>NW_020838048.1:584410-705845 GCF_003676395.1 Aethalodelphis obliquidens
CACACACACACACACACACACACACACACACACACACACACACACACACAAAGTATCATAAAATTAAAACTGCTTTCAAATCATACTAAATCACCCACTTTTCAACTTGTGATCCACTTCTTGAAAATTCTAGATCTATGTTTCGCCCCATCGGTAACTGAGCTAACTTAGCATGTATTCCTAAGGAAATCAAAGTTTTTGATTAGCATACTCTAACTTACATTTTAAACATGACCTTTAAGTAGAGCTTTCCAGAACTCCCAGAGAAGCTAAGGAATGGGTTCTACTTTGAGAAACAATCGCTGCCACCGACTTGCTAACATTAACATAACAGCCAGGTTTTGTCAGGTCATGCTTTTATCATCTCATACTTCTCTTCTGATGCAAGTTCTGCTAAAGCTGCTAGTAGGACGATGGACTTAAGAAGATCATCGGAGTTTATCTAGTTTATTGGACTTATCACACAATAAGAATTATTATTTGCAGTCTCTAAGCTAAAGGCGTTTAGAACAGTAAACAATATACCCTATCTTGCGCTGCACCTAAAATTGCAAGCTTCTCCCCTCTTCTCTAAGTTCTACTATCCTCTTTTCCTTTCCCCATGCTTTCCTTCTATTGTGAGATGAGAGATGAACCGAGAGGCTTTCGTCTTTCAGATCACGCATTTCATCCGCCTTTCTCTTTGACGTGTTGTCAGAAAAATCACGGTTAAGCCCTGAGCTCAGCTGGCCCCACCTGTCCTCGGTCTAGTTTTGGGGTGAGGCCATCGGTGCAGTGTCATGCAAAGAAACGTGTACCTCAAAACCAGATAAGCCTGAGTTCAAACCCTGGCTCTGCCACTTCCTAGCAAAGGCGGGCAGGGGCCAGCTATGCAACGTATCTTACACTCCCCGATCCGCTTCCTATTTTCTGCAGCTTCCTTATCTGTAAACTGTGACAATGAGAGCCATCTTGAAGGGTCCTTTGAGGATTAAGTTGGGAAGCAAAGTCTTAAATTTTCCTTGCAAAACTGTAGCTCTCACATCCTTCTTCCCCTCTTGTCCTGAATCACCTCTTCCCACTCTTCTTTCAATAAATTCATTATCTGTCATTTTTTAAATTGGAAATCTCTTCAAACCACGTTCGGAAGCAGGAAGGCTACAAATCCATTTATTCATTCAATAACGTTCATTGAGTGTCTTATGTGAAGGAACAGTATAAGTAATAATTCCTATTATTACTAATTCCTATAGTAATAATTCCTATTATAATTCCTTTATAATTCCTATAGTAATTAATACTATAATTATAATACTATAATTCCTATAGTAATTAATACTATAATTATAATACTATAATTCCTATAGTAATTAATATAATTCCTATAGTACTAATTCCTATTATTATAATTCCTATTATTCCTAATTAATGTTAATTACTCTTTAATAATGGTCTTCACAAAGGCAACCTCATCGATTTCCTAGACTTGGATATACCTCTTTTCATTACCACTGGATCGCCTATCATGATCTTGAGGTTTCAGTTCTCTGCTCCCCAGTGAAGGGTCTCCCTTTCCCATATGCATCCTTTGCTAGAATTTTTGATTTTGCAGGAATTGAGGGACTCTGGCATGGGGTGGGGCATGTGAGACCATCAAGAACAGTGAAGGGTTTCAGACTTCTACTTGCAAACTGACTAATCAGTTAGCCTCCTGGTTTCAGGGGTGCTGGCAGGAGACACGAGACTGCTGCATCAGAGACAAAGAACGTTTTGAGTCAGGGCACAGCAAACAGCGTGTGTTTCCTGTTCACGTCGGTTCCCCCTGTCCCCAGGTCCCACGGAGCAAATGTCCCGGGTGCATGCCGCACACACAGGGGTTTGCATCACAGCTGAGCAACCCCAGCCTTAGGAAGCCTGAATCTTTGATGATGGACCGCAAGCAAACAAGCCCAACATCTGCCCTGGAGAGAGTCATGATCTTTATTATAATGGACAACGAACCTGCTTTCTACCCTGGAGGGAGATGCTCTGTCTCTGTCTTCCAAGGCTGTTCGCTGTACAAACATCCTTGAAAAGATCATCTGGAACAAAGGCAGTCAGTAGCTCAGCTGACCAGGGGTACAGAAACGTGAGAGGTCCATAGAGAATCATTCCCCAAGACACAGCTCCCGTCCCCCTCCTGGAGAGCTGGCCAATACTGGTCCCTAGAATTCAGATCACCACTGGGCTTTCTAGCATTGGTGGCAGAGGCAGCTAACTTGACATGAATGACCTCTGCACCAGACCACAGGTAAGAGGGGCTCATAAGAAAGCGTTCCAGGGAATTCCCTGGCGGTCCAGTGGTTAGGGCTCGGCGCTCTTACTGCCGAGGGCCCGGGTTCAATCCCTGGTTGGGGAACTAAGATCCTCTAAGGTCAGCTGACGATGCACGAGGAAAACTGGCAGAGAGCAGGTACGCCCCACCCAGAGGTTTTGCCCAAATACAGAGCCCTTAATAACTTCCCTATTCGTCCCAAATCAGCCTGTATCTGGTCTGGAACTTCAACTCTTCGCTACTCTTAACCTAAATTCATTTTAAGAGTTTGGAAGAATAAGCCGGTTTTGTTACTTTTATGACATTAGAAATCCTATACGTACATTACTTTGGCTTTCTTTAAGCATTAAAAAATTCTTTTAGAATTGCTTTTGGAGTATAACCAGAGAGAAAGTCACCTCTCTGATTATTTCTTCATTCAACAGGTATTTCTGAGGTTCTGCTGTGTGCCGGGCACTGATGGAGGCCTCAGGAATGCACTGCTGAACATGACAGCAAAGGTCTGCCCTGAGAGAGCTTACGTTTTAATGAGAGAAACAGAAAATGGACCCGAAAATGGGCGAGAAAAGATGATAATTTCAAAGAACCATACATAAAATGAAAGAAACGAAAAGGATGACTTGAGAGAAGGCAGAGGGGTGAGTGCAGGTCTGCTTGAGCTAGGAAGATATTTCTACTCTGACCCGTGTAGGCTTTGATGATACTTTGGCTTTTTCCCCTGCCCATAAACAAGCAAAGAACATCTTCATTTCAGGATAAAACTTTCCGGCATTTGAGCAGAGACTTGTGATTTAATTTCCCAAGTTGTTAAATATTTAGTTTCAGATTTCCTTAAGGAATGATTTCTTTTTCAAGGACATTAAAAAACAACTTTGACTATTTCTAACATGAAAACACAAAGTGATGAATTATTGGAAATCAGTGACCTGTTTACTTGATCAATGCAGTTGGAGAGAGAAAAGCCACAATCACACAGTGGACCCAAAAAAATAGGAATTATGTACGGTAGTTAGAATTCCCTGAGTGTTCGGTGGCAGGAAGTTAAACCAAAGTTGAAAGGAACCGTGGACATGCAGTTAAGGTTACAGGGAAGGGTGTCAAGGAAATTAGTTGAGGCACTTCAAGAGTCATTGCTTTTCTCTGGACTTACCTGTTTTTGTCTCTCTAGGAGAAGAAATTTCAGAAAGGAAAGGGAAAGAAGTGAGGAAACAGTGCAGGGGAAATGAACAGCCAGGGCTTCATGACTGGAGGATCAAAGATGAGTTAATACTAGAAGGTCCCAATGCCTAAGAGCCCTGTTGGGGTCTTACTGACAATAACGGCATTAACAAAAGGTATCTCAACAGAAAGAAATTCACTGGCTAGACAGAACTGGAATAGATGCCAGTTCATAATCGTTAGATCCCATCTCTTCAAGAAGAGGCTAGAAGGCTAGAGACACCACAGAGGGAACTGTCATGCGAGAGTAAAGAGTTGCTACTGCAGCTACAGCAGAGGCCAAGGCGAGGGTTTGGGGAAGTCTGAGTGGAGGCTGTCAGCCACTCCACACGGAAACACACAAGAAGGTTTAGGAGAGGATGGAGTGGCGAGTTACGAAGCAAACCATTCTCAGAGTGACGTATCCCCAAGCCAAAGGCTTTCCGGCCTAAAAGCCAAGATTTAAACTTTCTTTGAAGTCTTGATCATTCTGCAAAAAGAAATATGTAAAACATATACATATTTGTGATCCATATGAAAACAAATCCCATAAATGCTATAAGCCTTCTTCTAATGACTTTAAAAAAAATTCTCAAGGCAGGCTAAACTCTGAGATTCTTCTTGCATTATCAAAATATGTTTCCTTGTTATATTTTTGAGAGGTATAAATGTAATTATAAATGTCATTTTTAAAACAGGAAATCACAATATTACCTTGGAATTAATGTCAAGTGGTATGATCTTAGGGTCTTGTTTGTTTGTGGTATAGGATTATGTGAATCTTAAAGAAAAAAAGGTTCATTGTAAGCTAATAAGTGTGCATTTCATCTTGTACATTTCATCCTTTCATTGGATCAAATTCTGTAAGAAGCTGGCTTTTTGAATATAAGAAGAGGCGACATTCAAAGGACTCAGTACTTCAGATGCAATCTAGGGCTTAAAAATTCACTTACGAAAAAAATGTCTAGCTTTGACAACAGTGACCTTTCCAGGTAGCTAAGCTATCTTCAAGTGGAAATATATTTCTTTTGATAATAAGTCAAAAACAAGTTTTAATGTCTGATTTATCAGCTTTACGGTAAGGATTGCTGGGTTATCCCTTGTTCCGTAGTTTCTTTAGCTTGTTCTTATTTAAATCAACATCCACTAGATTCAGGGCTTCGCTCCAAACAATTCTGCCCGTTGTCTACATCTGTTCTTTCCATTACAAATTCCTCCAAGTGACTCTCCCTCATAAATGGATGCAAATATTCCGTTTCACAACTCTATTCATGTTCTTCTTTAGAATACAGATTGGGAAATCGCTGGCTCCTGGGGTGCTGGGCAAAAGGTGTAAGACAAGCGTAGTGTGACTTCCCAGAAGGGAGCTTTGTTGCGTCTGAGCCACGGCCAGGCAACCTCCGCCCACCATCGACGGCCAAAACATCACGGTCCAAAGAGGGGTGCTCTGCTCGCCGTGCCCGCCCCAGCCTATCAGCATCTAGAAGCAATTCTTTGCATGGGTGCTTCTTCATCAATATCCTGACTGGCGGCTCCGAGGATTAAACTCAGGTCCTTTATGCACATTAGCCCCCTGGAGTGTTGAACTCCAAAACCTCTATTTTCTCCCCCGAGTCTACCCTGTATCTCACAAAACCCTACTTAGCCACTGTGTTACACAGCTTTTCTCATTCTGGGTTAGTAGAAGAAAACAAAACAAAACACCAGACCCTACAACAATTTGATGGAGATGGTAATGATGGCGCGTTTGGGGCGGAGTGGGCAGATTCCAAGTTCTTTCAGAGCTGAGGCTTGGGAACCCACTTCCCTTCTTTATCATTAAGACTTCGCATTCTCATCAGCAGAATCTTGTTGACAATGGCACAAACGATCAACTGGCTGAACGAAAACTCTGTGTTTTGTATGTGTATACGTATGCCCATTAAAAAAAAAAAAGACCTCAAAACTTTTCATTCAAAAGTGAATGAAAATCAAGACCAGCGTCTTCTTAATCAAGCAGAATTTCCTGCTTAGTAACCGCATTAAAAAAAAAAAAAGACCATCTGGCCTCTCTGCTACTTGAGGGTTTTCGCTTTTCACCTCCTGGCTATCTTTAGCAGAACATTATAATTTCACTTATAAATTCTTTTTACCACGATGCCATTTCCTTCGTGCACTACTTTAAGAAACAGAGAAGAAAACATTGTTCTATCTCCAGGAAAACACTCCTCAGTTCTAAATGGCAGGTTTGAACAGGGCAAAGTATACTTGAGAGAGAAAGATGCAAGTCAAATCATAGTGAAGGCATCGTCTACTCATATTCCTTTAAATATAAATGGTACTGGCAGGGAGCTCTATTTCTCTATAGATGTACAGATATGTATCACTGTAGATCGATATATAGTAATATTTAAAGTCCAAAACCAAAAAGCCACCACTGCCCTGCTTATTTGAGGCGTTCAGTGTCCTTAAGCACTCTTCAAGAAATAAGTCAGAAAGTGGAAGATGCAAACTATTATATATACAGTGGATAAACAACAAGGTCCTACTGTATAGCACTGGGAACTATATTCAGTATTCTGTGATAAACCATAGTGGAAAAGAATATGAAAAAGAATGTATAGATACACGTATAACAATTGTACAGCAGAAATTAACAGAACACTGTAAATCAACTGTACTTCAATAAAATAAATTAAAAGCAAAAGAAAATGGAATTCACTTCTGCGTGGGAACTAAGATTACAATAAAAGTACAGGCAAACTTCAATTAATTGAAATTCTCTGGAAATAGAAGAGTTCCGGTTAATTTAATTTTCTGGTTAACTGAACTCCAAATAGAAACCTTATTTTAAAATAAATCCCTGTTGAAGCATTCCTAAAATGCTTGAGTCCACTTTAGTTGCATAACTCCAACCATATAGTAGATCTAACTGAAAGATTCTTAGGTAATTCCAAATTTTATTGTTCCGTGAGATCATCATTATAAAAAGACCATTTTTTCCCTTTAATCATAAATAGAGAAGATTTAAGAGATCGAGTTGAATGTATATTTGTATCCATGACAATCGATTTTCACATTAATCCAAAATACCACCTTTTTTCCCTTGGATCTCTTGGAAAAGTATAACATAGGAAACTGACAAAAACTCCTTCTCTACCTGATGTCCAATAAGTATAAAAAATAATTTTTAAAAATTTTTTAAAAAATCTTATTGGAATATAGTTGATTTACAATGTTGTGTTAAAGTGTACAGCAAAGTGAATCAGTTATACATATACACATATCCACTCTTCTTTAAAAAAATAATTTTAGGGACCTCCCTGGTGGTCCAGTGGTTAAGACTCCACACTCCCAATGCAGGGGGCCCGGGTTTGATCCCTGGTCAGGGAACTAGATCCCACATGCCACAACTAAAGATCCCGCATGCTGCAACTAAAAGATCCTGCAGGCCGCAACTAAGACCCAGGGTGGCCAAAGAGATAAATAAATATTTTTAAAAATAATTTTAATATAGTACTTGCAATCAATTTTATTAACACAAATTAAAGACCATGTAAATTCCTTTGATGTATATATTTAACCTCACTGAGAAAGCTCTAGGATTTAGGTTTCATAATGGAACACAATGGCGGCTCAAAACTGGTCCCAAATGGCCTTCCACAGTGCGGTCACCACCAGTCCAGGCCTCACGTGGGCTCCACGGCCCAATTTCCCTCAGAACTTTACACCGTGCCACCTCAAGCTACAAATAATGACACCATATTGAAGCAAATCACTGCCCAACAGAAAGAGACCGCTACTCTCACATCAGGCTTGTTGCCCTTTGGTGAAGATTACCATAGAAGGAATTCCTGCATTGGGTAGATTGGAAAATGCCAGCTAAGATCATTTCCAATTGCAAATACCTTCCACTGTGTGTGGGAAGATAAGACTGGGGCTCCTGTCCCTTCCCCAGTTCCTCCCCTCCCCCTCCCCTCTCCTTGTCTCTCGCCCACCTCACACCACGTTTTTTGGGGGGGAAGGGAGGGGTGTTACCATGCACTCATCCTCAAAGCAGTGCTAGGCAAAATCTAAAGTATACTGATACCCTATTATTTGTCAGGAACTCTGTTAGCTACTGGGCACACAGAAGGATTTTTTTTTTTTTTTTTTTTGCGGTACGCGGGCCTCTCCCTGTTGTGGCCTCTCCCTGTTGTGGCCTCTCCCTGTTGTGGCCTCTCCCGTTGCGGAGCACAGGCTCCGGACGCGCAGGCTCAGCGGCCATGGCTCAGGGGCCCAGCCGCTCCGCGACATGTGGGATCTTCCCGGACCGGGGCACGAACCCAGGTCCCCTGCATCGGCAGGCGGACTCTCAACCACTGCGCCACCAGGGAAGCCCAGAGGATTTTTATAAAGATTTCCATAAAGGACTGAATGAAGCTGAAGGGATCAGCCGTATCTCACTCATGGACCTACAAATCATCTCCTTATAGCTATTGATGGAACAATGATGCCAAAATTTAGTGGCAGAATTTTGAAAATGGTACAGTCATCATACCCTAAAAATAGAAATTTATTGTAAGGCATAAATATACCCATTTATGTATTAATTTTACCAACTAATATCTCTTTGGCACAAATATATTGAGTATATACTGAGGATATGTTTATTGAGTATATATATTTTATCAATAGATCTTAATCTAAAACCCAGTGGAGACCTTGCCCATGATCAGTGGAGTTTTCTCCTTGCTCATTTTGCCTTGTATGTATACCGTCTTCTCTCAGTATCTTTTCACAAAGTCTTGCCTTGAAGAAGGGTAACAACGCCCCAAACATAGGCATTTTTTTTCCCTAAAGGCCCCTCAAGGGATACAATAGACCTAAAACCTTGGAGAGTTCTGCAGAGATTTTCTAAACTGGGAGACTCAAAAGCAGTGTTAAGGGACCTGAGGGCAATTCGGCTCCAACTTCTGTCACCACAGAGATTTCCAGGTTGACTGGGTTGATATGACGTCCAAGGGTCTGGGCACGTAGCCCCATCGCATTGAGAACCGCCAAACACTCTTCCAGCTCATTTTTAGAAGCAGCGTCAGGAAGTCCTGTAGACTGTTACCAACTAACTCTATGCGAAGTTGCTCTTTCATTAAATACTTAAACGGCTTCCTTAGAAAGGGGCAAAAAGGTCTTATGCTGCATTACTTAGTTAACTATTATACCCTAATAGACGGGGTCCTTGTATTGATTCTTCACTGCACAAAACAAAGAATATCTGTAAAAGGAATTAACTTAAGGGAAATAATATTTGGGGGAGCTGGACACTTCCAGACAATAATAAAGAATGCATTAATATACCTAACACCCAAATGGTTGACTGGTAATGCAATTTCCGTAAGGTTTCCTTTGAGTTTCCTCTTTTCAACCATTCCTTCATATACCCATTGCCGACATTTTTTTTTTTAAATACCAGCAATTTGTGGAATACTTTATATAAATTGTCTCTAATCCCTACCCGATCCCTAAATAGTCGGTATCATTTCCCCCATTCTGCAGATGGTGAAACTGAGGCTCGGAAGTTTCTGATGTACAAATGTAAAGAAAATTTGGATGCTGTAAATTCGGGTAGGGCTTCAACTACTTCTGAACCTTAATAAAAGACGACTAACACTTAAGCATCGGTCGTGTGTCTTCACCAGGAGCCAGTCAGGAATTTCACAAGCTAAGCACTCCCCAGTCTCCCTTAGAAGGACTGACATCTGGATCATATTGGCAAGTCGGTGCTTTAAACATGAGAGAAAATTAGGACAAAAACCTAACACTGAATTACTTCCACGAGTTCACACACCAGTATCTCCCCAAGTACTTTCTTTTTAAATATATAACCAGCTTGTCATCCATCCTTCCTACGCAGTGAACAATGGCTGTGACCTCCCAGTTAGCAAGTTCACAGGAGAAATATATCAGTTATAATTAATGTTTACTGGAATAAATGTAAACATTTAAAAACACACAACTGTTCTAAGCACATGTGATTTCCATTTTATTTTATGAAACACTAAGAATCCACTTGTCCGTCCCATTAATTATAACCTGCTCTCAGCCCTGACCTGTACATAATTCCCTCTGACGTAAATTGGAACAAGGTGCTCAGAATGGAACCAGCCTATACCCCAACCGGGCTACAAAATGTCAAGTTCCCAAACCTCTCAAAAGTGGAACCTGACGTTTTTCTAAGATTAGAGGCAGTTGATGAATTTAAAAAGAGGGCTTAAAAACTCACCACAGTTAAATCCTACAGTAAGTCCTGAAATATCCAAAATAAACAGGACTAAGGGGGCTCTGGGGACACCAAAACCTCACTGAGAAGAGAAGAAACACTCTCTAGTAGGCGGTATTTCTTTGCAGAAAATAATGTACATGCATTCAAGCAGAATTAAGAAGAATGCAACAATAAACTTGGAGGCATGAGGCCCTCTTGAGATCTAAAGGAGTCATGAACGGACCAGGCAAAAAATTTCTCCTTCTGCTACATGTGAATGATTGCGTTTACACTGCCTATTCATCCGAAATGTTGAAGGCAAAAAAAAGAGAACGGATTACCCTTCTCATAGTACTTTTCTTGACACAATTATAACATGGATTCATTTATAAAATTCCCCCAAAGCAAAATGCCTGGAAGAGAAGTCTAACCACTAAGAAGCAACATTTGGTAGATCGATCTTCCCAGCCATTTTTCTACACATCTTATCCGCAAAAATGGGATCAGACTTCACATTTGATTTTTGCAAGTTGGTACATTAAATATAAAATATTGGGTGGTTTTTCATGTTCAGAGACCCTTCTGATTCCTCAACACTAATCTTAAGTACCTTTTAGTACAACTGAAGTATTACGGCCACTTGCCAAACCAAACAGACCATGTAAACTGAAGATTTAACAATATTAAAATGTGAGCGATTTCTTTCTTCCCATTACAACATGCATTGTAAGCGAGGGAGATATTGCCCCTGGGGAAAGAAAATTCATTCTTGGTGGCAAAAAATCTTCCTCTTGTGATGGACAACGCACAGATATACGATATAGTTGTACTATTAAAATTTCATGGAGGGGGCAATTAGGACAAAAATGTTTTAAAAGGCTCGATGGGGGATCAGTAACGAAAAGAGGTTGTGAAACGCTGTATTACAGCATCAGACTTGTAAGCAGGGGCCTTCACATGGCTGGAATTCAAAAGACGAACTTTTCCATTTTAAGTGTCTCACCGTTGAATGAATTCCAGCCCATTTCCGAGTTGGAAAAACCAAGGTTCCAAGAAGCAGATCTTTACAGAGTTGACTTTCTGTGATGCGCCTACGGTCAACTCATGTTACATCTGCCATGTTCTGACTAAAGACTCAGTGGGGTCTGGATTAGGGGGCACATGTTGGGTGAGAAGATGCTTTGAAGACAGATGAACAGATCATCTCTGAAACGCCTAGGAGGCGGGGTGGGGGGTGGAGTCTGCATTTCAACACTTATGAGCTCTTGCTCTGTGCTGCCCTCTTGTGCTGTCTGGGCCTCCAACACGTCTTTTCCCAGCAACCTTAAGACGCCCCAAATTGATGGCCCATCTGTCCTCCAGTGTTGCACGGCACCCGCGCCCAGAAGGAGGTCACAGAGAGAACGCCCAAAGACACAGATTTCCTTGCAGGAAGAAGCAAGTGTGTCGGGGAGGAAGGAAAAGCCATAGCATTTCCAAGCTGAAAATCTTCATCACTTTCTGTGGGTGACAGAACGCCAAAAACGGTGGCATTCTGCCTTAATCCCCAGAACCTATGAACGTGAGATATCACTGCCCTGATTGTGTTGTGTTATACAGCACAGTTGACGTTAGGGGAAGATGATTCAGATGGGCCTGACCTGACCACACGGGCCCTTAAAAGCTGAAAGCTTTTTCCACTTGACGGCAGAAGAATTTAGAGATGCTACATGTGCGAAAGACTCAACGTGCCATTGCTGCTTTGAGAATGGATGGCCACGTGAGAAGGAACGTAGGTGGCCCCTAGGAAGAAAGAGTGGACCCCAGTTGACAGCTGTCAAGCAAATGGAGAATTCATTTCTCCAACTGCAAGAAAATGAATTTTGCCAACAACTGGAGCGAGCTCGGCAGGAGATTCTCCCCCAGGGCCTCCAGATCAGAGCCTAGCATGGCCAACACCTTGATTTCAGCTTCATGAGACCCTGAGCAGAGGACACAGCTGGCCACCCAGACTTGTGACCAACAGAACCATGAGCCAACAAATGGGTGTGGTAATTTGTTACGCAGCCATTGTAAGCTAATACACCTTCCCTTCGTCTACTCTACAATCATACCAATGGGTGGCATCCTGGCAATATGTCTCCTAGGTCACAGACCCCGGTCAGTGACATCAGTTCAATAAAGTTTCCAATCCTGGGACTCTCACTGACCGTCTCAACCCTTCGAGAATCTCCAGTCAATCCTGCCTAAGGGATCAACTGTCCCTTAGGCAAGGGACAGTTGATCCCTGCCCTGATCAACTGTCCCTTAGGAAGATTTTCATCACCTTCCACTTAATGGTCAAGTATCAAGTTCTCGGTGCTCACCCGCCTTCCCACCCTCCACCACCTGGTTTACTGGGGGCTTAGCATCTTCTCCAGCTCACGCATCCATCCGATGTACTGCACTTGAATTGTCTTTTAACTGCTTAGAACTTTTTTCCTACACCTAGAATGTTTCATCTACTTCACTACGTCCCCAATGACTTCATTTTCCTATAACGGGTTGCTCAAAGGATTAAGTCAGAACACTCTTGCACGCCTTCATCTTCCGTAGGAAAACCCGAAGCAGTGATTGTTAAGTCGTATGCCAAGGTACAACGAGTAAGAAGGGGATTAGGCAACAGACGTGGCTGAACTTGAAGTTTTCTCAGTACAGTCATCCCTCGTATCCAAGGGGGGTTTGTTCCAGGACCCTGTAGCAAAATCCACAAATGCTCAAGTTCCTTATATAAAATGGCCCATTTTTTGCATATAACTTACCGCACAACCTCCGTATACTTTCAGTCATCTCTAGATTACAGATAATACCGAATACAACGCAAATGCTATGTAAATAGTGGCAAATACAATGTAAATGCTACGTAAATAGTTGCCTGCGAGGCAAATTCAAGTTTTGCTTTTTGGAACTTTCCGGAATTTTCTTTTTTCAGAATATTTTCAATCTGCAGTTGGCTGAACCCACAGATGATGGACGAGTGGACGCCGACAGTGTTTCATCACCTCTTGTACCTGCTGCATGTTTTACATCTTTCTAGGCCTCATTTTCCTCGTTTGTAAAGGAGGAATAGTAATATTTAACTCGTAAAGCTGCAAGGAGGAAAAAAACAGCGACGGCCCATATAACAGAAAGTGGATTATGCAAAAAGTGAAATATCCCCGTGAAATCAACTTGGGTAATAGCTTGCATAAAATACTTTCAGTTTTTCAGGAGGTAGCTTTGTAAATGATCTCTTTATCTCTTCTATTGTCACAAGAACAAAGTCAGTTAAGCTTCTTTAAGGCAGACTTTAGCCTTGACAATAGACTGTGGTATGATGTGGAAATCATTACATTTGACCTTAGGATGCCGCATTCATTACTCCGACCAATAACAACAAAAGAGTTTTAGGATCAGGAAGAAAGTTCTGCAGTTGTTATATTTGTTAGGATATTTCTGTCGGTTCTCCTGTGAGGTTCAGTAAACCACAAGCCCCCTGAGGACGGCGCCAGTGTTCAATTCATCTTGCACATCTTCAAGGTCTGCCGAGAACTATGGCCTCGGCAGGCACTTGACTTATTTATGCACCAAAAGAAATCAGTTAAAAGAGTGAAATTTGGGCTTCCCTGGTGGCGCAGTGGTCGGGAGTCCGCCTGCCGATGCAGGGGACACGGGTTCGTGCCCCGGTCCGGGAGGATCCCACATGCCGCGGAGCGGCTGGGCCCGTGAGCCATGGCCGCTGAGCCTGCGCGTCCGGAGCCTGTGCTCCGCAACGGGAGAGGCCACAACAGTGAGGCCCGTGTACCGCAAAAAAAAAAAAAAAAAAAAAAAAAAAGAGTGAAATTTAAGCAGAAAACTGTGGTGAGCTCAAAAATTGAATTTTTTCCTGAATTTTCTTATTTACGATGCTAGTCAATATGGGTTTCACTTTCCTTCAAACTAACAGATCTCAATAATTCTATGACAGAACCAAGGAGGGTCATTTGGGGGCGGGGGGGTGCAGGAAGTGGGCCAGACCTCCCCCAAGTCTCCATGGTCTTCAGCTTCTGACTTGCGCTCAAATCGGAAAAACTCAAAAACTGTGACATAAGACGGCTGGCCTATTTCAAACTGTTTTCCTCCTTTTGCATATCCAGCTCATCACCCAGGAAGTACTTCCCGTGTATTTCTAATGGCCACATCCTGTAGGAGCCATCTAATACCAACTGCTCCTTCGCGGATTGGAACGTTGGGGACTCTTACGTCCAGATTTAAGGACACTTGCAGAAGAGGTATTCTTTCTGTAAATCACTTGTCATGAAAATAACAATGGATGCGCTCATCAGTGAAATTAAAGATCATCCTTATCAAATGCAGATAAAGTATAAAGAAGCATTGTTGATAGTTTCTTTTTAAAAATGTGAACTTAATGAATAACTTTGAATTCAGCAGCCAGGGGCAATGAAAAACTCCCAGGACTTTAAATTCACGGCCTTGGCAGACTTCTCAATGGCCTATGTTCAAGATATCCATAGCTTCCCTGACTTAAACATCTCAAAACCACACAAGGTAGCATTATTATAGTCTAAACACACTTTAGGAAAGATATACTATTTGCTGATTTTTCTTTATTTGCTAACAAGGCAGTGAAGTCTCTCAACAGCTCGGCCTTCAAACAGGTGGCATTATCTGATGCTTTAACGTGTACACTGGCTTAAGGAATGTAACGTGCTTCACAACTGAGCGCTGATTGATCCTAGTACCTTTCTAAGCCATGACCCTGGAGTCTGCCAACTTCGGCCGAGGCCAAGTCTAACCTTCTGCTTGTTTTCTGTGGCCTACAAGCTACAAGTGGTCTTTACGTTCTTAGGTGGTTAAAAAAAAAAAATCAAAAGAATAATATTTTGTGACTCAGGAAAATGATACGAAATTCAGAGTCGACAGAAAGCTTTTTTGGAGTATTATCACATCCAACTGCTTACCGATTGTTTATGGCTGAGTTGGGTAGTTCTGACAGAGACGGCATGGCCCTCGAAGCCCAGAATATTTACTATCTGGCCTTTACGAATAAGTTTGCTGAACCCTGGCCCAGATTTATGTGGTACGAGAATGGTGCAAACAGCTCAAAACTTTGCCCCCCTAGGAGTTCGCGTCTGTCCATAGATCCTGGAAGTCTCATGACCGAGCTCTGAGCACTACTGCCCTTGTTACCCTTAAACACACACACACACACACACACACACACACTTTTTCTTAATTTGGGGGGAATAAGGAAGAAAGTAACCAATAGCAGGGTGGTCAACCTCCAGTCTCTATGGTTGTGTGAATATTCTGCGTATACCCTTTAGAGAGACAGAATAGGAGTATTTTAAAATCCGGGAGAAAATCTACCAAACAATTAGCAAGTGGTTCCTGACCTTTTAACCACTACTATCCCCCTTCCCTTGTTTAAGGGGGGGAGGGGTAGTGGTTATCTTTGTTAAAAACAGCTTCACTGAAATATAATTCACATATCGCAAACTTAACGTGTACAATTCAGTGGGTTTTAGTGTCTTCACAGAGATATGCAACCATCACCACTAATTCCAGAACACCGGCATCACCCCCAAAAGAAACGCCCCACCCAGCGGCAGTCACACCCCATTCTCCCCTCCTCCCAGCCGCTGACAACCACTAACCTACTTTCTGTTTCTATAAAATGTGCTTATTCTGCACATCTCATATAAATACGTCATTCAATATGTGGCCCTTTAGGGCTGGTTCTCTCACTTAGCATAAGATATTTAAAAACCTCTTCACTTTGAACTTCACAAATCCCCCGGTTTAGAAGTATCTGATGAAAATAATCACTTTTAAGTAATGACTATCGAATTTCCTTTGAGGTTTTTGAAATGAGGAAAGTAGCCCACAAACTTTTCTTACAGGCCAAAGGGACGCCCGTGAGTCTCAGTAGCACCACTCAGGGCATCAGGCGGCCCCCATACGCTCATCCTACCATTTACCCAATAAATATTTGTAGAGCATCTGGTATGTGCCGAGTACAGCGCTAGATGGGGAACAAAGACATGCCCCCGAGCTTCAGATCTATGTCTTCACAACCTTACTTTTCATTAGATACTGGCTGGATCTGTCAACCCTTACATAGCGTACTGCCAACACACTGTGTGTACTTTCCAGAGTTTTCGTCTTTTATATAAAAATGATGTAATTTCTTAAGGTGCTCAAAATAAAACTTGGCCTTCAACTTGCCAAAGAGCTGAAGAAACCTCCTGATACCTCACACACTCTTCTTTTCCTACTCATCAGCCCCCTATCTTCTTCTCTTCCTTCTTAGGACTCCTTTATTTGATTAATATTTTCACTCCTGTAATACACATCAACACGATATTGCAAACGTCCGTGGAGTATCAGACAAGCAAAGGAATAAAATTCAAACCTTGCCCATTACTGATTTTTTTCTTAGTACCTAAATGCCGGCCATCATGTTATTGCTAGCTCACTAGTAAAGACTCAGAATTTCCATTCCAGAAGTAAGCTAGGCAAAGTCCCTATAATCCAGGCAGCGAGAAGTGAAAATACTGGTCTTAAGGTCACTGGGTATTGGAAGCCAAATGGTACCTCTTTCCTCCAATCAGGTGAGTCTTTCCCACGGACAGATCATTTAACTGTCGGACATTTGTACTTATGAACATTGCTTGATCCTAAAGGATACAGTCCAAATCAAACACATCTGGGCATATTTAACCTGGAAAAATGCCCCCAGAAGGTCTTGTTAGCTTTGTCTTTGAAGTGCTGTCAGAGAACAGAGTAACTGCATGTGTTCTGTGCTGTGCAGAAGGGCCAAATGTGTGTAAAAGCAATCAGGAGACACACACAGATTTCACCTATGGACAAACTGTACCTGCAAATGCTGTCCCAAATTGGAATGGACCTCGGCAGAACCCCCTGCCGTGTAAGCATTCCTGGGGCCCTTAGATGCTGGTGATATTATAGGAATTCAAACTGCATAAGGTTTGAAACGGTGGACCAGACCTTTCACTCGCACGGATGTAGATTCTCTGGCGAGGCTGTGATCAGGAACCCATGCAGAGAGATTTTTAGCTTAAAGCAGCTATGATGGTTCAACCCCAAAGATCGGGGTATGTTTTCGAAAGTGAAAATGATGAGGTCTCAATGTCAATGGTAACATAATCTTTAAACGATTTATGCAGCAATTTAGCAAATGAAAAGGAGAGCGTTAGTTAACATTTATAGGTAAATGTTGGAGATCTTTAACCTGTCCAGATAGTGAGTATTATATTCTTTCTTAAGTAAATATCATACGATATCACTTATGTGTGGAATCTAAAAAAGTGATACAAATGAACTTATTTACAAAACAGAAACAGACTCACACACTTAGAAAACAGACTTATGGTTACTAAAGGGGAAAGGTGAGGGAGGGATAAATTAGGAGTTTGGGATGAACATACACACACACTCCTATATATAAAATAGAATATCAACAAGGACCTACTCTATAGCACAGGGAACTCTACTAAATACTCTGAAATAACCTATATGGGAAAAGAATCTGAAAAAGAATAGGTATATGTATAACTAAATCACTTTGCTGTACACCTGAAATTAACACAACATTGCAAATCAACTATACTCCAACATAAAATAAAAAATTTAAAACAAAACAGAACAAAAAACAAACAAACAGAAAAGATATTTGGGCAAAGGCCAAAGCTAGTCTTTGGGAATTAAAAAGAAAAAATATATTCATATATATAAATATGAATGATAAATGCTTACCCTTTATACAGAGATTCTTAAAATGATCATTAGACAAGAGCTCCATGAGAAAACTTGAAATTTAAAAACATAAGGCAGTATGTATTTTTAACAAGAAAATTCGGAACCATAGGGAAGAATCTACCTTGATATTAATCATGAAGAACACAAAAATTTTAAATCTGGTGGCACGCCATTGCCTTAGGCTGGAACTAATCCCAAGTATTCTTCATTTCTTGATATTACATTTTCTACCCTTGGTTCAAAATTAAAAACCTCGAAACTCTTGTACACTAGTACAATAAAATGCTTTTAGAAGGCTTTGTTATCAGGGAAAAAAATGAATTGCTTCTGCTATGTACAAGTTTAACACTGACAATTTTTTTCTTATATTAAATATTACTTTCTTATCCTGTTATAACTTGAGGGGCTCCAATGAGATTTAGTACCAGCTAGAGTATTTGAAAATCCCCACAGCTTCAGTGATGATGTTCCATTGTATGGATGGGCCATTTTATCCCAAACAACCAGTAAGTTCCATTAAAAAAATTCTTTTTCCATTCATTAATTCAGTAATCTATCCATTCAACAGGTAGATAATAATAAGCTTTGTGCTAGGCATTGGGGAAAATTCCATTGTACAGGTTCTAAGAGGTGTTTTAGGGGCTTCCCTGGTGGCGCAGTAGTGAAGAATCCGCCTGCCGATGCAGGGGACACGGGTTCGAGCCCTGGTCTGGGAAGGTCCCACATGCCGCGGAGCAACTAAGCCCGTGCACCACAACTACTGAGCCTCAGCTCTAGAGCCCGCGAGCCACAACTACTGAGCCCGTGCGCCACAACTAGTGAAGCCCGCGCGCCTAGAGCCCGTGCTCCGCAACAAGAGAGGCCACCGCCATGAGAAGCCCGCGCACCGCAACGAAGATTAGCCCCCGCTCGCCGCAACTAGAGAAAGCCCGTGTGCAGCAACGAAGACCCAATGTGGCCAAAAATAGATGAAATAAAATAAATAAATTTTTTAAAAAAGAGGTGTTTACAAGAAATGCCAAAAATTAAAGGCTTTGTTTTTTCTTTCCCGACATTTTATGGATTTGAGTGAATGTTCAGCTGCTGTGATAACCTCAGCAAATCGATCACGATTTGTAAGAAGATACTATACCCCTAAAAGGTCACCTTACACATGCCTTGTATATAAAGGAAGAAGGGAAGGCAAACAAGACCACGATTGGGGACCAAGGTCACATTATTAGGTTTATCCCACGACACTGCACCTTTAAAATAGAGCTTGTCAAGCAATAATGGAAATTAGATGTTATTTTGGATCCAGCAACCCTTTGCTACATAACTCCAAAAATGAATGAACCTCTTGCTCTGCTCATAAGGATTGCATGGGAGACGGAAGCGTGCATAAAGTCACCATAACATAGACCTTAAATGAACTTAAATGAAGGATGCCTGAAGTTATAATGTTGTAACTTCACTGAGGCTTTCTGAAAGAATACTACATGAAGAAAACTGGTATCATTTCCTACAAGAAGGGCGATTTTAGCCTATATAGCAATTTGTATTCTCACTTTAGAAGTAAAAATTCCTCTATATAATCCTATAAACAAAGGAGGATCATTTTCTTGGCTCATATGGATATAATATTTCTTCCTCTAAAGTCTTCTCTCAACATAATCTACAAAGCCCTTTGGGCACTTTTTTTTTTTTTTTTGCGATACGCGGGCCTCTCACTGTTGTGGCCTCTCCCGTGGCGGAGCACAGGCTCCGGACGCGCAGGCTCAGTGGCCATGGCTCACGGGCCCAGCCGCTCCGCGGCATGTGGGATCTTCCCGGACCGGGGCACGAACCCGTGTCCCCTGCATCGGCAGGCGGACTCTCAACCACTGCGCCACCAGGGAAGCCCTATAAAGATATTTTATCGGGACTTCCCTGGTGGCCCAGTGGATAGGACCCTGCGCTCCCAATGCAGGGGGCCCAGGTTTGATCCCTGGTCAGGGAACTAGATCCCGCATGCATGCCGCAACTAAGAGTTCGCATGCCACAACTAAGGAGCCGGTGAGCCACAACTAAGGAGTCTGCCTGCCACAACTAAGGAGTCCACCTGCTGCAACTAAGACCTGGCACAACCAAATAAATAAATTTTTTTAAAAACAGATATTTTATTATCTATCCGATTTTATATCTGTTAAGATAATCATGATATCCAGTGTAAGTGATAAAACATCAATACAAAGTAAAACAAAACCACACTTGCGTGAAGTCTTATTTTAATGTTGTGTGTTCAATTTGTATTTTAAAGTATCGAGTATAAGCTATTTAAGAAACAAGGGCTGTTATCTTTCTCCATTAACCACTAAGCTTCAGCCATAATGTGGAAAAACAAATTTGAAGAGATTAGTAGTTATCACCAGTGCCCAGATGGGCACCCAAACCTGGGATACAGGCCCATTTGGGTGTGAGAATTTTACCTGGGAGATACGAACACACCTACATTGGATTATGAAGCATTTCTTCACCTTTTAAAAACCAATACAAATGAGATACCACTATACACCTACTAGAATGGCTAAAATAAAAATAGGGTCAACAACTAAAGCTGGAGAGGATGCAGAAAACCTGGATCACTGATACTGTGCTGGTAGGTATGTACAAAACGAAATATGTATTTACCACGTGACCCAGCAATTACACTCTACGGTCACTTATTCCAAAGAAATGGAAATTTATGGTAACACAAAATTCTGTACACAAATGCTCATAGCAGTTTTATCTGTAACAGCCCCAAACTAGAAACAACCCAAATATCCTTCAACAGGGTGAATGGTTCAACTGTGGTACATCCATACCGTGGAATACTACTCAGTAATGAAAAGGATCAAACTACTGATACATACAACAACTTGGATGAACCTCCAGAGAAAGATGCTGAGTGGGGAAAAAAAAGCCAATCTTATATATGATTACATTTATATAATATTCTTGAAGGGTCAAAATTATAGAGATGGAGATCAGATTATTGGTTGCCAGGGGTTAAAGATGAGGGATGGGGTGGGTGAAGAGTGCATAGCACCACCTTGTACATTGTTTTGCAATTTCCTATGGCTCTAGAATTATTTTAAAATAGGAAAAAAAAAAAACTTAAACCATATTCTTATATCAGCAGAGCCCTGGGAAACAGAAGCATCCAGATAGCCACGTTCACAGTTGTAGGGTTGGTCAGTTTTATGGTCTCAGCTCTCAGTCGTGGCAATTCTAGGCACCGTGCCCTGTAAACTACATTCTTTTCCATTTCTACCTTGTGAAGTATTTACTGTTCTGCTTAGTATTTCATTTTTGCTTTAAGGACATAAATACATAAACATGAGTATAAATGTCATTTCGTTTCTGAGATAGTTTTAAATATAAGGTACGTAATATATACAAGATTGTAACCATTCTAAAGAATAAAATAGATGAAGAGGAAAAGCATTCTTCAATGATGCTATGTGACAAAGACTTTCCTTGACCAAACTTTCGTCAGGCTCCTCTGAGCTCTCCTCTTGACTAGGCCTCAACCTTGGCCTCTGTCCTGGCTGTGTCTGCACAGCCCAACGTTAGCAAGAATCCTGTGCTAAGTCAGTGTAGAGGTAATCCTCCACCCTTGATACCTGACCACTGCGGCCTGTCTTCAGTAAGAATCCTGTTAGGTTGGTTTAGCAAGAGTCCCCCTACCCTTGATGTCTCCTCTTAGTTATTTTCCATCCACTGATCCCCTCGCTCTGCTCCTCGGCTATAACTTCCCAGCTGTGTCTGTTGTATTCAGAGTTGAGTCCAACCTCCCTCCCCTACGGCCACTGCAATAGTTCTGAATAAAGTCTTCCTTACTGTTTTAACAAGTGTCAGAATCATTTTCTTGGGTTTCCCTGGTGACGCAGTGGTTAAGAATCCGCCTGCCAATGCAGGGGACACGGGTTCGAGCTCTGGTCCAGGAAGATCCCACGTGCGGTGGAGCAACTAAGCCCGTGTGCCACAACTACTGGGCCTGCACTCTAGAGCCCACAAGCCACAACTACTGAGCCCACGTGCCACAGCTGCTGAAACCCACGCGCCTAGAGCCCATGCTCTGCAACAAGAGAAGCCACCGCAATGAGAAGCCCGCGCACCGCAAGCAAGAGTAGCCCCCGCTCGCCGCAACTAGAGAAAAGCCCGCGCGCAGCAACGAAGACCCAACGTGGCCCAAAATAAAAGAAATTAAAGAAATTTAAAAAAAAAATGAAAGAGAGTACGTAAAAATATTTTAAAGAAAAACGAATAATTTTAACATATGAAAACTAATGATGATCGATCATGCTCATCAATGCGATTTGGTACTATTTTAGCATATTAGGAGAATTTGTCCTACAAAGGTATATTTTTCAGCAACAAATTAGTTTCCTCACACATTACAGGGATATTTTTATATATACATGCACACACACAGATATTTGCCTGAAGAGATAGATGCCTTTAGAGTATGACATCCATATAATACGTTACTCCACTGTGTGTACATGTGTCCACACACGCATGCCTCTGGGTGGGTAGGTATGTATTCATTCCAAGGCTAACAGGTGGAAATATCCATAAAACCAAGACTTCTCTGAAACCTTTAGTTTGTTTCCACCAAAAGAGAAGGTAATCTAACATTTCTTAAATGCCTGACACGTAACCAATACTCTAAGTGCTTTATACTTCATTTTTTATATATCCTTCTTCATTCAGTTATTACATAAACCCTACGAGTTGGTAACAGCATTTCCATTTTATAGGTAAGGCAACTTGGGAGGCTTAAGGAATCAACCCAAGGTCACAGCGCTAGGAAGTGGCACATTAGGGGCCTCACTGGAGGATCTCTGATACTGTGCTTCCAAATCTACTGCCTGGAGTGATTCTCTCAACAACTGTATCACTGTCAAAATGTCAAACACCACTGTACTAGACCTGGCATTTTCTTTTTCTCTTTTGTTTTAAAGAAAGATCCCTTTCTTCCAAGGAAATCTTAACGGGAAGCCCAACATTCTGGAAGAGCAGAGAAGCAGAACACATCCAAGCTCTTCTTGCTGGAAAGGCAGGGAACTAGAGGATGGTCCTTACTCTTGCACGTCTTCCCTCTTCCTGTGTCTGGGCAACATCGTTCTCCTCCTGCCCTGGGCAGCTCTGCAGAAGTCTTAGGGCTCTGAGAAGCAAAGGTCAAGATACTTCACCGGACTACCACTGGGAGGGAACTCTCCAGGGATGCCTTGCACTTTGCGCACCTTAGGAGCAGAGGCACTGACGGCCCTTGCTCCTCATGATCTTTTCAAAGCCTTTTATCTAGCAAACCACCTTGGGAGGTAGAGATAATGTCTCCCTCCAGAGCAATGGGCAGGTGTGTGCTTACTAGCAATGACGAGAGATTCAGAGTCTCCCAGCTCAGGTTCCACACCCGGGAGGCAATTCTCCCGCCCGCACAACATCTACCTGGGGTCCTCTGTGTTGTCCTGGGGGAACCTGGGAGGCAAGGAGAACGAATGTGAACATGAAGCTCATGCCACTTGCAGTGCCATGAGTAATACAGTCCTCTGTCTCTGACCCAGGAGTCTCAGGTCTTCCGCCAGCATCCAAGAAACGGTGGCAGGCTAAGGTGCTGGTGTGCAAGTGGGATGAAGTCTCAGACACTTCACAGTTCTTGACAACCACCATTTTCTAACTTAGTCAACACACACTTATATAGTACTTACTCCGTACCAGGTGCTATTCTAAGTGGTAGACGAACAGTAACTCACTTAATCTTTATAACAACCTTAGAGTATAGGTACTATGATTATTATTTGCATTTTATTTCCATTTTACAGGGGAGGTAACTGTAATCACACACGATTGAGTAGTTGGATCGTTTCCATAAAACGATAAGGATTTGCTGTGCATATTTATAAGCACTAAATGATCTTCCTTTTTTTTTTTTTTTTTATTTTAGCAGTACACGGGCGTCCCACCGTTGTGGCCTCTCCCGTTGCGGAGCACAGGCTCCGGACGCGCAGGCTCAGCGGCCGTGGCTCACGGGCCCAGCCGCTCCGCGGCATGTGGGATCCTCCCGGACCGGGGCACGAACCCGTGTCCCCTGCATCGGCAGGCGGACTCTCGACCACTGCGCCACCAGGGAAGCCCTGATCTTCCTTATCAAATGAAAAAACATACATTGAAACCTCAGACCAATGCAACCGTTCTCCTCTTGTTGGTCTTGAACGTAAAGCTCCAGTCTTCAATAAGGGTGACGGAGAACCACTACACTGTGCAGAAATATGAAAATCATTTTATCAATGATGCATCTTGACATCTGGCAATCTGGGAGGAAAAGTGGAAACTATTTCCTTAAAGACTTTCCAGGACCTTGAGTATTTCAAGTGGAAGCTCTTACTTCCTTGGAAAATGGTCACAATTCCAACAAACTGAATACTAACAACATCAGCATCCTCCCCAAATTAGACCCTCGATAGCGAGCTTTCAACACTTTGGAGGTTATCTTCACTTTATAAAGCTCGGCCTCTTGACGTGCACTGGCTAGCGAGTAGAAGAGAAAGTGATCAACAGGCTTAGAAATCCACACTCTCACGTGAACGTATGCCGTGAACCAGCCCCACTTCCACTCATATAAAATCTCTAGAATTAGCACATTACTACAAGAGCCCCTTTTGGATTATTTCGAACATACTTGGGGAAAGGCAAAAAGCTGTATCTCTTCGGTGAATGATTAGAAAGGTAGGTAGACTGAAAAATGAATGTCAAGAACAATCTGAAATGGAAGATGTAAACAGACATTGCACAAGAAATGCAAATGGCCCTTAACACACTCAAAGTTGCTCAACATCACTCACAAGAGAAATGTACACAGCGATACCTCTTTTCATGGATCAAGTAGACAAAGATGTACACGGTGGACAATGCCCTGTCTTGGGGAGGCTCTGAGGAAGCACTCCCACACCCTGGGTAGGCAAATTTAGTTATTCGTCAAAATTAGAAACTGCAATACACCCTTTGACCCAGCAATCTCACTCCTGGGGATTTACAATTCAGACACACATCCTCCACACAAACTGGCAATGCACAAGCCTTTTCTACGTACATTGTTTTAATGGCAAAAGATTGGACACAACCAATGCGACCAGTACGAAAAGGATCAAGTAAATTATGGTATATTGTCACTACGGAATGCTATGCAGTTGTTGGAAAAAAAAAAAGAAAAAAGAAAGGACGGAGGGAAGCTCTTTGTGCAGTGTTATGAAAAGATCTCCAGGAAAAATTGTAATGTGAAAAAAAAAAAGGTTGCAAATAGGGTATACGGAACGCCGCTATTTATGTAAAATGAGAGAAATATATTTGTATCTGCCTATGACAATCAGAAAAAATTGCTGGGAGTCTGCCATCAACACCTAGAAATAAATATCATCATAGGAGCCACAGAGTATATTTCACCACTTCGGGTAGCTTAGAAGTGACAGTGTTTGTATACCAATTAGGGATTGCAGAAATCTTCTGAAGAAGTTGTTCTTCAAGATGCTAGTATTCAAATTAGCATAAGGATCAGACATGGAAAACAATCCTCTGAGTTGACTGTTTCAATCAACTTTTGAAGCCCCCTGGGATCACAGTCAGGGCTTGTGTCTATCCCAATTACTTTCATACTGTTTCTTTAAATGATCCACAGCTAATCAGCAATTTACCTGGTTAAAATTCAGTTTGGGAGTGCTTTGAAGGGGACGCTCCCTTCTTAGGTTTTCTGCCTGCAGACACAGGATTTGCAAAGGAGCTAACAACAAAGGGATTTAATCAGAAAACAAGAGCAAACGGTTGATTTTTGAAGAGGAACCACGAATACATATTCTTGTGGGCTCTTGCCTGATTACATCTGTTAATAAGGAATGCCAAAACGTGTGCACCAAAAACCCTTCAAGGTCTTTTGGTAGCAAATTATACTTGTAAATTTGATGTCAGATGATCACTGGAAGAACTCACACTCTTTGAAGATTTGAATTCATAAACGTAGGAAAGAAATAAACGTTTTTTTCCTCTAGTGATAGAAAGTATTAAACGGCAGGGAAAAAATGTGCTTGAAATCAACTGAGGAAATAATTCATTTTGAAAATTATTCAATAAAAATGGTAAATAGGAAAAATATGTTGGGCCAGTTTTGACTGGATGAATAAACCAGAAATATGCAATGGGCAAACTTAAGGATGATGGGCTGAGAAGTATCCCATCAACCTCCCCGTCTTATTTAATTTTTTTGTTATTCAACTATGCCACAGTAATTTGTTCCATCCCCATAAGACAAAGAAAGGAACACAACTTCAGATCAGCAGAAAACCGGCCAGCCTCTCGGAGCCTTCAAGAGGGCAGTGGCTCCGGATCAAGGAGAAATGAATGTCTTTGAAGTCTGCATCTTAGATTGTTTTGTTAATACATAAAATCCTCTCTCTTCAGCATTCAGAAGACTCATTTCAAAAGGAAAAGGCAAGTCCATGAGGATTACTTTGGCTTCCTGGAGGTCAGAACTAAATACACAAAATGAATAAAATGACGCTGAAATAAACAAGAATGGGAAATCGCTCATCCACAGGAATGATGTAACGAATCCTGACATAATTTCCAAGCAGAGAAGCAAAACTAGGTCAAAGCACGTTGGCCTAACATAATAAGCATTTTTGCTCCCAGAATTTTACCATGTAGGTTGTGTCTGTAGGCATTAATGTCTTCTGTTATCAATGTTCGGGGCTGTCACAAACTATTCATATCTTATCACTCTTTGTTAGCTAAACCAAAACAATGTAGTTTACATGTGAACTATTCAATTCTGACAGCTGAAATGTTAGAGAGGGGAAATGTTAAAAATATTCAGAAAGTGTCTCCTCCAGGCTAAGAAGCATTAAGCAATAAATATTCATTATTTAATAGTCTCCTATTGTGTTTTTCTCTACACAGAAAGCCATACCTCTCTCAATCAATTATTATGACTTTGTTTCCTTCTTTCACTCACAGTCATCTGAAAAGGGCAGCCGCGTCAATATCTCCTTAGAAATCCACTTTGAACACTGACCAAGGAAAAAAAGCTCGGCACTCACTGGAGAGCCAATTTTTCTATTCTGCTTTCCCCATAGGTTGACTGAAATAACTCCCACTTTCTTCTCCCTTCTATTTGTTCCAATTCACTTTTCTGCACTATCTCCACCAAGCCCAGTTGACTAAATCATAGAAAAAAGCCTCATCTCACTCCTTAGACTTTCTTCTGGGTAAACATAATCCTCCTAGTTTTTACTCGACAAAGTAGCACAAAAGCAAGTATAAGACTAGTTGGTTTTTTTCCTAAAAGTGAGACAGTCTTTCCTGATTCTTGATTCATTCTAAACCATCAACCTATTTGAAAATTGTGTTGGGATTTACTAGCACATTAAATTAGTACGTTACCCCCAAACATCCAAATTACACCTTACTAGAAGGCACGCAGTACAGTCAAAAGAGAATAAGATAAGGAATCTAGAAGACGACCCAGGTTCTAAATGTAAACTTTGCTCCCTGATGGAAGGTAAAGCATTCCCCTGTGCGAACATTTTCAAGCCACGAACGCTCAACTTTTAACCAGAACTTTCTGTCTGAATGCCTGATGCATCTCCTGTAGGAGACAATCTTGATTCTGTGTAGATTTCTAATATTTGGTGATGCCTTCCATTCACATTTCGCTTTATCTGGCCACCCATGTAGTTACTGGTAACTCAGCAGGGCACTCAACGAATTCCAGTTGTCCACAAACAGCTCCTTTGCTCTTAATTGCTTAGGGAAGTTCACTTCAAAATACATGCAACTGAAGCCATACTTCGCAACTGGACATATAACAAATAAGACAGTCTACCTCGTGGACCCTTTGAAAATGTATTAGTCCTGGTGTCTCCATAAACCACTCAGTGTCTCAGAAATTCCTACTTCATCATTTTAACCGTAACTCTCAGATGGTCTGTCACACCCAGAAGCAGTGCAAATGCTTTGTCCAGCACATGACTTGATGTTCACTGCAGAAAATGTGGCCGCCATCTGCATGGGGCAGAGCGTAAGACTTCAGTGTCCTTCCAGAAACAGACGCTCAGTTGCTGAGTGACCTTGGGCACGCCACTCATCTGGCAAAATAAACCCACTGCACATGGACCAAAGGCTAAAACATCAGGTTGGGCTCAGTGAGAAGCAGCAGCAGATTCATCTCTGTTTTTAGGCTTTGAGCTGTTGGACAGCATGTCCCATTTCTTAACCATTTCTGTAGTCCCATCAAGGAGTGTATAAGACAAGCTGCCTACCGAGCTCTGGGTTGTGGCCTCACCCAGAACACAACCGAAAGGACTAGATGGCTAAGCAACCTCAGTCTAATTTTTCTCTAATGTCAATCTATTCAGTCCTTTGCTCTTTCCCCAACCTTTCTCATGCCCTCTCTTCCTCATACCCCTCTGATCTTAAAGGGCGTTTTCCATTCTCTTTCCTGCCAAAATTCATCCAGCATGCACCTGAAAAATATTTGATTCTTCTTTCATTTTATTTTTTATTTATTTTTCATTGCAGGATAGTTGATTTACAAAGTTGTGTTAGTTTCAGCTGTACAGCAAAGTGATTGTTATACATATACATATATCTCTATTGTTTTCAGATTCTTTTCCCTTATAGGTTATTACAAAATATTGAGTATGGTTTCCTGTACTATACAGTAGGTCCTTGTTGGTTATCTATTCTATATATACTAGTATGTATATGTTAATCCCAAACTCCTAATTTATTCCTCTCCCCCGCTTCCCCTTTGATAACTATAAGTTTGTTTTCTATGTGTGCGGGTCTGTTTTGTATATAGTTTCATTTGTATCACTTTTTTTAGATTCCCCATATAAGTGGTATATGATATTTGTCTTTGTCTGACTTACTTCACTTAGTATGATAATCTCTAGGTCCATCAATGTTGCTGCAAATGGCAAAATATATTTATTGATTCTGATTGGGTGTCAAGGCACTGTGCTTGGACTTGAGGTTTTCAAGGTAATTAAGACGTAACTCTTGCTCTTGAGTAACTCAGTCCCGAGACAGGCAGACAAACGAGTAACTGGAAATATATACACCGTTTAGGATACTTCTGTGGATAAGAGGAAGTTCCAGCTATATCCTTTCCATTTATTGTGATCCAAACAGACAGTGCTCAGCGTACAAAGACTGTACTTACAAACAACCCAAACCCACAAATGCCACCAACTGCCCTCACTTGGTCCCCTGTGGTTCCCTGGCCGTCATTCACAAAGACCCCAGGGAGTCCAGAAGTTCCGTCAGGATGCTGAGAAAAGAACAAGTGAAGAGGTTCAACCCACTGGCAGACACACCAGCAAGTCCTGTCTGCCAAAGGCACAACCCTGCCCACAAATATTGCCCCTGAAAGAGCATTCGTGATTTCTGCAGCTCCAGGCTCTAGTGGCTGCTATTTCCCCAATTAAAGGTTCATCCTGAGGGTTTAAGGGCTGAGTCGAGAGTTTTAGCGCATTCATATTGTTCCTCTCCCAACATCGGGTTGAGACTATTGTCTAGAAGAAACAGGAGTGTGGTCTGGAGGTGGGAGAGGGGAGGGTGGGAAGATGGGAAATTATGGGAACTCAATTCACTGTGCATTAGGATAGGCCTGGGAGAGACATCCCAGTGGGACCCAGAAGATACTAGAAGGGTGGAGAAAGGTGAAAACTAGTGCAAACCTTTCCTATTTCAGATTTGCAAGACTGGCCTGTTACCAAGAGTTTGGCAACCCCTTCTCCTTCTATGTTCCGTCCTGTATCACATGGAAGCATGTCCTCAAAATGCAGAACTTAATCAGATTGGTTATTTTTTAAAATAGTGTTTTAGTCTCAATCATTGCACCATTTCTCACTGGAAAATGTTCTGGGTTTCAAACAACAAACTCTTAGAGCACAAGCATTCCTAGATTGGGGACTGCCTATGAGTTATTTTTCTCTATTGAGAAAAATTAATTGACTATTTACTAATTATGGTAAATTTATTTAAACTGGGAATTCATAAATTCCTACAAGTGGATATGTGGGTAAAAATTACCTAGATTTCCCAATTACAAATCATTTCTCAAGTCTCAGTTCAGGAAAGTTTTGGCTACCATCAATTTATTAAGCGGATTCTTATCCATATAAATATAGCTGCAGGGACTGTATCAAAATCATGTTTGCAGCCCCAAAGTGGCCTGACATATAATAATCATTTAGAGTAGTTTTACTGAATTAACCAAGGAATATACTGACTCTGTAAGTAGTCAGTAAATGTCCTTGAATGATATAAGAAATGAAGGAGAGCCTTTGTATTATTTCTCCTTTTTGACTATTTCATCATAAATATTTGACTGTATATAAAAATCTACTACTAATGGTCAGCACCTCTTCCTTTTCTTTTTTTTTGGTTGCCGTTTTTACTTAGAATTCTCTTTTATAGCACAAGGCACGTAAGTTCTTAGAGTTTTGTTTTGTTTTGTTTTGCTTTAAAGGAAAGTCTCTTCTAAGCATTTTTTTCGGTGCCTCAATTTTCTCACCTCCTTAACACCACGTGACCTTCTGTAGGCCATTAACTATTCCGCTCTGTGTCAATGGACTGTCTTCCTCTGGCGGGAAAAAAGATCTTGTGGATCTGGAAGGCTCCCTAATATTTTGTCCTTTCATTTAAAGGAATTTCTAGAGCCTGCCAGTTCATAAAACTAGGCAAACAATCTTCTACAACAGAACCCCTGAGATGCGTTTCATGTGAAATAAAAGGAATTAATAATGAGGCAGAAAGCATCGTGTTGATAAACTGTCCCATATCTTAATGGAGATTAGATTCCTGTTTGACCTGGCTTTGGAGCCCTTTCTTTCATCTCAGTGTATTTGATATTCTCTTCCTTGAATGAACTCCGTTTCAAATAAGCAAAGCAATTCTGTCTGATTCTGATCCCGGCTCCCAGCAGAGGCGTCCACCGCCTGGCCTTCCGTCATAGACACTTCAAGCCTGACCTCTGCAGGTGGATAATTGAAATGCACACTGCCCAATCAGATCTGGGTATTTCTTTTTAAAATCCCACCAAGTTCTGAAAACACAAACATTCACATGTGCAACGGGGAAACTGATATAATATGTTGGACTTCCCTTTTGTCTTGTAAGTGGCTTTTTGAAAGTAGCAACCTCTTGATTGAAAAGCATTTAAATTACATCTGCAACATACGCTGGTCGTGGTTAGCCATTAATTCTTTTTGCCTATTGAGAAAAATCCAAATGATTTGGATGAACTATGATCCTCAAATCATGCAGGCTTAGAAGTGCCCTGATCAGCCCCACCTTTTTCTAATCAAACAAATTACTCTTTGTTCAGTGACCAAATCCCCCTCTTTCACCAACGCACAGCCCAGGTTGCCATAGTTACCTTGGATGTCTATTTACTACATGGGATCAAAGCCAGGAGACATAAACATACACACGTAGCCTTAAAACTTGCTGGAATGTCTGAGGATAACATGCAACTACCAATTAAAGGATTTGCTCGCGGCCTACCCGCTCCCTAGCCAAGCAAACTACGAGTACACGTCATAAGGAATGGCAAGGAAAAGCCAACTTGAAAACACGATTTCAACACGACCAATAAAGATCTTTAATCTGACAGTAAGTCACGATTATAACATTCCCTGCCAAGGAGAGACAGTAGGGAAGAAATGAAAATTCTAATGTGCGTTGAAGATACTGGACCTCCAAACCACGTGCAAAAACTTAAACCCTGTGCTGTGCAGCAGCTTCCCACTAACCATCCATTTTACATTTGGTAGCGTATGTACGTCAATGCTACTCTCTCAGGTTGTCCCAACTGCCCCTTCCCCCGCTGTGTCCTCAAGTCCGTTCTCTACATGTGCGTCTTTATTCCTGCGCTGCCGCTAGGGTCATCAGTACCGGTTTTTTTAGATTCCATATATGTGCGTTAGCACACGGTATTTGTTTTTCTCTTTCTGACATCAGCTTGTTGCTTTATGATGACGTAGAGGGGTGGGATAGGGAGGGTGGGAGGGAGGCTCAAGAGGGAGGGGACATGGGGACACCCGTATGCATATAGCTGATGCGCTTTGTTGTACAGCGGAAACACTATATTGTAAAGCAATTATACTCCAATAAAGATATAAAAAATAAAACCAAACCAAACCAAAAAAACTTAAATAAAACCCTGCAATGTCTGGTGAAATGTCCGGTTAGTTTCAGTATCTTTCTAGTTGGTGTCATAAAAGCTGCCTCATCTCAGTGTTGGGACAAATGAGAACAGAAATGCCTCTTACACTTTTACACGCTTGACTTTCAAATGAAGGAAAACATAAAACATACTTGGAACACCATATGCTGGTTACAGAATAAGAAAGGGGAAGCTGTAAGAGAGTTCCCTTTTAATCCCTAGATTCACTGTTGATTCTGAGCCTGTACAGAATCTGGGTGGGTAGTATTCATCTCAGACTTGTACCTAATTTGCTGTGTATCTCTATACTTCAACTTTCTCCGCCTTCACCTCACCAGTTGTTCAATGAGGATCAAAATGCCACCTCATTCTCTCCTGGGGATGTGGCAGAGAATAAATAGATCATGTTCGTAAAGGACTTTCTAATCCTCAAAGGAAAGATTAATACAAAGACATTCATTATTAAACCAGATGTCCTTGGGCATTTTAATTCCAATCTGAAGAATGCAAAACGGGCGAAATCAAACTGAGTCACAGCTTCCTCGTAACAGCAACATCCTAGCCTTGGAAGAATTTAGCAGCTGCTTAAAGCGCTGGCTCACCGCCTTCTCCTTTCCCTTCGCGCTATAAGGCGACTGCAAGGATGTTTCAGTCCATCAGAAATAGAGCGAGTACCCTCTTCTCTTGGAGTGTTTTTTAAAATCATCAGGATGTTAAAAGCACAAACTATATCTGGTAGGCAATTTTGTCTGAAGAACCTGATTTTTTTTTTTTCCCGGCGAGAGAAAGAATTATTCGTTCTTATTTGTAGGGACAATGGGTGGTGTGCTATTTCAGGATATTTGCAGTTGTGGGAATGCCACAGGCAAACCTGTTGTTTTTGGCTGGGCTGCTAGAACAGGTGGCCATGCCTTTCCTTTGCCTGGGAACACAGCAAATTCCTTCTCAAGGAAGTTTCAGAAGTTTCCCACTTATGATCAGAGGGCAGAGAAAGGTTGGCACACGCTTTAAAATTACTTCCTGATAAAGGCAAATAGGGTTCACCCTTTTCTTTTGGCCTAACTCAGCGTGACCTTAGGAACACTCAAAGAATACTATCCCTCTGCCCCTAGCAGAAGGCAAAACCCCTCTGAACCTCATCGCCAGCCAGGCAGCTTTCTAATTCTGCAGGCCACTTCTGGCTACCCGCTGTGGCTAGTCAGGGGCGGGGGTCTCTCGGCTGCCACGCCATTGTTCAGCATTTGTGCAGCCCCAGGGACGGATCACTCCTCAGCGAAGAGATTGGATTTCACTGCTGAGCTGATGACACATGGACCTGTTTGATAGTTAACCCTGCGAATCCAGCTGGGGCTGCCGGGCTGAGATGACAAATTGGCTGGTGGGTGCAATTCACCCCACCTGGATGCAAGTTTTCCCCCAAGAGAAACTCAAATCAGGTTAGGATTAATCCAAGTCAATAACTCCACCATCTCCTTCGCCTCCACATTCTTGTTCTGGCTGTTGCGGAACAACGTGTCAGATTCCTGAAACGCTGGACTGCCCAGATTCTTTGGATGGGCCATGACTCTTCCCCCCTCCTTTTTTTCCCACCTCCCATCCCACCCCTAGCCCACCCTCTTTTCAAGGACTGCACAGGCCAAAAACTTATTGGACATACAGAGTTGTGGGATGAAAAGCTGCTGGGAGTTCCCTGGTAGCGCAGGGGTTAAGAATCCGCCTGCTAATCCAAGGAACACGGGTTCGAGCCCTGGTCCAGGAAGATCCCACAAGCCGCGGAGGAACGAAGCCCGTGCGCCACAACTACTGAGCCTCAGCTCTAGAGCCCGCGAGCCACAACTACTGAGCCCACGCGCCACAACTACTGAAGCCCACGCGCCTAGAGCCCATGCTCCGCAACAGGAGAAGCCACCACAGTGAGAAGCCCACGCACCGCAACGAAGAGTAGCCCCCGCTCGCTGCAACTAGAGAAAGCCCGCGCGCAGCAACGAAAACCCAACACAGCCAAAAATAAATAAGTAAATAAATTTATATTAAAAAAAAAAAGAAAAGCTGCCCATTCATTAAATGACTAAGGAGTTACTCCATGTGTACCCTTAAAACTTCACTACCGGGCTGAATTCCAATTCACATGAATGCCAGAAGGAGCCAGGCATGAGAAAAATCATGCCAAGCTCGGGACAGCACGCCTCTGGCATCAGGCACAGGGAGTGCCTCCATTCCAGAGGAATCGTGTGGGAACAGAGATTCTGAAAAGTGAGCTCAGACACCACCGAGAGGACAGGTGGCTCCGCGCTGGATCAAATGACTTTCTTTGTTCCAGCCAAGGACCTTTGTCAAAAATGTTTTGCCTTCCTCTTTTTCCTTTTGCTAAATCCTTTCCATTTAGGCTTCTCGCTTCTTTTCCCCATCCCATCGGATTGCTCGTAAAAAGTATGGGGTCAGACCAATAAGTTTGCAGAACCTGAAACTGATCAGGGGCCCAGTCTCCAGCAAGGCAAGAGCAATTGACTGGAAACACACACACACAGCACTTGCCGGTATAAGCGTGCTTTTCTGCGCTCACTACCACTCGCCAAGCACACTTGCTTAGCGAGCAGGTGAGGGGGCCAGAGGCAGAGGGTCTTTTCAAAACCTGCGCGTACGGTGAGGGCTCTGCTTCACCTCCCCAGGCTGCAGGAAACGGACAGAAAGTTCTAATCCCCTCGCCCCAGCCCCTAAACGCAAAGTTTGCTTCCTATGCAAATCACTTCGCCCAAATCGCTCAGGGTGGCCAGCACCCAACCCACTTAGAAGAAGAAAGTGCAGAGCTTGTCTGGTGGTAATATGGATGCTAACTTTTCCCACCCACATTTACTAAGAGCTGGCAAGGGCAGTATCGCTCCTCTTGGAATTCTCTGCCCTTGTCAGCCTACTAGCATGTTTTTCCAGCCTTTCAGCCCTTTATATGAGTACTGATCTTGATACTGAAATATTGACATAAGATTCTTCTAGAACTTTGGTTGAGTTATAAATCACACCCTTTTCTTAGCTTGGTACACTCACTTTTTTCTTTTCTTCCTGGCAAAGCTATAAACCTCGGCCTGGGCTGATAAGGAATTTTATCACCATGCCCCGCAGCCACAGAAGAAGCTGCTGGTTTAGAAGCCTTTTCAAAGACTCATGGAAGTCATCCCCGAGCCGTTTCTCAGCTCACTACTTTCAGGGCTGTCTTCGCACGTCCAGAAGCAATAACAGTTTCAAAACTGCTAGAACATAAAAACAAATCTGCATTTTTCTGGAAGGACGGTCTGTGCTAATTTCGGGCTGGTTCCGCCTTCTCAGCCATAAACACAGTAAGTGCTCAGGATGGGAAGCCAAAATGAGATACGAGGCCCCGTGTAATTCTTTTTCAGGATATTCAGTTGTCTTTATTCTCACCCAAAGCATAGGACAGAGGCTCAGAGCTCGAGATAGATCCTGAACAATAACTTCCAGCCGCTGCAAACTGGAATTGATTTACATATTCTAAGAACCGCTCTTAAGCCCTTTACAATGACTGCCTGACATCACCAATTCCCATGGAGAGAGGTGGGGGGAACCTCAGGAAATCTGCTTCTCGGGTTCCTTTAGGAAAATGCAGCCCCGTCTTTCCGCCAAATGGAAGGACTCGGCCAGGCATCTGCTCATCCGGAGTCACATCCCAGGGGTCCCAAGCGGCGCCCTCCCTCTCCACCCACCCGTGCAGCCCCCCGGAGCTCACCTGCCTCATGTTTAGACTTCCATCACCCATCCGGCAGGGAGCGAGCCGCCTCGAAGCCCACGCAGCGGTCTTCCAGGGGGAAACACCAAACCCAACAGAAGCCCGCAAGACAAAAGCAACTCAGCGAGATCCCCCGGCAGCTGGGAGCACGTTTTCTTCCTCTTTTTCTTTGATCTGTTGCTACACGCACTCTGCCCAAGACAACGTCAAGTTTCTCAAGCTTTGCTTCCTAGCCTATGAAAAGTCGGGCGCAGGGAAGCGAGGACCGCCTGGCTCTTATTTCAAATCGGGTCTCAGAGACGTCGTAGGTGGCTGGCTGGGGCCCCGGAGGAGTCTCGCCAATCAGGAGGAGGGGGTGGGCCCTGGGAGCCGGAGGGGCTGTCTCCGCGAGGATTCGAGAGCTTTCCGGATTTCAAGGATTGGAGGCAGCTGGAAACAGTCTCCGAGCTGAGCTCCCGAAGTAAAAGATGCGTTCTATTCTTATCTCACAGCTCTGGGTCTGCTCAAAGCTTAACTAGCTTAAGGCCTGGCCTTTTAAGAGCTCCCTGAAAGCACGCAAGCATTTGGAAGGGGCAGAATGATTTCAGCCAGAAAAGCGCACACTCAGGGATCAGACGGATTTTCAAAAGGGTATCTTGCCCCAAACACTGGGGAGGAAACCAAATTGTTACTCGGAACACCTGAACTGAAACCAGCACTCAGGGGAGGAGGGCGTCACCCACCTCATTTCCATACAGATGAACTCTATAGCCATCTAAGAAGCACAAATCTTAATGGGAACGTGCACACAAATCTGCTGAAACACGGCAAATGAACAAGTATCTTTAACTAGTGACGGCCCGAGGCACAATTTTAAATAAAATTGTTATTAGAAAAACAGGCGCTGATGTTTGGTTAAGAAGAAAAAAATTTTAAAGAAGTGTGTCTACCTTTCACTAAGGTTCACCTTACCTACAAGGTTGATCTGGTGAACTTATTAAAAGGGACGAACCGGACATCCTCTCCGCTGGATGGGAGGAGAGCTAGCTGGCTTCTTAGCAAACTTAAACCCACACTTAAAAAGCATTTCCAGGGCTTCCCTGGCGGCGCAGTGGTTAAGAATCCGCCTGCCGATGCAGGGGACATGGGTTCTGAGCCCTAGGCTGGGAAGGTCCCACAAGTCGCGGAGCAACTAAGCCCCTGAACCACAGCCACCCCAACTAGAGAACACCCGCACGCAGCAACGAAGACCCAACCAAAAAAAAAAAAGCATTTCCAAAGTTTGTTTTCTTAGTTTCCTGTAAACAGTAACTCTTTTCAACTCTTAACCAATATGATCTCAGTGGGAACCTGCCTTTTGGGTGGCAAAAAGTGCAAGCCGAGCAAAGACTACTTTGTGTAGCACCAGTGATATAGTTTTTTCCCAAAGAAGTGGCCAAAATTCTGTGAGAATAATTCAAGAAAGAAAAAATGTTGGTATCAGAGAGGGGAAAAAAACCCAACTTAGCAAATAATGAATGGGCAGCTTCAGGTGTGTCAGCTGTATGGGTTCAATAGATATCAGCTGTGCCCAGCGCTGTGAAAACTTGGCAGCCCAGTATCTGGACCTGGAGGTCTGCAGCCCCGTTCCAGCCGCCACCCCCCCACGCTACCTTAGCAAGTTAAGGGACCACCTAGTGACACAAGCTGACCTCAGTCCTCCTCTTGTATCTACCACAGAGCCCTTGATTATGACCTAGACCAGGGTTTCTCAACCTCAGCACTACTGACATTTGGGGTGAGGTCATTCTCTGTGGTGGGCACTGTGCTGGGCACTGTGGGGTGTTTAGCAACATCCCTGGCCTCAGCCCACCAGATGCCAGGAGCCCTTCCACAGTCATGACAATCCCTAATGTCTCCAGACAACACCAAGGGCAAAATCATACCCAACTGAGAACCACCGATGTACCCGCCCTTGAAATACTGGTTCTCAAACTTAACTGTGCAAAGAAACCTCTGAGGACATTGTGAAAAAATACCAATCCCTGGGCCTCTTACTCCAAGGGAATCTGATCAATAGGTCTGAGGAGGAGCCTGGGAATCTGCATTTTATCCCAGTGCCAAAGGACGCTGATTCACTTCAAGAAATACTGTACCTATTCCTGACCTAGGTATGCCCTCAGCCCCAGGACACAGGAAACTACCCAGGGCTGCTACCATTAAATATCACGGGAGTTAAATCCCAAGGCATATCTATTTATCACCTTCAACAGAAGCTTCTCACGACTGCATTTGCCTTCAGCTGTCATCACCTCCAAGGCAAATATGACCTGGGATTTCCTCCTGCAATCTCTGGGCCCTGTCAAAGTTTCATCCATCTTTCTTCTCCTTTGGCCCGTTCCCACCCCATCCTACAAGGTCAAAATGTCACCACTCTTTTGTGGCTTCCCCAAACGCCCCAAGACAAAGTAATCCCTTCTCTCCTCTCTACAGTTTATAGACACTGAGTGATGTGCTGGTAAATGTTTCACAACCAGCTCTCAAAAAAAAAAAAAAAAAAAAGCCCAGATTTGTTGCAGTCTTTGCCAATTTCCATAGTGTTAACAGTCCCTTGTTTCCCGCAGTAAGGACCCTAAACACAGAGGTGGGAAGAGCTGTGCTGAGCCAGGAGACGGTAAGCAGCAGCTTGAGCAAACCGTGATACATCTCTGCTGTTTCACGTCTAAGTTGCACCGTAACCTTCTATTCTTCAATTTGTCTCTCTTAGCAAACTAAAAAACTCTCAAGGGCAAGAATGGTATCCTATTCATCTTTGTAACCCAGCCACCTTCATTGTACCCACGCGCCCACAGCGCAGGAGGTAGTCAACAAACGTGTACGGAAAGAGAACGAAATGCTTCCCTGAGAAAAGGGACACCAATGTGACTGCGGCCAATGCCATGTTATGGAAGGGAAAAGAATCTCTTGGGAAATTCAACTATTAAAGTTACACTTTTACCATAATTTAATATCTATTCTGTATTTATGACAACAATAAGCATAATGCCATCTTTATCCTAACACTCCCACATCCAAGGTCAGAGTGCAAGAGAAGAGACCAGCCTCCTAAAACAGAACGTTACCTTCATGGACGTATTTGTGACACAGTCTATTTTCTACGTTTTCATATGAAGGCATCACACACTTCTGCGTGTACATAATAGACATCTTATCAGCTATAGATGACAAGATCTCTAAGAGGAATACGTATATGATAATCTCTGGGAGGTGCATGAAAGGGCAGTTCCACTGGTAAGAGATACAGTGATGGATTGATGGTTCTCTCTCCCATCTTCTCATTATGCATAAGGCCAGGAATGCCTACGGTGGGGTTATTAACAAACACTACTTATGAGTATCTACTCACATCTACTACATATGAGTATAAGCCAGGCATTTTGCCAGGCACTTTACAAATATGCACCATTTCATCTGCACCAAATACAAAAACACAGACGTCACCGCTATCAGGCTAAGCATGAACACACAGGATCGCTGAGGCAAAGAACCCAAGGTCTGAGAGCTATCAATTGCTGTACTAGGAATTAAACTTATGTGTTTGGGATGAGAATTACCCTGCTTTTTGTTGTAAAATATGCTGTCTCCAGAAATGATTCCTAAAACTCTTAAGAAGGGGCTTCCCTGGTGGCGCAGTGGTTAAGAATCGGCCTGCCAACGTAGGGGACATGGGTTCGAGCCCTGGTCTGGGAAGATCCCACATGCCGCGGAGCAACTAAGCCCGTGCACCACGACTACTAAGCCTGCGGTCTAAAGCCCGTGAGCCACACTACTGAAGCCCGTGTGCCTAGAGCCCGTGCTCCGCAAAAAGACAAGCCACCGCAATAAGAAGCCTGCGCACAGCAACAAAAGAGTAGCCCCCGCTCGCCGCAACTAGAGAAAGACCGTGCACAGCAACGAAGACCCAACGCAGCCAAAAATTAATTAATTAATTTTTAAAAAACTCTTAAGAAAAGGGAACAACGTAAATAAATGAAGTCTACTTTTTCATTTACAAATAACCATAGTTTTTCAACATTTCTAATTCAATAAACGGCCCTTTAGGGGTTGTCCGTTAAGCGAGGATTAGATCCACTTACTGGAAACAGCGTAAGCAAGTAAACTGAAGCAAGTAAAGAAACGTGCTTCACCAAAGGTTCAGATGTTCTATTCCCTGGGCTGTGATTAACAGCATTTGCAAATGGCAGCTGAAGGGATGTGGTAGTCTTGGCAAATCTTTCCTAAGACAGCAGCCGAGGTGATGATCCTGTGTAGTTAAGTGCAGGTTTGGTTATAAACAGACCTCCACAGCAAACATAACATGGGTTCCTGGGCCAGTGGTCTTGGACAGGCCCTACTGGACATGGATGGACACTGGGATGACACCTGAGAGGACAGTTAACAGTACCTATGCTACCTCTTTCAGTGTTCTGTTAGGTCAAAGCATATGGGATTATGTGTACATAAAAAATGGTTGACTATTCCTATAGTTTACTGAAATATGTATCAGGACATATCGTCAAAAGTCAATGAAAACCAAGCTGAACGTGCCTACTCAGCCACCTGGAAAACGCCTGCTGCAAGGGCACAGTCTTGAGGGGCTATGAAAAGACATTTTATTCTCCCTCAGAAGTTCCAGAAATCCAGTTGTTTTATGCTTATGGCAGCCATGGAAAATCTGAGGTGATTAGTGTAGGTGATTTAAGTGGACAAGGACATGAGTCCCTACTTAGGAAAAACAAAAAGAAAAGAAAGAAAATCCCACCTATAGTTCTTATAGGATGTCATAAAAAAGAAACAAGTTTCTACTCACTGAGTACAAGTACTCATTCAGTGAGTTTCGTTCAGTCGGTTAACCAAAGCAATGTGGCAAACTACAAGCATGGGTTGCAAATACAATTTGGAGTCCATTTTTGATGTTAATGTGGCCACAAAACTGGCTGATAGATGTCATGTAAACCAAATGACATCTCTAAGCCCAAGGTTTTTCAGGGGACAGTTGGGCAAATTAGGGACTGAATATTTGCGTCCCTCCCCAAATTCATATGTTGAAATCCTAACCCCCAATATGATGGTATTAGAAGGTAGTATCTTTGGGAGGTGATCAGGTCATGAGGGTGGAGCCCCCATGCATGGGATTAGTGCCCTTGTAAAAGAGACCCCAGAGAGCTCTCTTGCCCCTTCTGCTACCTGAGGACACAGAAAGAGGACGGCCGTCTGCAGCAGGAAGTAGGCTTTCACCACACCCAGAATCTGTCAGAACCTTGATCTTGGAACCCCTGGCCTCTAGAACTGTGAGAAATATATTTCTGTTGTTTATAAGCCACCCAGTCTATGGTACTTTGTTACAGCAGCTCAAATGGACTAAGACAAATGAAATCATATATGGGGAAGTTTTTTGCAACTGTTGCTTACTGTATGAATTTGGACGACAGACTCTGGAAAGAAGGGAAGAAATCTGTGGATATAGAAACAGAACAAATAGACACACCATGAGGAAACTTTTAGGAGAATATATCCTAAAGGGCAGACTTTCAGACAGGACAGGGCTGACTAGTCATCAGGGCTCAATTTTAAATAAATTGAGCTCGACATTTCATCACGTGAAAATTAAGGAGTTAAAACAATCATGTTATCTTAAATTTTAACTATAACTTACCATTTAATGATTCTATGCTTTTAGAGGTGAAATATTTTGACATTGTTTAGTTTTTGTTGATTAACTATGGCAATCCTTCGTTATTTTCCTCTTAATGATCTGATAAAGGTTTATGCATGAATTTAGCAAAGGCTTTTGTGTAATTCCCCTACTTTCAAAAATTCTCTACATTCCCAATTGAACCTTCTGCTTCATGTCAACTTAATAATATCTTACTTCTCAAGAGTAATTCTTCAATTTCGGAATCATCTACTTTTCTTTACTATAATCTTACATTTAAATTTATAAGAGAAAAATTATTATAATAATTTATCTTTTACTTCTCTTATTAACCACTTTTCTAGATTCTGAGGTCATTGAGACCTTTATCAGTCTGGCTTCTTTAGAGAATCAGAACCAATGGCATATTTAACATATATATTGAAATGTTTTACAAGAACTTGACTGATGTGATTATGAGTACTGGTACGTCTGACATCCATAGGGCAGGTGGATAGGAGCTCATTCTATAGTTATCAGGCAAAATTTCTTCTTCCTCAGGGAAAACTCAGTTTTGCTCTTCAGCTGAATGGACAAACCCACCAACGCTATCAAAGATAATCTCCTTTACTTAAAGTCAACCGATTGTAGATGTTAACCACATCTACAGGATACCTTCACAGCAACACCTAGATTGGAGTTTGATTGAATAACTCTACTATAGCCTAGCCAAGGGACTGCTGTATGTCCCTTCTAACAAGTAGCACAGAGGATATGATCAATCAGTCAATAAAAAATGTTCACTGAATTGTTGTGAATAATAGTAATAATAATAATTTAAAAACTTCCACTAGTAGAAGGTCCTCTTCTTTCTAAATAATGAAACTTTGCTAATAGATTTATTATACACTTATCAACTGCAACACTAGAAGGTAGGAGCTATAAAGTTTTGAGATAAAATATGATCTCGGGCTTCCCTGGTGGCACAGTGGTTGAGAATCCGCCTGCTGATGCAGGGGACACAGGTTCGTGCCCCGATCCGGGAAGATCCCACATGCCGCGGAGCGGCTAGGCCTGTGAGCCATGGCCACTGAGCCTGCGCGTCCGGAGCCTGTGCTCCGCAACGGGAGAGGCCACAACAGTGAGAGGCCCAGGAACCGCAAAAAAAAAAACAAAAAAAAGAAAGATCTCTAACTGATAATTGTATACCAACTCGTACGATTTATCAAATACCAGGATAAAATGCAATTATTTTCATACAAAGACTCACCATTTTTGCATCCCATGTATTCTTTCATTGGAATCCACTCAAAGATGTGTTTTAGCAAAAGGAGGGAATTAACCAAGAAAGATAAGACAATGGGACTCAGAAAACAGAGAAACACAAAGACAATAAAGTCCAAGAGGATAGATGCAGCAGTCTTAGAAAGGCCCGAGGCTAATTTGTACCAGGAGGATGGAGGATTCCTGGAGGTAGGTCACCAGGGAACAAAATGATACTGATAGATCACATTTGAGAATGAACAGATATACATAAATATAAGCAAAAGGTGAGGCCATTATTAACTCCAGGAAAAACAAAAGAATGCACAAAAAAGGAAGCATAGCATAGCACACTACTGTGGCAGAGACTACGGGTGTTGATTTGGGGGCAGACATGTGTTCAGCTGAAGAACATTTCCCAGCCTCCCTTGCAGGTGTGGGTGGTCATGTGAAACTATGATGACCTATGGAATTTTAATAGAAGCTGCTGTGTAAGGCTTCTGGGAAAGCCCTTTAAAGGAGACACAGACTGTATGCCCTTTGCCCTTCCCAGGCTTCCTCACCAGGAATACGATTGCAATGCCTGATGTAGTGGGACAATTCTGTTGCCATGAGGATGCAATACATGGTAAACCTGGAAAAAAGGAAAGGAAGAAGGATCTTAGATTGCTGATGACATCTTGGAGTCTCCTAATGAGCCCTTAACTTCATGTTTTGTGAGAAAAATAAACTGCTAATTTGAGCTAATGTTTTGGAATTTGTGTTACTAGATGAACACAATTCCTAACTGAAATGATTATATTAAGAGGAAGTGGGGTGGGGATGTGTAAGAGAGGTAATTCCTTTTTGATATATGTAGGATGTTAAAGACAATGTCTAAAGTTCAGAAACCAAGAAATAGTAGTAAAAGCACATTAGGGAAAATATGAAAGCACACACCAGAGGAAATTTTACAAGTTGAAAGTGATTACTCCTAGAATGGAGTGGGATGGGGTAGGAAAAGCTATTTCTCATTACATGTCTTTAGTATATCTGTACTCTGAACATGTATTACTTTGATAAAAATTAACTAGGGGCTTCCCTGCTGGCGCAGTGGTTGAGAATCCACCTGCCAATGCAGGGGACACGGGTTCGAGCCCTGGTCTGGGAAGATCCCACATGCCGCGGAGCAACTTAGCCCGTGCGCCACAACTACTGAGCCCGTGCTCTGGAGCCTGTGAGCCACAACTACTGAGCCTGTGTGCTGCAACTACTGAAGCCCACACGCCTAGAGCCCGTGCTCCGCAACAAGAGAAGCCACAGCAATGAGAAGCCCGCGCACCGCAACAAAGAGTAGCCCCCGCTCGCCTCAACTAGAGAAAGCCCGCGCGCAGCAACGAAGACCCAACGCAGCCAAAAATAAATAAAATAAATGTTTAAAAATTAAACTAATTCAAAAGAAACAAAAAGATATTCGCTGGTTATTAACTCAATTTCCTGTCCTCAAATTCACTTCCTGTAAACTAGCAATATTTTATGATTATCTAGCCCATAGTTGACCAAAGAGTCAGAGTGAAGCTTTAGAGAAGTTACACGCCTGATGGCCAATTCTGAACCTCAAGTGCCATGTCACCACCTCATGCACATATGATCTGATCGGCATTTTTTCTCTCTCCCACCACAGATTTAACATACTCAGAGTTTATGACTGATTTGCCATGCGTAGCGAGTAACACATATATGAGTCCTAATCCAAACTGTTTTCAACAAGCCTTCTTCTAGATCTCCAGGAATGAAGATTCTAAAACCCAGATGTCTTAATAATTCATTAGACTAATCAAAAACCCCATTTTCTTCTTACTCCTAATTGGAATCATTCTTGATTTAAATCCTCTTGGGGGGGGGGCTTAAGTATGGCTAGGAATAGCTGGTTACTGTTCTTCAGATTATTACCACTTTACTCTTTATCCTTATTCTTTTATCGCTCTGACTTTTCTTATATATGAAAATGATTTCTTACTTTTATCATAGATGAAAAGGATTAGTCTCCCAAACCTTTAACATTTTAATGCCCGAAGCTGATTTTCAAATTAGACTTAAAGATGAAAAAGAATTAACTTTTGTGAATCAGAGCTCAGTGTGTATATGTTAGAAACAAGCAAATCAGGCTGGTTCACTGATAATTACATGGACAGAAGGTGAACAGAGATTTTAATCAAAAGAAGCTTTGAACAGGACTTGAGCTCCTTGCCTGTAAAAAGACAATACTTTATCCTTTAGATTGACACTTCTCAGACGCACAGAATGATCGCTGAAATTGCTGTATTTTTTGCTGATTGATGAAAACCCTCTCCCACTTCACATGCAATATCAATACTTGCTTGAAGATGGCTTTAAGAAGGTAAAGATAAAAACTACTTAAGGATCATGGTTTACATGTCTCTTTCCTTTGCTAGACACAGATCAGGGGTATGTTTTACTCTTTTTTTTAAAAGCCAAGGAAATAATATTTGCCCTTATTTCCTTAGGACTAGCCAGCTCATGATGAGCTTTTCCTCTGCTGGAAACCACTATGAAAAGTCACACGTACTGAGGGAGGCTTTCCTATACTAGTCCCCTGATGCAACCTAAACATATTGAGTTGTGGTAAGGAAACAAAAGCAGACGATGAACACGAGGTGCCTTAGCTTTCTCCATATTTATTAAAGAGTTCTAAACGTCTGAGAAACTGCATTCAAACGAGGCTTCATTGTACTTCTCCTATAACTTACTAATTTACAAAAGGAAGGACTTATATTGCCTATTTTATAAAGTGTCGCTATTTGAAATCATCTTAATGGGAGTGATTCAAAAAACATCATACAATGAACAAGATAACTATACTCTTATTCGTAGCATTATCTATGTTATATCAGAAAGACCTACTGAGGGCCTTCCCTGGTGGCGCCGTGGTGAAGAATCCGCTTGCCGATGCAGGGGACACAGGTTCGAGCCCTGGTCCGGGAAGATCCCACATGTCGCGGAGCCACTAAGCCCGTGCACCGCAACTCCTAAGCCTGCGATCTAGAGCCCATGAGCCACAACTACTGAGCCTGTGTGCCACAATTACTGAAGCCCGCACGGCTAGAGCCTGTGCTCCACAACAAGAGAAGCCACCGCAATGAGAGGCCCGCGCACCGCAACGAAGAGTAGCCCCAGCTCGCCGCAACTAGAGAAAGCCCACGCGCAGCAACGAAGACCCGATGCAGCCAAAAATAAATAAAATAATAAGAATTTTTTTAAAAAAGAAAGACCTACTGATATTTCTCCTAAACTATATCTGTGTGGGGAAGAGATCATTCTGTTATGGTCATCTTTAGAAACTAACCAATTGGTGATACTTACCTTCGACTGGGCAAACTAATCTAACCCAACTAAAGGAACTTAAAACAAGCTGATACACCACACACTAAGAGGTCTCAGTTAAACCTTAAATTAAAAAGTGGATACGTGCACTAGAGAGACATGCTATTTCATCCAATAAAACCCACCAGGAGGTATTTACGCTGAGTAAAAAGGGAGGAAACGAAAGGGTCCTGTATCTGTCATGGTCCAGTGATGCAGCAGGTCCTCTTGAAGATAAGGCCAGTTTATGGTTTGTATATGGGAAATTGGAACACATCTCTCTGACGCCCAAACCGGTGCTCTTTCCAGCACGATGCTGCCCCCTAGTCCAGACCCACCTCCCAAAGCATCACACTGCACCTTCGAGATAAGCTAGGAGTTTACCATCACATGTGAAAACAAACTGAAGCACTTTCATGATTTGTATTTACCTTGAATGGTTCTCTAAATTTAGACTGTGTTCACCTGATCATTTGTAGTTAGGGAGTAAAAAATATATATATGTCTATTGATAGGAGATTCCTCATTGAGAAAAGTGTCGCTGTTTGTGCCGTGAAGGGCAGGATGTAGCTTTTAGAGCTATTTCTTTAGGACTGTGAATGAGGTTTCCCTTCTCCATTCAAAAGTCCCCAGTGGATTTCCCGATGGAATACATTCCTGTGATTCATTTCCACAGTTAGGAATGCAGTCCATGAAGTGTTTGTGTTTTTTTTTCCCCTCACTCAAAGCTAATTTGTACATTAATGCTTTAACCATTGATTTCATTAGCAACACATAGTATCTGTAGATCTCTGTGAATTGATTTTCATCACTCTCAGGGCATCCAAAGGTCTCAAGTGTAAGGACAAGCGCCTCCTATAAGAAAAAGATAAAGCAGAAACTAACACACCATTGTAAAGCAATTATACTCCAATAAAGATGTTAAAAAAAAAAAGGAAGAAAAAGAGGCTGAGGGCTTGCACGCATTAACCTTGTGCTAACAAAACATGCACTGGTACGCCTTCCTTATGCTCGAACGGCCAATCACTCATCCAGCAACTATTTATTGAGTGACTACTATGTGCCAGGCGGTGTTCCAGGCGGTGGAGGGGCAGGCAGACAGGTGCAGACAGGCTGAAGCCTGCCTGAGCATGCCTGTCAGTGAAGGGAGCCAGAGATCAGTCAACAAATAAATGTAAAGTGGGTCTGATGGTGAGAGAGGTAAAAGGGCAGGGAGTACTGGTGGGCTTGGGAAGTTGATATTTTAGAGGGTGATATTTGAGCAAAGCTCTAAGGAAGGAAAAAAGCCCTTTTCACGAAGATGGCGCCGAAGGTGAAGAAGCAAGTCCCTGTCCCTCCCAAAGCCGAAGCCAAAGCAAAGGCTTTGAAGGCCAAGAAAGCAGTGTTGAAAGGCGTCCACAGCCACAAAAAAAAGAAGATCCGGACACCTTCCGACGGCCCAAAACACTGCGGCTCAGGAGGCAGCCCACATATCCTCGGAAGAGCGCCCCTAGGAGAAACAAGCTCGACCGCTATGCCATCATCAAGTTCCCCCTCACCACCGACTCAGCCATGAAGAAAATAGAAGACAGCAACACAGCGGTGTTCACTGTGGATGTCAAGGCCAACAGGCACCAAATCAAACAGGCTGTGAAGAAGCTCTATGACATTGACGTGGCTAAGGTCAACGCCCCGATCAGGCCTGATGGAGAGAAGAGGCATATGTTCGACTGGCTCCTGACTATGACGCTTTGGATGTTGCCAACCAAATTGGGGTCATCTAAACTGAGTCCAGCTGACTAATTCTAAATAGAAAAGTTTTCACTATTAAAAAAAAAAAAAATGCTAAGGAAGGGAGAGGAAGCATGACTTTCAGCCTTGACGATGGACGGGGCAGAGTCATCCAGGCAGAGGGAACAGCGACTGCAGAAGCTCTGAGGTCAGGGCAAAGTAAGGATGACAGCAGTAGGAGCTGGGGTCTCAGGAATGTGTCTGGATGCGTGTGTGTGTGTGTGTGTGTGTGTGTGTGTGTGTGTGTGTGTGTGTGTTGGGGGGCAGTGTTTGTAGGTCATCTCGGGTCTAGCAGATTATGGGAAGAGCTTTGGGTTTCCCGTGGAGCAAGGCGGGGAGGCGTGGACGATCTGGAGCCGAGGAGTGACCTTTTAGAGTTCAGTGTGACTGCCGGGAGGACAGCAGCCTGTTAGACACAAGGAAAGTCGCTGACGAGGCTCTTGTGGTCACCCAGGTAAGCGGTGGTGGTGGAAGGTATAACGGTGGAGGTGGGGAGACCTGGGTAGATTCTGCATGGTGATAGTAAAGATAGAGCCAGTGTGATCTGCAGACAGAGTGAATGTATCAGAGAAACAGAGGAGACTAGGATAACTTCCAAGTTCTTTGCTGGAACTGCTGGAAAAATGAAGTCCCCATTGACTGAGATGGGAACGCAGTCAGGGGAGCTGTTGGAAGGAGGGGCCACCTCTCTGCCTCAGTCTCCTGTGGGAGGGGGAGTCTGGAGGCAGTGGAAGATGGTCCAGAAAGAAAGCACGTCCAGGGATATATGAAGGAAGCCAAAACGTTTATGCTACACATGGAAAAAACCACTGCCCATAAGTACTTGGTTTCTCAATCCCAATCAACACAGTATAGCACACTGGCTAAGAGCGCTGATTCTGAAAACAGCCTCAGTCCAACTATCAACTCACACTTACTAACTGTGACTATGGCCCATCTGCTTATTCTCCCTCAAAGTTATTGTGATTTGAATGAGGCGACTTGTTTACAGTTAATGTTATTTAACTTTTACTGAGTGTTTACTACATGCCAAGTGCTTGTGAGCACGCTGAATTCTCCTTTGCCCCGAGGAGAACAGGCACTCATATCACCATCCCCACTTTCTGAGAGAAAACTGAGGCACAGAGAGGCAAAGTGTCTCACCAAGGTCACAAAGCTAAGAGGCCACAGCTCCTGGTTTATGTACTCAGGCTGACTAGCCCCTGAAAACCTGCTCTTAATCACAGAACTCTGAGAATGCAGCACATAGCAATCACCCACAAATCGTGGCTTGTATTACGATGAGGGGACTCCCGAAACAATGAAAACACCCAATGGTCAGTTTGTACGACTCCACTTGGAATCGTCATGTGGCTCGGTTTCTACCGGGCCTCACTGTCTCCAGCTGTATTTTGGGTACAAAGCCTGTGTTCCTCTGTCCATGGAATGCACAGATATGCTGAAGGCTTTGCTGAGAAAATCAGAACAAAGCATTCATCGTTTGAAAGTTCCCTTTAAAAGCCTCCTACACTGTTGGTGGGAATGTAAATTGGTGCAGTCACTATGGAAAACGATATGCAGGTTCCTCAAAAACCTAAAAATAGAGCTACCGTATGATCCAGCAATCCCACCCCTGGTCATACATCCAGAAAAGACAATAACTCTAATTCAAAAAGATACATGCACCCCAATGTTCACAGCAGCACTACTTACAACAGTGAAGACATGGAAGCAACCTAAGTGCCCATCAACAGATGAATGGATGAAGAAGAGGTGGTACATATATATACAGTGGAATACTACTCGGCCATAAAAAAGAATGAAACAATCCCATATGCAGCAACATGGATGGACCTAGAGATTATCACCCTAAGTGATGTAAGGCAGGCAGAGAAAAACAAATATGACATGATATTACTTATATGTGGAATCTAAAAAATAATACAAATGAACCCATATACAAAACAGAAATAGACTCACAGACATAGAAAAGGAACTTATGGTTACCTAAGGGGAAAAGGAGGGGAGGGATAAATTAAGAGTATGGGATTAACAGATACACACTACTATACATAACCTAGATAAGCAACAAGGATTTAGTGTATAACACAGGGAACACTATTCAATATCTTGTAATAACCTCTAATGGAAAATAATCTGGAAAAAATTATATACCTGAATTACTTTGCTGTATACCTGAAACTAACACAACATTGTAAAGCAACTATACTTCAGTTAAAAAAAAGTTCCCTTTAGGGCTTCCTTGGTGGCGCAGTGGTTGAGAGTCCGCCTGCCGATGCAGGGGACACGGGTTCGTGCCCCCGGTCCGGGAAGATCCCACATGCCGCGGAGCTGCTGGGCCCGTGAGCCATGGCCGCTGAGCCTGCGCGTCCGGAGCCTGTGCCCCACAACAGGAGAGGCCGCAACAGTGAGAGGCCCACGTCCCGCAAAAAAAAAAAAAAAAAAAAAAAAAAAAAAAGTTCCCTTTAAAAACACCCAAGGCACAGGAGTCCTTAAGAGTCAGAAAACCCATCACAAGCGTGCAAATGTTGGTTTCTCACTGTTATTAATGACATTCAAGACTGTAACTCACTTGTGTGCTCCAGATATGGACTAGGAAACAATCGCTCAGATACACGGGCAAGTAGCTCCAGGGTAGGCAATGACCTTCAGACGCTCTCAGAGTTCTGTCCTCTCTCCAGATCTTGGAGGTCTGGCTTCAGCCCCAAAGTGCTTGCAGATGGGCCTGTCCTGCACCTCTGCACCTTATTTCTTCCAATTATAGTTTCTAAAACCAGTTTTCATTTTATTGAGGGCATGTTTCCAGATGTGTTTTTAAAGTAATCAGTGCTACTAATAAAAGACAACATGACCCCTGAAGCTGCTGGCAAATATATTCCATCACCAGATGTACTATTTTAAGGCTCATGTGTCTAAAAAAGCCTAACTGGACTATGTCATACCTATTTTTTTTTGTTGCGTATCTCGGGCAAGTCACACTCTCTGTGTTTCAGTGTCCTTACTTGTACGACGAAAGCATGAGTTGTCTTGTCTGCCCACTGAAATCACCTGGAGGAGATTTAAAAGCTACTGGTACTTGTCTTTCTCTTTCTGGCTTACTTCACCTAGTATGATCATCTCTAGTTGTATCCATGTTGCTGCAAATGGCATTATTTCATTCTTTTTTACGGCTGAGTAGTATTCCACTGTGTATATATGTACCACCTCTTCTTCATCCACTCATCTGTCGATTGACATTTAGGTTGTTGCCTTGTCTTGGCTATTGTGAATAGTGCTGCTATGAACATACAAGTACCATATGATACCACTTACATGTAGAATCTAAAATACAACACAAATGAACCTAAGAAACAGAAACAGAATCAGGGACATAGAGAACGGACTGGTGGTTGCCAAGGGGGAGGGGGGTGGAGGAGGGATGGAGTGGGAGGTTGGGATTAGCAGATGTAAGCTTTTTTTTTTTTTTTTTTCTTTGCTGTACGCGGGCCTCTCGCTGTTGTGGCCTCTCCCGTGGCGGAGCACAGGCTCCGGACGCGCAGGCTCAGCGGCCATGGCTCACGGGCCCAGCCGCTCCGCGGCATGTGGGATCTTCCCGGACTGGGGCACGAACCCGTGTCCCCTGCATCGGCAGGCAGACTCCCAACCACCGTGCCACCAGGGAAGCCCAGATGTAAGCTTTTATATAGAGAATGGATAAACAACAAGGTCCTACTGTATAGCACAGGGAACTATATTCAATATCCTATGATAAACCATAATGGAAAAGAATATAAAAAAAAGAATGTATATATATGCATATATATGTTTAACCGAACCACTGTGCTGTACAGCGGTAATTAACACAACATTGTAAATCAACTATACTTCAATTAAAAAAAAAAGATATTGGTGACTGGGTCCTACCCCCAGAGAGTCTGATTTAATGGATCTGGGCTGGGCTTGGGCAGAGAGATTGTTAAAGAGCTCCCCTAGGGAATTAGAATGAGCAGTGGGGAACCAGAGGTCTGTCTAGAACAGCGGTTCTCAAATTCAAACAGGCATCAGAATCTCCTCGAGCGATCGTTAAAACACAATCACAGGGCCCCGCCTCAGAGTTTCTGATTCAGCAAAGTCTGGGGTGCGGCCTGGAAATTTGCATTTCTGCCTAGTTCCCAGGTGGGGCCGATGGTGCTGCTTTGGGAAGCACTTCTCTAGATCAGCGCCCTTCTCCAAACTCCCGCCCTCTGGCCAAATCCTACCCACCACCTGTTATTGGACGGTCTACCAGCTGAGGATGGTTTTTAACATTTTCCAATGGTTGAAAAGAAAATCAAAAGAATTCTGTTTCCTGTCATGTGAAAAGTATATGAAATCCATATTCAGTGTCCATATATAAAGTTTTATTGGAAGGCAGCCACAAATCATTAAACCAAGCTCGGGGCCTTGCGTGAGTGCGTTGCTACGTACAAAGCCAGGCCTGAGTGACATCGGCTACTGCAAGCTCCAAGCCTGATGTGTTTACCGTCTGAAGCAGGTCAGAATAGGCCACCCCCAAATATACCACTTTGGCATCAGGATTATTTTGGGCTGAAGGCAACTGAGAACCAAGAGATGTAGGCAGAGTTCTCCGTCCTCCTCTTACCTGTCTAAAATCGGCATAAATTTCCCTCCGTGTAAGGTCTCTCCTACCCCACCCCCTTCACCAGGGAGAGGAGAGTGACTCTTATCATGGAAGACAGAGTGTTAACACCAAGATGAGTGTGCACAGACTGCACGAAAATAGCCCTTATCTTCTAGGAGTCCCTCCACATCTCTCCTAGTCACTTCCTCACATTTTATTGTTCCTTGAAGCCCAAACCCTCCTTTCTTTGTGAAAAGGGTACATAAGCCCTCGAGTCTAACTGCTTCTTTCAGTTTTATTCCTTTTCTGTGAACTCCAGTGCACGTAAGTGTTGTCAGCACTGTGTGTGCCATTTATCCTGTTAATCTGGCTTTTGCTAGTTTAACTCGCAGGCCCCAATGAATAAACCTAAGAGAGTACAGGAAAACTTTTTCCTTCCTGACACTCCTTACCCAGGAGATGGGAAAAGGTGAAGTTCGCAGGCTCTCAGTCCTACAGCACCCCTTTACCATACCTCAGTTTGTCATCACACATGATCAAAAGCCCCACTCCTGGGCTTCCCTGGTGGCGCCGTGGTTGAGAGTCCTCCTGCCGACGCAGGGGACACGGGTTCGTGCCCCGGTCCGGGAGGATCCCACATGCCGCGGAGAGGCTGGGCCCGTGAGCCACGGCCGCTGAGCCTGCGCGTCCGGAGCCTGTGCTCCGCAACGGGAGAGGCCGCAACAGTGAGAGGCCCGCGCACCGAACAAAAAAAAAAAAAAAAAAAAAAAAAAAAAAAGGGCCCACTCCTGACTTTTCGTCGCAGCCTACGTCGTAAAACGCGACCGAATAAAGGCCACTCCGTCAGAGAGAGCCTCCTGGAAACAGGACGACTTAAGTCAGGTCACCTCACAATACAAAGACTGTGGACGTTTACATGATCTTGTGTCCTTTCTGAAGGTAACAAATACCCGTGAAATGACCACCAGAGATCCAGATGCAGCAGAAACCTCAGGCTCATACCCATCGCGTATGCTAACGAAGCCTCCTTCTAAAATATGGTAGGCATGCTATGGCCAGGAAGAAGAGGGGGTCTGCTATCTCTTCTTAAATATCTGAAACCCGAAGTTATTTCATGGCATTTGAATAAAAAAATCCCATATGTAAGAACCCTTTGGTGATGAAGAAGGCATGAAAACACATTCTACTGGCAATAAGCACATACGTTGTAAGACTTTCTCAAAAGCCCCTTCTCCTCCTGACTCATGCCCCTAATTTAAACCCAAGTAATACCATCCACGGTTAACTAATATGGTTTTATTTCTCCCTGTTTCTCTGAAACGATGTGTATCTTTTCAGGTAACTATTCCCTTGACAAAGAGGTTGCTATGGATACATTTTTTTTTTTAACTGAGCGCTGGTATTTTAAAGCCTGTGCAATTTAGTGAAGTCTACCTGGCCTGAGGCTTATACGCATTTAAGTGCCTGTCTTTAACGTTCACCATTTTATCTTAATACAGCTGCTCTGTGCCTTTGACATGTGGTGTTCAGGAGGGGCTGGAGATGGCGTGGGAGTTCCTTAAGGAAAAACCAGTAAGACAAATATCACACGACCCACCTAACTGCAGTTGAATAAGTGGATGTTTCACTTGCCTGGAATTTGTCTGTTCTCGGCACGTTTAATAATGAGTCACGCTATGCATTTGCAAGGCGCCCAGGGCCCAGGGCCACGTGATGACTTTCTGTGCCTAAGTCCCTCGTCTTTGTTCAGACAGGCCGCTAATGCATCCCACGAAGCTGACCTAATGCTACTTCAGTGGTTTAATAAGGCTTTACTCATCGGCAAAAGACTTCTGGTTCTCTCAGTTGAGGCAAGACAAAAAGCGGACCCTGCCACAGAGAAGGAATCTAGCACTTTCACTGGCGTTCCACCTTTGCGGAAGCACTTAGTGAAATAGGACCCAATTTGCGTATTGTGGCTGTCACTATTCTACCTGAAAATATAAGCGACTAGGTATCCTACTTTACTCATGAACTTACTAGGTGAGGATCTCTACCATTATGATTACACTTGAGGGGAAACAGCAAACATTTCTATGAATATAATGGCACCAAACACTCAGGAATGCTTCCTGGTACCTCAAGAATTTCTTTTCAGAGCAAAAGAAATCTTGAAACTTTCATCTGTTCCTAAAAATAGAAATTAATAAAATACGTATTCATTTTCCTTCAAGTTCAATTGGTTTTCTTCTGTAATCTATAGAAAAGGAAGCACATGTAAGAAGACGTATACTTAAATGACACCCTTTTCAATCAGACGTGGAATCTTGCCAAAAAAAAGGTCTAGAATTAAAGAATTGCAGTGTTGAAATTCTCCAGATCATCTATACACTGATGACTTTGCCTGCCACAGAACTATTAATTTGGTATTTGTCAGGGCTGTAAAACTTTACATCTTTATGTAGTAACTTACTCTCATGAAGTACACTAATTAGGGTGACATGTAACAATAACATAAAACCAGTTGCTTTCCATGGGCTGATGGGTGTCTACCACAATCGTGCCTTAGCTCAAGAAGGCTGAAAGCAATTTCACATGAAGAAACTAGTTTCATTCTTCAATTAACAATTGAAATCAGTGCTTAGCTGTCCAAGATTAAATACCAAATACATTACAGGCACCGAAAGCATTTTTAATCCTTCGTCCTTAACTACAGATACTCCTTTGTTTAATTTTTGGTTTGCTTTGTTAGATAAAGAAAAAGACTTAAAGGAGAAAGAGATTTAAAAAATAAAACAGAGGGAACAGCATGAAAGCAACTATACAATGTTGGTAAAATGTGGGAGAATAGAAACCATGTGGAAGTATGTATTGTGGAATAAAGTTTTTAAAAAAAAACTTCAGAAATCTTCTTTGAAGAGACAGTACCAGAGGAAAAAACTGATGAAAAATTAGCAGGTGCCGGTAGGAAAGCCTTGCCCAGTTCTCTTTTACTTAAACGAAAGAGAACAAGATGAAGAGTTTAAAAATAGAGAGAAAGGCAAAACAGTAGAGTTTTTGTCTTCCTCAGTTCCTCCTCTTTACTGTCATTAATCAACTCCTCCAGCAGCTGACCACCAGGGAACTGCGCTGAGTGAGGGCAATTCAAAGCAATGGAAGCCAAATCTGTCCTTACAGGTGGCCCCATTGGGATTTGGACCCAGAGTGAAAGGAGGATAATGACCTCAGAGCAGCCTCTGGTGGCTGAATGTCAAAAGCTCAAGAAGTCAGAGGCCACCTTACTGGTGTTCTTGAGATTTTGTGCAAATGGAAGCTACTAGCTAAACAACTTCCGGGCAGTAACCCAGAATTGACTTGGTGGAAATTGAAATTGATTCACTAGTCTCAAAGACTCTCACAGATGATGGGGAGATTAGATGCTGACAAATTGGGCTATTCTGACAAGAGGTAGAGTTTTCCTTATGTTTGCTCATCAACTACATTAGGAACTTGGGATTAAAATACACACACTACTTACTATACGCAAAACAGATAACCCAAAAGGACCTACTGTATAGCACAGGGAAATCTACTCACTATTCTGTAATAACCTGTATGGTTAAGGAACGTGAAAAAGAATGGATACACGTGTATGTATAACTGACTCGCTTTGCTGTACAGCAGAAACTAACACAACACTGTAAATCAACTCTACTCCAATAAAATTTAAAAAATAAAGTGTTAAATACAAAATTACCTCCAACGTTCCTAGTATTTCAAATAAAGGATGAACCAGCGGTGACTGACACTCGAAATTTTAATTTTAAGCAATGGATGTTTTTAAGCAATCCAGATATTTTCAATTCTTGAAAAGCTCTGTGGCTGTAGGAGGGAGTGAGCGAGCGTGTGCGCGCAGAGATCTGTCCATTAGAAGCATTTGGGTGCATTTTCTTGTCACAGCTGGAAAACATCTGTTTAGGACAGAGGCTCATAAATTCCATCTGGTAGGTTCCCATTGAGCTATCTCATCTGGGATGTTTCCAAGGGCCCCTTTTCAAAATCTTGAACCTTACAGTGTCACCTGTGTCAACTGTCACGTCCCAAAGAGTGCTGCCATCTGTGGTATCCTGTTTCTGAGCACATCACATTTACACAGCAGGTTAGAAGGTTTTGTTCAAAAAGAGATGTTTTACGTTCTCAAAAAAGGCTTGAAGGTTTCCAACAGCTAAGGTGAATATTCAAACACATATTTTAAAACTGGTTTCAATAGGGGTCAGCTTTACTTACTGTTAGCAATAAACCAGCAGTTTCCCAGGGCTGCTAGAAGCCATGGAATTCTCGTAAGACTACGTCAACCTGACCAAAAACCCATGGTAAATTCTGTGCGTACAGTGTTGAAACTATAAAGCCCACTTATTGCTCATTCCCAAATAAGTATCCCAGTTCAATCAAATATCACCATTTGAACGATCTGGGCTTGCCAAAACCGGGTAAGATGGTCCTTTGGACACAAGTTCACCATCTTCTTAAGTCTGCTGGCTTTCCAAATAAAGTCTCTATTCCTTGCCCCCCACCCCCCAGAGAATGATCTGGGCTCCTAATTAGTGCCCCCAAATTAGACAGAATCTGTTTAAAAGTACACGGAATTGGGCTTCCCTGGTGGCGCAGTGGTTGAGAGTCCGCCTGCCGATGCAGGGGACACGGGTTCGTGACCCGGTCCGGGAAGATCCCACGTGCCGTGGAGCGGCTGGGCCCGTGAGCCATGGCCACTGAGCCTGCGCGTCCGGGGCCTGTGCTCCGCAACGGGAGAGGCCGCAACAGTGAGAGGCCCGCGAACCGCAAAAAAATAAATAAATAAAAAATAAAAAAATAAAAGTACACGGAATGAATAGTAATGTACCAATGTTAATTTCTTAGTCCCGATGAATGTACCATGGCAAAGTAAGATGTTAACATTAGGGGAAGCTAAAGACTTCCCTGGTGGTCCAGTGGTTAAGATTCCGCGTTCCCAAAGCAGCGGGCCTGGGTTTGATCCCTGGTCAGGGAACTAGATCCCGCATGCATGTCGCAACTAAGAGCCTGCATGCTGCAACCTAAACAAAACAAACAAACAAAAGCTCCTGCACGCCCCAGTGAAAATCTGCACGTGGCAACAAAGATCCCATGTGCCGCGACTAAGACCCAGCACAGCCTAATAACTAAATAAATATTTTTTAAAAATTAGAGGAATCTGGGTGAAGGGTATGTAGGAACTCTCTATGCTATCTTTGCAACTTTTCTGTAAATTTAAAAATGTTCTGAAATCAAAAGTTTATTCTTTAGAAAGTACAGAAATTAATATGGGCGTATACACTGAGGGGAAGTGGTAAAGGATGGCCAAAATTCTCTCACAGGAAAAAGGATTACTAATAGGCAATCATTTATTGTTGCTTGTTATGTACCGGGCACTAAACTATATACCTTAACATTAAGTCATTAAAATGGTGCCCTTTAAGCACACTGATAAAGGAATACTGTTGCCTACGCTGATTAACAAGAGAACCAGTTCTTAAGGAAAAAATCCCAGACATGCGATGTCTAGACTTCAGGAGGAGAACCTTCCTTTATCCTTCCTCTCTGTTATCTCCCTGTTTTCTCCTTCCCTGGGGTTTTAGGCCCACTTCAAACCCTATCTTTATTCCTTCCCTCCATGACATTTCTTTGTTATTACTCATATGCTATTACTCAATTGTGCAGAATAATTGAACGTCCAATTATTTCAATAGTCAAATATTTGAATTTAGAGACAGTAAAAACCAATACTCAAATATTTAAACTTGGAGATTTCTAATACATATTATTTTCCGTATGAGAAAGCAAGGATGTGGTCGACGTGTTCACCCTAGTTAGAGCCAACCTCGGTCTGGTCACGAGGCCCCATTGTGAATTCTCTGGACTTGAGTTCCTCTTCAGCATTTGTCGAGTAACCTAATTAGTATCTCAGCTATTCTTAGCTCCAGAACAGGGTCCGAAGTTCCCATGACAGTCACACAGCACAATTTCAAGTGTGACACAAAAACATTATTCCCTTCCATACTCAGAAAGTGAAAGATGTACAGATTACAAGCGTCAACAGTAGGTCTCCAAAGCCCAGTTTCCTTTTAGACCTCTCTTGCCTTCCTTGTAATTCCACTGAGACTCACTGTTTGTATCACTCTTTTTTTTTTTTTTTTTTTTTTCGGTACGCGGGCCTCTCACTGCTGTGGCCTCTCCCGTTGTGGAGCACAGGCTCCGGACGCGCAGGCTCAGCGGCCATGGCTCACGGGCCCAGCCGCTCCGCGGCATGTGGGATCTTCCCGGACCGGGGCACAAACCCGTGTCCCCTCATCGGCAGGCGGACTCCCAACCACTGCACCACCAGGGAAGCCCTGTATCACTCATTTAACTATTGATTCTATTCTAGCTTGCATTAGCTTCTCTGTTGTTATTATCATTATTGAAGGCAGACATCTCTTGAACTTCTTCCCAGACTTTATGGGTACGACGACAAGGCACCTTGCTCTCAGGCTTTTTAACTACAGCAAGTATGGAGGTGAGGCAGTGCCATGTGGCTGAAAGCCCCAGGGAACAGGTAGCCAGGAACGCTGTCTCCAATTCTTTCTGCCACCAGCAAGCTTTGTGTATCCCAGGGCAACCTGGTTCACTTCTCAGAGCCTCAAAGTCCTCAGGGAAGCAGCGAGGGGTTGGACTTGACTCAGATAAACCACTAGGGTTTACTGAGCACCGTGCTGGACGCCTCTTGGGCACCATGTCATTCCTCTCATTGCCCCCTCTTCCTCCAGCCCCTGCCATGGTGACCATTTCTACATGGGCTTCAACCAGTTTCCCTTGCGTGTAACAGATGGTGTCTTGCCTCCGGGTATACCAAGGGCCTCTCGATTCCTGCCTAAGGGCTTTTCTGACTGGGCATGGGACTCCTGTATCTCAGCTTTTCTGGACGCACAACTGGAAGTACAGGGAGCCAACTCTCACAGGGCCACACAAGACTGCTGGGGCACGGGAGCCTCTTGTCCCACAGATGAGTTCTGAGACGCACTTGATAAGCTCCTCAAAACACTCCCTGGGATAAATCTCCTTTGCCCATGGGAGAAGCGAACTTGATAATGCCCTTGGCCCAGCCTTCCCACTATCTCTGTGACTCCCCCATCGCACAGTGTTGCCCCCTGAGACCACTTCCAATACAGACTTCCTGCAAGTAGACTGCGCGTCAGGATCCGCTCTGGGGGGTATCTAGGCTAAGACAACAGCCTACTCTACATCAGACATTGTCATCCTTTTCTGCTCTAAATTTGGATTGTTCTGCAATTACTTGCTGGAAGACTTCAGTTCTGCCCAGTGGTTCATATAACGAGAACAGGCTGGGAAGAGGCTGAGTGGCCGGGATAACTGAAAATTACTTCCAGCTTTCTGCCTGACTTCGAGAGGCCACCGGGCATAAGGTTCTGGTACAGTCCCAGGGTGTATTTGGCTACATCACGTGGTGACCTAATATAAGTGGAAAGGAAATATAACAGAGAGTAATTTAAACAGAAATAGGCTAATGAGAAAGACCCAGAAACGGCTCTGCTCTCTTCCAGTCCCTGATGTTCAGCAAAATGTTAAAGGAAGGACATTTCCACCTGCGTTTCTGCTCAAAACGGAAGTTTTTAAGTTCAGGAGAAAATTGTCTAAAAAAACACATTTTTGCAAGTTGCCAGAAAATGAGAGAAGTATGTCATCTCTCCCTTTAGAAGAGAACGAAGGGACATTAACCCTTGTTGCAAGGGGAGGAAGAGCATTTTTGGTAAATCAAGTTTGGAAAATAAGTTATGCAGGCTCTCTCTTTTCTAGATGGCAAGTTTCCCCTGAACCTTGAAAATAATATATATTGTGATTCTTTGAGAGGGAGACTCAGAAAGCAGCATTTCCCTAATTTATTTTTCCACAGGTCATTTTCCAGGACAAGAAGGTGTGGAATAGGCTTAGAGAGATGAAAAGAAGGCTGTCTTTTTTGGCATGATTTGAATGTCTTAATTGGACGATGTAATAGGTAAATACTTGAGGCTTCTTCTCTCACTATGATCTTGATATAATACTACTGGATAAGATGTACAAATGACCTGGGCTTTGTCTGGTGAATTAGGGTTTATACGGCATTGCCTCACCTTACCTGCACCCTTTAATCTAAACAACAATCTGGGAGGTAGGCAGAATAGGGATCCTTACTATTTAGTAGAGGACATCAACGTTCAGCATTTGCCTACGTTTACTTCTTTTTATTATGTTTTTAATTTTTGGCTGCGATGGGTCTTCGTTGCTGTGTGCAGGCTTTCTCTAGTTGCAGCAAGTGGGGGCTGCTCTTCGTTGTGGTGCGCGGGCTTCTCATTGCAGTGCCTTCTCTTGTTGCAGAGCACGGGCTCTAGGTGCATGGGCTTCAGTAGATGCAGCACGTGGGCTCAGTAGTTGCAGCACATGGGCCCCTAGAGCATGTGGGCTTCAGCAGTTGTGGCACGTGGGCTCAGTAGTTGTGGCTCGTGGGCTCAGGAGTTGTGGCTCGCGGGCTCAGTAGCTGTGGCTTGCAGGCTTTAGAGCACAGGCTCAGTAGTTGTGGCGCATGGGCTTAGTTCCTCCGCAACATGTGGGATCTTCCTGGACCAGGGCTGGAACCCGTGTCCCCTGCATTGGCAGGCGGACTCTCAACCACTGCGCCACCAGGGAAGCCCGGCAGGCGGATTCTTAACCACTGCGCCACCAGGGAAGCCCCTGCCTACATTTAAATGACAGAGGAGGGAGAGCCAGGATATAAGCTCTACATCTTCTCCTTCCTGATCCAGGATGCTAACCACCACCAAACCTATATTGTGACGTTTTTATTAGTTTGTTTGTTGAGCTTATCATTCGACAAAGGAGAAATCACTTTGTATTTTTACCAGTTATTTGGTCTTTTCCCAACAGTACTGCCACAAAAGGAAACATATGAGGTTGGGAAGAGTCAAAATCATCTCTGGAAAACTGTTAAGAGTATTATGTGTTCTCTTAGTTCAACTTCAAATGGCGAATTAAAGTGTAGAAGTGTTGGCGTAAAAAGGTGCTACTGATTGGAACCAAGATGGCGGAGTAGAAGGACGTGCTCTCACTCCCTCTTGCGAGAACACCAGAATCACAACTAGCTGCTGGACAATCATCAACAGGAAGACACTGGAACTCACCAGAAAAGATACCCCACATCCAAAGATAAAGGAGAAGCCACAATGAGACCACAGGAGGGGCGCAATCACAGTAAAATCAAATCCCATGACTGCTGGGTGGGTGACTCACACACTGGAGAACACATACCACAGAAGTTCACACACTGGAGCGCAGGTTCTGAGACCCATGTCAGGCTTCCCAACCTGGGGGGTCCGGTAACAGGAGGAGGAATTCCTAGAGAATCAGGCTTTGATGGCTACTGGGATTTGACTGCAGGACTTCGACAGAACGGGGGAAACAGAGACTCCACTCTTGGAGGGCACACACAAAGTAGTGTGCGCATCGGGACCCAGGCGAAGGAGCAGTGACCCCAGGGGAGACTGAACCTGACTTATCTGCTAGTGTTGGAGGGTCTCCTGCAGAGGTGGGGGGTGGCTGTGGCTCACCATGGGGACAAGGACACTGGTAGCAGAAGTTCGGGGAATTACTCCTTGGCATGAGCCCTCCCAGAGTCTGTCATTAGCACCACCAAAGAGCCCAAGTAGGCTCTAGTATTGGGTTGCCTCAGGCCAAAAAACCAACAGGGAAGGAACCCAGCCCCACCCATCAACAGTCAAGTGGATTAAAGTTTTACTGAGCCCCGCCCACCTGAGCAACAGTCACCTCTACTCACCAACAATCCCTCTTATCAGGAAACTTGCATAAGCCTCTTAGACAGCCTCACCACCAGAGGGCAGACAGCAGAAGCAAGAAGAACTACAATCCTGCAGCCTGTGGAACAAAAACCATATTCACCAAAAGATAGACAAGATGAAAAGACAGAGGGCTATGTACCAGATGAAGGAACAAGATAAAAACCCAGAAAAACAACTAAATGAAGTGGAGAGTGGCAACCTTCCAGAAAAAGAATTCAGAATAATGGTAATGAAGATGATCCAGGACCTCGGAAAAAGAACAGAGGCAAAGATTGAGAATATGCAAGAAATGTTTAACAAAGACCTAGAAAAATTAAAGAACAAACAAACAGAGAAGAACAATACAATAACTGAAAGGAAAACTACGCTAGAAGGAATCAATAGCAGATATGGAAACACCAAAGACCCCGAATAGCCAAAGCAGCCAAAGCAATCTTGAGAACGAAAAATGGAGCTGGAGGAATCAGACTCCCTGACTTCAGACTATACTACAAAGCTACAGTAATCAAGACAGTATGGTACTGGCACAAAAACAGAAAGATAGATCAATGGAACAGGATAGAAAGCCCAGAGATAAACCCACGCACATATGGTCACCTTATCTTTGATAAAGGAGGCAGGAATGTACAGTGGAGAAAGGACAGCCTCTTCAATAAGTGGTGCTGGGAAAGCTGGACAGGTACATGTAAAAGTACGAGATTAGATCACTCCCTAACACCATACACAAAAATAAGCTCAAAATGGATTAAAGACCTAAATGTAAGGCCAGAAACTATCAAACTCTTAGAGGAAAACATAGGCAGAACACTCTATGACATAAATCACAGCAAGATCCTTTTTGACCCACCTCCTACAGAAATGGAAATAAAAACAAAAATAAAGAAATGGGACCTAATGAAACTTCAAAGCTTTTGCACAGCAAAGGAAACCATAAACAAGGCCAAAAGACAACCCTCAGAATGGGAGAAAATATTTGCAAATGAAGCAACTGACAAAGGATTAATTTCCAAAATTTACAAGCAGCTCATGCAGCTCAATAACAAAAAAACAAACAACCCAATCCAAAAATGGGCAGAAGACCTAAATAGACATTTCTCCAAAGAAGATATACAGATTGCCCACAAACACATGAAAGGATGCTAACATCACTCATCATTAGACGTAAAATAGATAGCTAGTGGGAAGCAGCAGCATAGCACAGGGAGAGCAGCTCGGTGCTTTGTGACCGCCTGGAGGGGTGGGATAGGGAGGGTGGGAGGGAGGGAGACGCAAGAGGGAAGAGATATGGGAACATATGTATATGTATAACTGATTCACTTGGTTATAAAGCAGAAACTAACACACCAGTGTAAAGCAATTATACCCCAATAAAGATGTTAAGAAAAAAAAAAAGAAAGAAAAGAGACAAGGAAGGGCACTACATAATGATCAGGGGATCAATCCAAGAAGAAGATATAACAATTATAAATATATATGCACCCAACACAGGAGCACCTCGATACATAAGGCAACTGCTAACAGCTATAAAAAAGGAAATCGACAGTAACACAATAATAGTGGGGGTCTATAACACCTCACTTACACCAATGGACAGATCATGCAAAATGAAAATAAATAAGGAAACAGAAGCTTTAAATGACACAATAGACCAGATAGATTTAATTGATATCTATAGGATATCCCATCCAAAAATAGCAGATTACACTTTTTTCTCAAGTGCGCACAGAACATTCTCCAGGACAGATCACATCTTGGGTCACAAATCAAGCCTCGGTAAATTTCAGATAATCGAAATCATATCAAGCATCTTTTCTGACCACAATGCTATGAGATTAGAAATGAATTACAGGGGAAAAAAACGTAAAAAACACAAACACATGGAGGCTAAACAATACATTACTAAATAACCAAGAGATCACTGAAGAACTCAAAGAGGAAATCAAAAAATACCTGGAGAGAAATGACAATGAAAACACGATGATCCAAAATCTATGGGATGCAGCAAAAGCAGTTTTAAGAGGGAAGCTTGTAGTGATACAATCCTACCTCAAGAAACAAGAAAAATCTCAAATAAACAATGTAACGTTACACCTAAAGGAACTAGAGAAAGAAGAACAAACAAAACCCAAAGTTAGCAGAAGGGGAGAAATCATAAAGATCAGAGCAGAAATAAACAAAATAGAAACAAAGAAAAGAATAGCAAAGATCAATAAAACTAAAAGCTGGTTTTTTGGGAGGATAAACAAAATTGATAAACCATTAGCCAGATTTATCAAGAAAAAGAGGGAGAGGACTCAAATCAATAAAATTAGAAATGAAAAAGGAGAAGTTACAACAGACACCACAGAAATACAAAGCATCCTAAGAGACTACTACAAGCAACTCTATGCCAATAAAATGGACAACCTGGAAGAAATGGACAAATTCTTAGAAAGGTATAACCTTCCAAGACTGAACCAGGAAGAAATAGAAAATATGAACAGACCAATCACAAGCACTGAAATTGAAACTGTGATTAAAAATCTTCCAACAGGGCTTCCCTGGTGGCGCAGTGGTTGGGAGTCCGCCTGCCGATGCAGGGGACACGGGTTCGTGCCCCGGTCCGGGAAGATCCCACATGCCGCGGAGCGGCTGCGCCCGTGAGCCATGGCCGCTGAGCCTGCGTGTCCGGAGCCTGTGCTCCGCAACGGGAGAGGCCACAGCAGTGAGAGGTCCGCGTACCGCAAAAAAAAAAAAAAAAAAAAAAAAAAATATATATATATATATAAAAAATCTTCCAACAAACAAAAGTCCAGGACCAGATGGCTTCACAGGTGAATTCTATCAAACATTTAGAGAAGAGCTAACACCCATCTTTCTCAAACTCTTCCAAAAAATTGCAGAGGAAGGAACACTCCCATACTCATTCTATGAGGACACCATCACCCTGGTAACAAAACCAGACAAAGATACTACAAAAAAAGAAAATTACAGACCAATCTCACTGATGAATATAGATGCAAAAATCCTCAACAAAATACTAGCAAACAGAATCCAACAACACGTTAAAAGGATCATACACCATGATCAAGTGGGAGTTATCCCAGGGATGCAAGGATTCTTCAACATACGCAAATCAATCAATGTGATACACCATATTAACAAATTGAAGAAGAAAAACCATATGATCATCTCAATAGATGCAGAAAAAGCTTTGGAAAAAATTCAACACCCATTTATGATAAAAACTCTCCAGAAAGTGGGCATAGAGGGAACCTACCTCAACATAATAAAGGCCAAATATGACAAACCCACAGCAAACATCATTCTCAATGGTGAAAAACTGAAAGCATTTCCTCTAAGATCAGGAACGAGACAAGGATGACCACTCTCACCACTATTATTCAACATAGTTTTGGAAGTCCTAGCCACGGCAATCAGTGAAGAAAAACAAATAAAAGGAATACAAATTGGAAAAGAAGAAGTAAAACTGGCACTGTTTGCAAATGAAACGATACTATACATAGAGAATCCTAAAGATGCCACCAGAAAACTACTAGAGCTAATCAATGCATTTGGTAAAGTTGCAGGATACAAAACTAATGCACAGAAATCTCTTGCATTCCTATACACTAGTGGTGAAATATCTGAAAGAGAAATTAAGGAAACACTCCCATATACCACTGCAACAAAAAGAATAAAGTACCCAGGAATGAACCTACCTAGGGAGACAAAAGACCTGTATGCAGAAAACTACAAGACACTGATGAAAGAAATTAAAGATGATACCAACAGATGGAGAGATATACCATGTTCTTGGATTGGAAGAATCAATACTGTGAAAATGACTATACTGCCCAAAGCAATCTACAGATTCAATGCAATCCCTATCAAATTACCAATGGTACTTTTTACGGAACTAGAACAAAAAGTCTTAAAATTTGTATGGAGACACAAAAGACCCCGAATAGCCAAAGCAACCTAGAGGGAAAAAAACGGAGCTGGAGGAATCAGAATCCCTGACTTCAGACTATACTCTAAAGCTACAGTAATCAAGACAATATGGTACTGGCACAAAAACAGAAACATAGATCAATGGAACGAGTTAGAAAGCCCAGAGATAAACCCACACACCTATGGTCAACTAATCTATGACAAAGGAGGCAAGGATATAAAACGGAGAAAAGACAGTCTCTTCAATAAGTGATTCTGGGAAAACTGGGCAGCTACATGTAAAAGAATTAAATTAGAACGCTCCCTAACACCATACACAAAAATAAACTCAAAATGGATTAGAGACCTAAATGTAAGACCAGACACTATAAAACTCTTAGAGGAAAACATAGGAAGAACACTGTTTGACATAAATCACAGCAAGATCTTTTTTTTTTTTTTTTTTTTTTGTATGCGGGCCTCTCACTGTTGTGGCCTCTCCCATTGCAGAGCACAGGCTCCAGACGCGCAGGCTCAGTGGCCATGGCTCACGGGCCTAGCCGCTCCGCGGCATGTGGGATCTTCCCGGACCGGGGCACAAACCCATGTCCCCTGCATCGGCAGGCGGACTCTCAACCAGTGTGCCACCAGGGAAGCCCAGCAAGATTTTTTTTGATCCACCTCCTAGAGTAATGGAAATAAAAACAAAAATAAACAAATGCGACCTAATGAAACTTCAGAGCTTTTGTACAGCAAAGGAAACCATAAACAAGACAAAAAGACAACCCTCAGAATGGGAGAAAATATTTGCAAACGAATCAATGGACAAAGGATTAATCTCCAAAATATATAAACAGCTCATGCTGCTCAATATTAAAAAAACAAACAACCCAATTCAAAAATGGGCGGAAGACCTAAATAGACATTTCTCCAAAGAAGACATACAGATGGCCAAGAAGCACATGAAAAGCTGCTCAACATCACTAATTATTAGAGAAATGCAAATGAGGTATCACCTCACACCAGTTAGACTGGGCATCATCAGAAAGTCTACAGACAACAAATGCTGGAGAGGGTGTGGAGAAAAGGGAACCCTCTTGCACTGTTGGTAGGAATGTAAACTGATACAGCCACTATGGAGAACAGTATGGAGGTTCCTTAAAAAACTAAAAATAGAATTACCATATGATCCAGCAATCCCACTACTGGGCATATACCCTGAGAAAACCATAATTCAAAAAGACACGTGCACCCCAATGTTCGTCACAGCACTATTTACGATAGCCAGGTCATGGAAGCAACCTAAATGCCCATCGACAGACGAATGGATAAAGAAGACGTGGTACATATATACAATGGAATATTACTCAGCCATAAAAAGGAATGAAATTGGGTCATTTGTCGAGACGTGATGGATCTACAGACTATCATACAGAGTGAAGTAAGTCAGAAAGAGAAATACAAATATCGTATATTAACACATATATGTGGAACGTAGAAAAATGGTACAGATGAACCGGTTTGCAGGGAAGAAATTGAGACACAGATGTAGAGAAGAAACGTATGGACACCAAGGGGGGAAAGTGGCGGGGGTGTGGGGATGGTGGTGTGATGAATTGGGAGATTGGGATTGACATGGATACACTGATGTGTATAAAATGGATGACTAATAAGAACCTGCTGTATTAAATAAATAAATAAGATAAGAACTCTTTAATCCTGAGAGTTCTCATTACAAGGAAAACATTTTTTCTTTTTTTTTTTTTTTTTTTACTTTAGATGATGGGTTGTTCACTAAAATTACTTTGGCAATAATTCCATGATGTATGTAAGTCAAATAATTACGCTGTGTAACTTAAACTTAAAACTTGTATGTGAATTATATCTCAATAAAACTAGAAGGAAAAAAATTAAGCGATAACAAATATTTTAAAAAAAAGTGCTACTTTTTTTTTAGAAAACCTTAAACCCGAAAGGTAACAGATGATAAATTGGAAATGGATGAATCAAACGCATTTAGTACCCATGTTACCAAAAAGGAACAGGTTATAATTTGACGGGGGGGGCGGTGGTTGTAGGCTTAAGGAGGCATCTGATTCCATGTGTCCAAAGCATGTAGTGAACCTCAGCACGACAATCCTGTCCCTTTGTGCAGGTAACTATGGCAACTACAGTCAGTGCCATTCAAATGTGGTCCTGGATGAAATCACTGAGCAGCAGAATGGTCTTCTGTGCAGGTAAAAGAAAAGCAGAATTATCACAAATGACTCAGCCGTGTTCTTCATTCCTCATTTTAGGGATCTCCTCCCACTGTCAAAAGTTAGTTTTCCTTTCACCTTGTACACATCACTGTGTGCCTCTCATCTTTCTGAAAAAGTATTGAACAAAATTCCTCAGTAATCTCCAGCCACAGGTTCTAACTATTCCAGTTATGTTTTATTTTTACCTTCACCTCCGGCAGAAGAATATGAGAGTCCACTGCCAATGGCATTTCTAAGATTTCATACATGTACTTATCAGCAGCATAAAAAAAGATTTCTCTGAGGCTTTCCCTCTATTGTATATTTGAGCATATGCTTTTGTAGCTATGCTTTTGTTACAATGCCTCAATGACCACGTAACTTTGGGTAAGTCCCAAAACTGCTTCAGTTTTTTCATGTACCTCTAGGGGTTAAGGTAAGAATTAAATACAACCAATCATTAAATAGGGTACAAACATGAACTCTACTATTCTTTTCTTTTTTACGTAAGTGTAGTTGATTTAAAATATTGTGTTAGTTTCAGGTATTCAGCAAAGTGATTCAGATCAACCTATCTATCTATCTATCTATCTATCTATCTATCTATTCTTTTTCAGATTCTTTTCCCATATAGGTTATTACAGAATATTGAGTTCCCTGTGCTATACAGTAGGTCCTTACTGTTTACATATTTTATATCTAGTAGTGTGTATATGTTAATCTCAAATTCCTACTTTATCCCTCCCCCCTACTATTCTTGAATATAGGACATTGTGCTACCCACTGGAGATTCAAAGCTCAATAAGAGGCTCTTTTCCCTTGACAAGTTGAAAACCAAAACCCAAAAACCAAGTAAGCAAGTACAATGTATCATAATATTGTGATAAATAGTCTATTGGCTATTAAGCAATGATATGTATAGATATACACTAAACTGGCCATCAGAAAATTCACTTTTAGTCCTACCTCTACCCTTATCTAGCTGTGTAAGCTGGTAAAACCAGTTAACCTGTTTGGGACTCAGTTTATCCATCTGTAAAGTAAGCGTTGAATTAAATAATTTCCTAAGTCCTTTGATTCGAACCCATGCTCTAGCATTTCTCATTATATCTCTCATTTCTAATACTTATTAGAGGCAAGACTGTACCTGGAAGACACTTGTAGTTGACCGTCCTATAGCCATTGCCCCTTAATCTTGGCTAACAGCACCCTCCCCCAAGTTTTGTCAGGTCTGGGGCAGCAATATATTCAGGGAGGTGTGCTCTCCTCAACTCCACGTGATGATGTGGAACTGTCAAAGCCACAAAAAGGGGGGACGTGCGAAGAGTAACTCTACTTCCTGCCTTTGGATACGGGGGAGTGAGGAGGTGATGCCTGGAGCTAGGGCAACCATCTTCCAACCACTTGCTGATGTAAGGCTACCTAGTGAGGATGCAGAATGGAAAACTGAGACACATCAGGATTCTTTTTTTTTTTTTTTTTTTCTTTTCTGCGGTACGCAGGCCTCTCACTGCTGTGGCCTCTCCCGTTGCGGAGCACAGGCTCCGGACGCGCAGGCTCGGCGGCCATGGCTCACGGGCCCAGCCGCACCGCGGCACGTGGGATCTTCCCAGACCGGGGCACGAACCCGCGTCCCCTGCGTCGGCAGGGGGACTCCCAGCCACTGCGCCACCAGGGAAGCCCCATCAGGATTCTTGATGACACTGTCATGCCAAGAAATTAATCAATCCTTGAACTGTGCTTGAATTTGTGTGTGAGAGAGTTTTTAAAAAAAGAAGAAGAGGGCTTCCCTGGTGGCGCAGTGGTTGAGAGTCCGCCTGCCGATGCAGGGGACGCGGGTTCGCGCCCCGGTCCGGGAAGATAGCACATGCCGTGGAGCGGCTGGGCCCGTGAGCCGTGGCCGCCGAGCCTGTGCGTCTGGAGCCTGTGCTCCGCAACGGGAGGGGCCACAACAGTGAGAGGCCCGCGTACCGCAAAAAAAAAAAAAAAAAAAAAAGAAGAAGAAAAAAAGAAAATCTCTGTTGTTCAAGCCACCCAAAGTGCCCAACTAAAGCCATGCAATCTGAAAAGCTGAGTTATGGTACTTTGAAATGTTCACTAACCACAAGCCAAATTTAATACTGTAAGAAAGAGAATTCATTTCAGACCAATAAGAGGATACGATGAGTGATTCAGAGAAAGAAAAGCCCTTAACCAATCTGATCTTCAACCTCCTCATCTGTAAAATAGAATCCAACGTATGTCTACGTCACTGAGATGGTTAAGGGCATAGTACGAATCCACTAATTACCGTTAACTGTTGTATCACACATGAGAAATCCGGTATGGCAGAGATTGCTATACGGCCACCAAATCGTGTTATATTTTGTTTTTCTTCCTGGACACACAGGAAGACCATTTTCCCCCAGTTTCCCACATGAATAGGTCTCGATCATGTGACTGAATTCTATGTTGTGGGAAAAAGTGATGCAATCCGCCTGTGGCCTGACTCCTGTTAATATCCCACGTGATCCTCCTGCTGGCTCTCCCAGTGTCATATTACTGTTGAATTTCAAGGCATGACACCAAGTCTTCATATTGGCCACTAGATGGACATTGAATACTTTTATTTTATTAAAATATCTAACAAGATTTTCTTAAACTTACGATGATCTCCTTTCACTCATGTTTTCCATTTTCCATTTAAAAATGAAAGGCAAGGGGCTTCCCTGGTGGCGCAGTGGTTGAGAGTCCGCCTGCCCATGCAGGGGACACGGGTTCGTGCCCCGGTCCGGGAGGATCCCACATGCCGCAGAGCGGCTGGGCCCGTGAGCCATGGCCGCTGAGCCTGTGCGTCCGGAGCCTGTGCTCCGCGACGGGAGAGGCCACAGCAGTGAGAGGCTCTCATACCACAGAAAAAAAAAAAAAAAAGAATGTAAAAAAAAATGAAAGGCAAGTTAATAATTAAGAAAGCTAGCTCAAAATCTATACAAAATTAAATATGGGGAAATGGCTTTAAAAATATCAGATAAAGTTTGCAAAATCCATGGACAAGTTCTTCCCAGGGAAGCAAAGCAGCTACCCCTCTAAGCAGGTGCATATAAGTGGTATTATTTATACCTAAACATCCACTAGGAAGAATGCCCGTAAAGAAAATGATGTCCTTAGGCACATACATTTTTTTTTCCCTTTCTCAAGCACAGCCTAGACAGCTTATCTTCTCCTGCAGCTTGTAACACACACTCTGCATTTCCACTCTGTCTGGCCTGGCTGGTTTTAAAGGAAGATGTGGGGTTGTGAGAAAATGCCAAAGGAGAAATCCACCTCTCCTTGTAGTTGAATCACATTTACCACGAGATATAAGCAAGTAAATGTGTGTGCCTGCTAATGGCAACATAGTTTTCGTTTTACGAGTTGTATCGTGTTTATACCAACTTCTTCTTTTTGTAAGCAGGCACAATAACAGAATTATAGTTTATATCCATCTAAGTAAAAAAATGCCATGGAAATAATTTCTATATATGTTACCTAGAAGATAAAGAAGTCTCCAGCATTTCCCAAAGAACTCTAGCTGGCATTACAATTTTTTAATGTGAACCATGTAATGTGGAATACTATTAACATAGGAAATGATTTAAAATTTTTAGCTTAATGAAATGCAATGTACATTCTCATTCGAATTTGGTTTTGCATTTCACTTGAAACGGCGTAAATATGAATTTACTGATTTCGATATAGCTTGACTTTGAAAATAGTAATTTTTGAACACTTAATCCTAAAGGGTCCACCTCACTGGAAGATTGAAAAGAAATGGTCCTCTTCAGTAATAGTATGCACTTCATAACTTTTAAAAATGTATAGTAAAATAAACTGATATATATTAAAATAAGTATATATTAAAAGAAACAGAAAAATACAGAGCCTGCATACATGTTTAAGATAAGATTATGAAAACAAAAGATGTCAAAGAAAGTTCACTGGAAACTAAACCCACTGCCACTAGGGAGTGAAACCTCTGTGCTGATAGGGATACTTTAGTGGAAAATTTTCAAAAGCACTATTTGCTCAAGTTATTTGCTCAAGTCACTTATCTCCAGCTTGATTTTTGCCTCAAGAGTTTCACATCTAAGTGAGTGTGTTCGAACACATCCAGGGACAGGAAACTCATTCCCTTCGTTGCAATCCCTTCTACAGTTGGGCAGCTCTATAAGTTAGAAGATATACTGTCAGGGTAAGTAAATCTAGCTGCTACAACAAAAGTCCCCCAATTCTCCATGGCTGGACACAATAAGGATTTAGTTCATGCTCATATCACAGTCCAACATGGAGTTGCTGTCCCGATTCCTCTCACGCGCCCAGGCTCCCAACCACCATCTTCTAGGGTCTCAGAATTTTCCCCTGGGTCTTCTGCACCTGGCTGGCTGGCAGGCTAGGACATATAGCGTATCAGGGTCCCAAGGCTGGAGATGAGCTCACAGATCTTTGAGGGCACTAGCTGTGTCTGTTAAGGAAAGCTATCCTTCCATTGAGCTAAAGTGCTTCTTGCAGGAGCTTCTCCCTGTAGGACCCAGCTTAAACTTGAGTCGTATTGACTAAGTTTAATTCTGCTTTTGTACAACAGCCCTACAGATATTCAAAGATAGTCGTCATGCTTCTTGGTTCACTTTTGTTTTGGGGCTACTCCTACAATTAGCCAACTTGTTCTCATATGGTCTGTTTTTATGTCCCCACGTGATCTTTTGTTTTTCTTAGCTCCAGTTGTTCTATAGCTTGAGTAAAAACTAAATGATACTGTGGTGCTTGCTTCGGCAGTACATATACTAAAACCTGGAATGATACAGGGAAGATTAGCATGGCCCCTGTGCAAGGATGACACGCAGATTTGTGAAGTGTTCCCTATTTTTTACGTGGATGGACCTAGAGACTGTCATACAGAGTGAAGTACGTGAGAAAGGGAAAAACAAATATCATATAATATTGCTTATATGTGGAATCTAGAAAAATGATACAAATATTTGCAAAGCAGAAATAGAGAAACAGATGTAGAGAACGGACGTATGGATACCAGGGGGAGAAGGGGGGAGTGGGATGGACTGGGAGATTGGGATTGACATTTATACACTACTATGCATAAAATAGATAACTAATGAGAACCTGCTGTATAGCACAGGGAACTCTGCTCAGTGCTCTGTGGTGACCTAAAGGGGAAGGAAATCTAAAAAAGAGGGGATATATGTATCCGTATAGCTGATTCACTTTGCTGTACAGCAGAAACTAACGCAACACTGTAAAGCAACTATACTCCAATAAAAAATTAATAAAAAAATACTGCAGTAGTGATCCCATGGCTGCCAAGCTACATTTCTTCCTTTTTGCACTTAGTTTAATGGTAGGACTGATATTCTATTCGTTTCACGTTGTTGGATTTGAATACTGTGACTAGCCTAATCCGCACACATTTGCTCCTATCTGTTCCATCTCTGGCCCTTTAAACATGTGACATCCCTAAAAGCAACTGAGCAGTTTAGAGCCAGCCACGAACACAGCCAGATGCTCAGACCAAAATCTTTGTAGTTATCCACGGTTTGTTTCTTTCTCTCAAATCTGACATCCAATTCATCGGGAAATTCTGTCAGTCTCACCTAGAATCTGACGACCTCTCACCATATCCCACTGCTCTGGTCCAAGCCTCCCCCATCTTTTGATTGCATTCCTGCTATAGCCTCCTAAGGCGTGCCTGCTTCTACCGTGCATTCGGCCTGCACCCCCTCCCCAGCCTATTTAAAGCTGTCGTTCTTTTGAACTCCTCTGCTCAAAACTCTTCAACGGCTCCCACTTGCACACGAGTAAAAGCCAAAGGTCACGCGACACCTACAAGCCTCTAAAAGGTCATTGCCTGGCAATCCACGACACACGCCTCACGCTCCCGTGTCAGGGCCTTCGCACTGGCTCTTCTCTCTGCCTGGGATTCTCTCCCCCAGGAGAACAGCATGATTTGCACTTCTTTCGGGTCTCTGCTCAACTGTTATCTTTTCCAAGACACTTCATATGACAAGACAACTTCCTCACTCCTCTCTCTTTCTGCAGCTGTGTCTTCATAGCATCTCTCACTACCTGACATATTAGACCCTCGTTGGTTTACTGTCTGTCTCTCTATATTAGAATATAAGCCGAATGAGGACAGGGACTTGTTTCATTGACTTCTGTAGCCTCAGCATTCAGAATAGAGCTGGATATGTTGCTGGTGCTCAGTAAGACTTGCTGAGGGAGGCATGAACCCTTTACTGCCCTCAGCTTCCGGCTTCGCCCCCGGCCTGCCAGGTCCCTTGGTTTTATGTGTTCTTTTCACAGTGAGGTTACCTCCTGTCCCTTGAATCTGTACTTCAAAGTACGAGCTGTTTCCCCAGCCTTAGATATTACCCTTCAAATGTATAAATTAACGAATAAAATGTAAGCTTAATTAAGGCACTAAGTAGTTTCAACTCTAAGTTAACTTAGGCAAGACCGATTCACTAATTCTTGTGTTTTATTTCTGCCTTCTGACTTAGAAATCAACTCTGGGCAATAACCAAAATTCTCTCTAGAACATATTTTCAGCACTAGGCATTGGTTTTTGTTTGTTTATAAATTTATTTATTTTTTATTTTATTTTATTTATTTTTGGCTGCGTTGGGTCTTCGTTGCTGCGTGTGGGCTTTCTCTAGTTGCAGCGAGCCGGGGCTACTCTTCGTTGCGGTGCGTGGGTTTCTCATCGTGGTGGCTTCTCTTGTTGTAGAGCACGGGCTGTAGGCACGCAGGCTTCAGTAGCTGTGGATCGTGGGCTCTAGAGCTCAGGGTCAGTAGTTGTGGCACAGGGGATTAGTTGCTCCGCAGCATGTGGGCTCCTCCCGGACCAGGGCTCGAACTCATGTCCCCTGCAGTGGCAGGTGGATTCTTAACCACTGCACCGCCAAGGAAGCCCGGCACTAGGCATTGTTAATGCAAAAATCAGCACAGCACATTTCTCAGAAAATATTTGCTCTTAACAATGGAAGACAAGGTCTATACCTGCCTTAACCTTTCTTTTATATCATCGACCAAAAAGGTAGAAATAGAAACCTACATTTTTTTAAAGAAAAAAAGGAAAACAGGGCTTCCCTAGTGGCGCAGCGGTTAAGAATCCGCCTGCCAATGCAGGGGACACGGGTTCGAGCCCTGGTCAGGGAACATCCCACATGTCGTGGAGCAACTAAGCCCATGCACCACAACTACTGAGCCTGCGCTCTAGAGCCCACGAGCCACAACTACTGAGCCCGTGTGGCACAACTACTGAAGCCTGCGTGCCTAGAACCTGTGCTCCACAACAAGAGAAGCCACCGCAATGAGCAGCCCACGCACCACAACAAAGAGTAGCCCCGGTTCGCCACAACTAGAGAAAGCCCACGTGCAGCAGTGAAGACCCAACACAGCCCCAAATAAATAAATTTAGAAAAAAAAAAGGGAAACATTGTTTTTCCAATGAAAAATCCAAGAATTGAAACATGCAAAAGGAAATTATCAGAAAATTCCTCCCAATGTGAAAACATAACAAAATTTAATTATTTTGTTAATGGAGGTTAAAAAAGACAGTGATAAAGTTTTAAGGCCTTCTGCCAAAATCTACTATCACTCCTAGCCATACCTTTTAAGGTTTTCCTCCATGGGAATGCAAAAGAAATTTATCAAAAAATGTCTGTTGTGTAAGTCGTCCCTGCCAAGCATTCTCCTTGAATAACAGAAAATTCTACCAGTATTTTAAGAGAACTGTTCTTTAGCTTCAATTAACCACACTCCTTAGTGAAGCATTATAAAGATCCGTGTATCATTTCTACGGTCATTCAGACAATGAATATTTATGGAGAGCATGTTTTATATACAGAGTTTGAGAAGAGAAAAAGATTATTCTCGGGGAGGGTAAGAGGGAGTCCTGAGAGGGAGGGGATATAGGTACACATATAGCTGATTCACTTTGCTGTACAGCAGAAACTAACACAACAATGTAAAGCAATTATAATCTAATGAAGATGAAAAAAAAGGTTATTCTCGGCAGAGATAGTTCTAGCAAAGATGGAATTTCTGCCGGGTCAAGCGAACCTTTAGTGCACGTAGATATAGACATTAATATAATTATCGTTACATGTAGATATAAATATAGCAGCAACCAAAAGGAATTTGGTCTTATACTACCTAATAAATTTATTCATGTACTTCCTCTACCTTGAAAATATTACCTAAATAGGGAAAACACTTTTGTCATGAGAAGAATTTCCCCTTCCAATAGCACTAGCTACTTTTCCTTTCTTGGGTAAGTCAGTTATTTACTTAAGAACAATTTATGGGACTCCTATACATGCCAGAGCGGGTAGGGCACTGGAGATATAAAAATGTATAAAACCCCCGAAACCCACAGTAGACACGGGGGTAGAGTCAAGGGCAACAATAGGACTATGTGCTACAGAAGACTCACTCTGATACATTCATTCATTCAACAAATCTTTATTAAGTGCCTTCTATGTGCCCGGCACTGTTCTAGACGCTTAGGATACATCAGTGAAATAAACTGACAAAATCTCTGTCTTTGATGTGCTGCCATAGCATGATAGAAAGATAAGAAACGAGAAACAAAATAAATTATATAGTATCTTAGAAAATAAGCCCTATTGGGAAACAGAATATGGTAAGGGGCAGTGGGAGTACTGTCGGCAAGATGTGGGGCCTGTAATTTACACAAGAAGCCAGAGAGGACCTCTTAGGAAGGTAACATATGATCCTCTCAACTTAAGTGATGTCCATTTGTGGGGTGACACCAGTATGTAGTGGAAAACCTTGACTTCAGAGTCCAGTTGGCTTGGATCAAAATGTGTTCCATGTTACTTAACAATCCGAGCCTGAATTTCCTCCTCGACAAAATGGGAACAATAACACTTCCGTCACAAGTTGTTGGAAAGATTGAAACAATGTTTGCCAAACCTCTTTTTTAAAACATACACCTGAAGTATAGTAAGTACTCAGTCACTTCAGACCCTGGACTTGCCCTACGGGCCATGAGACAGCCTGCTCTGTATGGCTTCCATCTGTGGAAAGAGCCACCACCCATCTTCATCCCCCAACACGCAGGCCAGGTCAGTCACCTCTATTCTCAGAATTTTCTTAATTGGGCCTAAGAGAAAAGAACACTTTTCTCTCAGGTTATGATGTAGTGAGGATGTGAGCCCAAGAGCTGAAAGTGACCAGAGAGCCCCTGTCTTGTCAAGACAGCTGGCCCAAGAGATTGAAGTGGGTAGAGAACGAACAGAAAAGATAAGAAGCAGAGGCTGTATTCTTTCACTGTTCTATTCCTAATTCTGTGGGTCCTCAGCTGCCCTTCTCTAGTAGATTACAAAATTTGGCCACGAATTCCATCAAAAAGTAGAATCTATCCACTCCTTGAATCTGGGCATGGTTATACAGTTCTTGTAGGTCAACAGGACACTAGCGAACGTGAAGCAAGTAGAGGCTTAAAAAGTGTTTGTGCTTTGGGAGCTGCCCTCTCTTGCTGCTGGGTACCTTTCCGTTAACCTATGCAATGGTCCAGGCCGGCCATCTAGAAGATGAGAGACATGGAGAGCATACATCATATAGACCATGTACAAGCATCATAGCTGATGCTTCCTAGACCAACCAGTCCCCAGACGACCTGCCAGCTGACGACAGACACATGAGTGACCCCAGGTGAGACCACCTGAAGAATCATCCAGCTGAGTCCAGGTAATCGCTGGCCCACAGAATCATGACCTAATGATTGTTGTCTTAAGCCACTAAGTTTACAGAGAGTTTGTTATGCAGCACTGGATAGCTGATACACTCCTCTCGCACACACACCCAACACAAACAAACTTTCCATTCCTTTCCCTAAAATAGAAGATTTTTTCTTTTGCCATTTACAACCAAAAGACATCCTGACTAAAATGAAAGGGCTTCCTGTGTCCGTGTCAGTGCCTCGATGCTCTGTCCATTCATTTAGTTTATTCTGTGACTCGAACTATGCCCCTAACCCCCAGGCTTCTCCTCCCAACCCCCATGTTGCCACTACCCACTTATGCTCTGTCCTCACAAGTTGCCAAAGAACCATCTCCTCCCTTCTCTCCATGCCCAACAACCTACAGGTTGGACCCGTTCCCGTGGCCTTGGCCAAGGGTCTGTACCTGCCACTTCCTGTTGGCTCTTCCCAATGCCAACTGCTTGACGATGCGACTCTCCATCTGTTACTGATCATCGGACCTCCTGCCACCACTCCTCACTTGTCTGTGTAGACCTCCTCCTGCGAAGAGGAGAGCTATCCACCTGCCAAATACTGACAGCCAGCTTCCTCCTTGGCTGCTCTGTTCCATCAGGCCCAGATTCCCATGCTCTTATTCTTTTGGTTTTTGGTCTATCCTCTGTCTGAGATACGGCTGGGCCTGGGAAGTTAGGTGAATCTCCATGAGCTCTCATATCCAGATGATAAATTGTAAACGACAGAAGTAGATGATGATTTTTAAAAACAAGCCATAAGGAAATACTCTTTCTCTCTGGTGGAAGAATATTGGCAAGGCTGTTGCAGAGACCTGTGGAGTCTGTGGGCCGCCTTTGGGGTGCATAGACAGTGAAGAGCGTTCCGAATAGTATGAACTGGATAGGTCAACGCTCAACTCGTATTCCCTTAAGCCTTTCCATTTCTGTGCCTGGTGGGCTGACGCCTGCCAGCCCCTGCATCTCTTTGCTAGAGAGCTTTCTCTGGTGCTGGGACCAATTTTTGCTTGCTCTGGCAAGGTCAGAGGTACTGCAGAATTAAAGTCTCCCACCTCTGGCCCTGTGCAGTCCTTACCTAGTCAATGACCAGAGTTGGTATATAAATACCCCGACTCCCTTGCCACTTGGCTGGGATACCTCTGAGGAGTCTGTTTGACACTGGCTCCCAGAGTTCCCCAGTAGGATTAAGCTTCAGGTGCCCACAGTGATAACTTACTTGAAACACAGTCTTTATTGGTTTCCTTCCCTCCTTTGTCTCTCTCCTCCAAATAAATCACTTGCGCTTGAAATTTTGTTTCAAGATCTACAACCAGGAGAACCCAAACAAAGACAGTAAGCCACCTACTGAACGCCCTGAAGGACAGGAGTTGGATCTACGAAGGTGACGGCAACAGTTTAGGGGGAAAAGAGCCTAACGATGTGATGATGAACAGAACCAGCCACTGGGATGGTAAAGAGGCTAAGAGCTGCCACTGGGCCCCATGCGCCCTCTGTCCAAGAGTCTGGGTGATTCTCCTGATAGTGGAGTAACTGAAACAGGCCGAATATAAGGGCAACTTTGGGTTATAACCTGCTTCATCTGTAACGTGGGCATCAGTCTCTTTGCCCAATATCCACAGGGCAATAAACTTGTGGAATTTAATTTCTTTGCATGTGGAGCTATTCAAGCATTACTCTGCAGATTTCTATGGGAGAATGATACTCTGATACGATTCTTTGTCTAAGAGCAAAGTACAACTTAAACAGATAACCAGGGGTGTTCCAATAACTATGTTCAAATATTTATGCAACATTGACTTTTTGAGCACAGAGTTAAATTCCTTAGTTCTTTTGCCAAATGCCTTCAGACTTCATTGACTTTTTTTGGAATTAGTACAAAAGCAGAGATTATATCCAAAACTTGTACAAGGATTCTGTGTGGTCCAGAAGATGATGAGTCTTTACTGGTACATATGAATTAAATATTGAACATGTTTACTTTTCATCTTTTGGGACAGAGTGAACAACCAGACTGACTGAGGAAAGACTGCTCTATAAATCTTGGACCTATTCTTCTAACAAAGAGCAGAAAAATGCTTAATAGTTCTGAATGATGAACCGTGTAAGAAAAAAAGTGGTTTCGGCATCTGGGAGACAAGGCTGACCATCTGAAGAGGGCTCCCTTTGCTCGCAGCCAGTATTGTTGTCACTGCTTTGTCAAGAATTCTGAGATCCTTCGAGCGTGACAGGGAGGATAGGAAATCAAATCTCTCTACTTCACAGAGAACGTATTAGAACCGCTTCAAAATTAGCCTAGGCTCGGCTTAATGAAATTTCCCTATTGTTCAGCGGTGGCCCACCAGGTCCACAGCATTCAAGTGGTAGTAGCCCTTTGCCTGTAAAAAGCCTCGCAGATCAGAGGACCTACAAAATGAAGATGATTATTCCTCTTCCCCAGGTTCACAAAAAGACTCAAACCTGCTCAGCCTTTGGAGTGGGCTAAATATTCGAGGCATCCCGACTTAGGAGGACACGCTTTATTCTCCAATGCACAATTTAACGTGTAAAATGCCTATGATATCGAGCCAGACATTTCTGCTATGAAACTCACCAGCCCTGCTGTGCTCGAGAAATCAGTTTCGAGAAGGGCAGAGTAACCGAGAGACGTGAACTGGAGTCACTCCTCTCTGGTGTCGCTGAAGTGTCTCCAGTGGGATTTCACTTGGAAGGCCTTCTCCCTGAGGACTTCTCCCCAGGTCTGGTTAAATAAATTAATTTATTTAATTTAAATTCACTGGCCTGAGATAAGAGAATTATAATTGCTTCTCCACTCGTCATCCCTTCCACTCTGCACCCACACACAATCTTTGTGTTTCCAACCCTCCTGAATGTGTCACTGCAATATCCACGTGACTTTCTAGTTGACACCAACATGTGCATAAAATCTGACCTCACAGCTCACCTTTTATGAGTGAGTACACACTCACTCTCTGTGTTCACCTCCCTTTGGCCTAACAACACTGTGCCCCAATTTACAGTCTTCAGGGCACCAGTCAGTGACGCAACGTAGCAAACAAAGGACCTCTTGATTCAGGTTAGACCAATGTCAAATGCTGATGTGTGTAAATCATTAACTGTGTTTTCACTGCTGAGTCCAGTTTGATCTTTCATTGCCTGGTGACCCCTGGGGTCTGCGGCTCCCCAAGAAGCAGGGACGTTTAGGATTTTTTATTAGCAGCTCATAACTAATTTATAGATTACTGTGGAGTCAGGTGCACAGATTCAATGCCTCATCCATCACTATAAGTAGCTCCAGTGTTAAGGGCTGGCTACTGCCCAGCAAGCAACGAAGACAACAGAGACGAGGACGAGGGACAAGACCCATATGCCACAGAAGGGATATCTTTCCGAAGAAGCACGAATGTCTCAAGGTAAAGAATTTACTACTTACAAACGACCAAGCTCTCTATCTCCTAAAGGTAAAACCCACTGTATGTCACATAGTAAAAAAAAAAAAAAAAAAAAAAAGATCATTAAAATTATGTTTTTCCTCTCTGATTTGCCTTCTTCAGTGAAGATTTACCAGAACAGCTGCATTAGACTCAAACTTGTAGCAAGTACGATTGCTTTTTAAAAAAGAGAGGGCTCTTTCTTAACTAGAAAATTTTATCATGCCAGGAAATGACCTTGAAAGAAAAGGAAAACACTGAAGCCTAATTACAGCTTTGATAACACATGTGCTATGTCTTTTGCACAACAGCATTGAGCGTAGAGTTTATTTCCTTACGATTTTCTAAAGAGTGTGGTATTATGTGCACATGTTGATACGTGATAGAAAGAATTGAAAAGTGCAAATGCTAAAAGGGCTGTTTATTACATATCTTCAAAGAAACCAGCGACTTAGGGATGTAGAGTACATTCCTGAGTTTTACGTGGTTTCCTCGATAGCATTAAGAGTTTTCCGCGAAGATACTCTGGGATTCCATTTCCAACACAGCCAAGTATATACTCCCACCCTCTGACCCCTCAGTCACGTCCACAGCTTTGACACACAAAGCTCGTTCTCCCAGAGCAAAGGAAAGATGGGCTGCGTAAATAAAACCTAAACCCGGTGGCATCTGAAACAAGTACTAGCGGAATAAAGAAATCTCTGAACATATTCATAAGGAGTGTTCCTTTATGGTACTTTTCTCTGTCTCAGGGACAGCACCGAAGCTGTGCCACATTCTGAAACTGTTGCTATGGCAAAAGCGTCTTGTTTTATTGACTATGGAGTACATTGTTGTGTTTAAGTCATGTAAATGATCAGGATACAAAGGAAAGGGCCTCGGCAGGCCCTGCTCAATCACGACAGCGCTGGGGTCTCTCCCCCTCGACACATGCATTTACACAGCCTGGGAAGGCATTTCTTTCAGAAAGCCTCACTTGCTGGGTGTTGCTAACTGGTCTTTGGAGACATTTATGAGATCTCCATATCTTTGAGAATTGATTCTGCAGGGGAAAAAGAATTCACAATGATGAAGCCCTTGCTTTTGTTTTAAGGCCAGGATCTTTCTATAGAAAATTTGCATTCTCTCCCTATTAACACATTTTTGTTTCCAGGCTCCTGGTCTTGTCTAATACTTCAACTTTCTATCAATTTCTGTCACTTAGAAGCAAAGTAGGAGAGTTTCTCTTTTGTTCCCCACTTATCTCTCAAATGTGTGTTTTTAATTAAGTATTTTAGTACAGCATCAATTCACACTGATTAGACATAATTACAGAAACAAAATATGCAGAATACATTTTAATAATGCCTGCCACCTCTGAGGAAACAATGAGGATCTAATTTAATGATCTAAGTGTTGTTTGAAAGCAATGCAGAGTTAAAAAATAGTAATATATTTTGAAAAGGAGCTTAATAGTATTTTTGGATACAAATGTAATCTAAAATGCACCATTATCTGGGGTTTCAATACATGTAATTTAAAAAAACCCACTGAGGGCAACATTTGTTTACATGAAGAATCAAATGACACTCTTTAATAATTAAAAGCTTGATCCAATGAAAACAGTTTCAATTGTGACACTTGAGACAAGCTGTGATAATTTGCAGCCCAATTTCTCAGGGAAATTTTACCACTATGAAAATCGACTTTTGACGGTATTCTGCCAGTGTCGATTTCCAGGGTTTGACACTCTATGTACTTATGAAGAATGTTATCATTGGGGGAAGCTGCATGAAGTGTACATATGAATTCTCAGTACTAGTTTTGTGACCTTTTGTGTCTTCAACTATTTCACACTACAAAACAGTTAGAGCAAAAATCCACTTTGGATGCCGAATAAAAATGTATTTTGCCGACTTGTAGAAAAATGTGCTGTCTCAGTAGAGCTTAGGTAATTACAATTACAGAGCCATATGACATATTACTCCCAGCACTTGTGTAGGGGTCTGGAGTCGAAGGAGTTTTGGACAATAAGTTAACTTTCTCAACAAAAATTCTATGTACTCCACATTTTCAATTCACTCACAAAAGAATCCTGTAAACAATTATAAGTGAGAGCTCTATTTACTTTTACTACTTCAGACGTCCTTCCAGTAGTTATTAAAACAGTATTTACAATTCCCATAAACCTAGTTGTGTCATTGGATCTCTCACTTTAACTTTGTCGTTCTCTTTTTAAAAACTTGGTAGTTAAAATCCTAGTTTTGCATTCCTCCTCTTCATGAGTGAAGTTCAGAGAATTAAAAAAAAAAAGATTATAAAACATAGCACAGGGGCTTCCCTGGTGGCGCAGTGGTTGAGAGTCCACCTGCCGATTCAGGGGACACGGGTTCGCGCCCCGGTCCGGGAAGATCCCACGTGCCGCGGAGCGGCTGGGCCCGTGAGCCATGGCCGCTGAGCCTGCGCGTCCGGAGCCTGTGCTCCGCAACGGGAGAGGCCACAACAGTGAGAGGCCCGCGTACTGCAAAAAAAAAAAAAAAAAAATAGCACAAACCAAGATTATACCTAATGTCAACGTCTGTTCATATTTCACTTGGGTGTAACTGCGCGTGTCTGTGTATGTGTGCGGAGGTGTGTAATCATACAATGTCAGGATCAAGAAAATCATAGGAATCACCTAATTCAACCTAAATATTAACATATTAAAGATACGTATATTTGATATTTACAATACATACTGCTGGTTATATAATAAGTCTTTGCCTTTCCATGGCATTCTTTAAGGGGCCATGATAGCACACACCTAATTTTATCCTAATATTATTCTGTGAACTTACTAGAGGTCGTTACCATTATTCTCACTGAGAAAATGGGCAGCTAACTTCTAAAGAGGTCCAACCGCTAGCGTACTCTTGTAAGGCATGCTAAGGTGAGGTTGGGGATTAAAACCCAGACTCCATACTACTGAGCCGTCAACAAGAATGAAAGAATGCCGTTTGCAGCAACAAGGACGGACCTAGTGATGATCATACTAAGCGAAGTAAGTCAGAAAGAGAAAGACAAATACCATACGATATCATTTATACGTGGAATCTAAAATATGACACAAATGAACTTATCTGCAAAACAGAAACAGACTCACAGACGTAGAGAACAGACTTGTGGTTGCCAAGGGGGAGGGGGTTGGAGCAGGGATGGACTGGGAGTTTGAGATTAGCAGATGCAAATTATTACATATAGAATGGATAGACAACAAGGTCCTACTGTAGAGCACAGGGAACTGTATTTACTATCCTGTAATAAACCATAATGGAAAAAGAATATGAAAAGGAATGTATATACACGTATAACTAAATCACTTTGCTGTACAGTAGAAATTAACACAACAACTATACTTCAATAAAATAAATGGAAAGAAAAACAAAACCAGATTCCACATCCTTGCTCAAGGTACTTCATTCTGAGCCACAGTCTCTAAGGCCACGGTCATGATTAAATTATCTTGTTTGGCATCTCCAATAGTGCCACTTGGCAAAAATATTTAATTAAAACGATAACAGGAGTTAGTTATCGTTTTTTTTTAATTTAATTAATTTATTTATTTTTGGCTGCATTGGGTCTTTGTTGCTGTGTGCGGGCTTTCTCTAGTTGCGGCGAGCGGGGGCTACTCTTCGTTGCGGTGCACGGGCTTCTCTTGTTGTGGAGCATGGGCTCTAGGCGTGCAGGCTTCAGTAGTTGTGGCGCACAGGCTCAGTAGTTGTGGCTCGCAGGCTCTAGAGCACAGGCTCAGCAGTTGTGGCGCACGGGCTTCGTTGCTCTGTGGCATGTGGGATCTTCCCAGACCAGGGCTCGAACCCATGTCGCCTGCCTTGGTAGGCAGATTCTTAAACACTGCGCTGCCAGGGAAGTCCCTCTCTTTTTAACTTATAATAAATAAAAGCATTTTGGAACACTGGGCTCTGTATCATAACTCCTTTTCTTTCCCTAACAGCTCCACTGACATACAATCCACATACCATAGTTTATTCATTTAACTGCACAAGTCAAGGTTTTATTTGAATATCCACAGAGTTGTAGAACTAGCAGCACAATCTAATTTACAGAAGAGGCTCAGCTCCCATAAAAGAAACCTCGTATCCGTTAACAATCACTCCCTACTGCCCCCACCTTCCACTCCCAGCCCCTAACAACGACTAATCTACTTTCCGTTTATACGGCGATTTACTTCATCTGGACATTTCATACAAATGGAATCACAGAACATGCGATCCTGTGTAACTGGCCTCTTTTACTCAGCGCAATGTAGCATGTACCAGTACTTCGTTCCTTTTTATTGCTGAGTAATATTCCATCCTATGGATTTGCTACATATTATTTCTTCCTTCATCAGTTGATGGACATTTGGGTTCTTTCCACTTTTTGGCTATTGTGAATGATGCTGTCATGGGCATTTATGTACGAGTTTTTGCGTGGACATGTGTTTCCATTCCTCTTGGGGCTATGCCTAGAAGTGAACTGCTGGGTCATGTGTTAACTTCATGTTTAACTTTTTGAGGAGCCGCCAGAATATTTCCAAAACGGCTGCACCATCTTACATCCCACCAGTAATTCCTTTTTTTTAACCTGAGCTAACAAAGTCACTCTGAGGGCTTATGTTTTGACTGTTATTAGCAAACTCCAAAGTCCCTTCTTTCACTGGCCAGTTGAAAGATGGGAGAGTGTATTTGCCTCACCATGATTTCAGAAAAGTGATCAGGAATCAGAATGGGAAGCAAGGAAATGAAGGATGCGTTTATCAATTCGACATCTAGAGTGTGAATTACTTTTCGGCAAGGAAAATTAAAATTTTAGATGACAACAAATACACATTGACACAAAACTCAATTACCCCACAAAAATAAAAACCAACCAACCAGTCAAACAGAAACTCCCAATGTGCAGGCGTTTGCTTCTTCATCTCCTGGAGAATTAGGAGATATTTGAACTGTTTTTACAGTTTTGTAGTTTTCAATAGCAAGAGAGATTTTGGGCTATAAAGACATCCACGCAAAAGCCCTCACACCTGCTTCCTGCCTACAGACACACAACTATGAAAAAAAATCTCCAAAGATGCGCGAAGAAACCTTTTATAATCTCAAGGATTCTTAAGTTTCTAGACAGGGATCAATACAGACTTTGGCTTTTCAGACAAGCTCGGACACCTTCTGGAATTTAAAACACATGCTTGGCCCCTGACAAGTCAAGTACGAGTCTGCCAGAGAGGGATGCGGAAGTCTCCCGGCTGGCATTGCTAGGTAGCTGGGGCTGAAGTGACCATGTTTTCTCCTTCTTCTTGATTCTTATTAGATCCATCAGTTGGTGCTTCTGACTTGTTCCTATCTGTGAGCTATGTGGCTGGATTTCAGCGAAGCCAGTGTGTCACTCCCAACCATGATAAGTAAACAAACGTTCCGGCTGGGGAACCATCTCCAGCAGGGAGAGCTGGAAGGTACTGAGCGAAAATGGAAGAGAAGCAGAGGATGAAGGGATGGGTAACCAGAAAAAAAGAGAGGAAAAAGAGAGCGTGAAATAGGAAAAGAGTACGTCCTGGGACAAAGGTCAGAAGGGGGGAAGGGGTGGCAGAGAGCAAAACACCAAGAGCTAGGAGGCATGCTTCGGCTGAGGGTGTTAGCCCTTGGTTGGTACAATGAGTCATTGGTAATGCCCAACTTGAGTTTGCCAATGACTTCAAACCTCAGCAGGAGTTACCAGTGGTTTCTAGCTTTGCAAACTGAAATCGAAACTCAAAATGCCTTTGATAAACTGCAATTAAATATTACAGAGAAGAAATCCCCTCTAGGTTACAGAATAACACAAAAATAATTTTTTTTTTTTAATGGGAAAGGAATAAACAAAGCTATCCAGCTACCTAATAGCAAGCACTGATCGTAGAAGTAAGTTGAATATGGGGATACACTAAAGTATTAGCTACCCAGCCTGCAGAAATCTGGCCATTCAAACTATTTCAAAGGTGCTCTGCCTCTAGTTCCGAGCGCCACAGTTAAAGAGGGGTGTGGAAAACTTGGCAAGAGTTCGGGGTAAAGCCACAAAGAAGATCAAAGAGTTGAAGAAAAGGGGCCTGAGAGGAACGACTCAGGGAGCTGGAAAAATTCAATCTGGAGAAGAGAAGATTAAGGACATAATTGAGGAGCTTTTCATAGGCAAGGTGGCCACCTGCCCTCCATCGCCACTACGGACGGACAGAGACGCAAGAGGCTTAAAGAGGCAACATGGGGGATCTCAGTTAAGTTTAAGGAATTCCCTGACATGAGAAACGGCAAATAATGAAATGGGCTCCTGATCATGGATGGGAATAAGGAATATCCTCTAGTGTCTTAGAAAAGAAGTAAGACTCTCCTAGGTGTGGGATGGCTTACAGACCTTGCTACCTAGAGCTGGGGCTGGGATGATAGAGCGGGTCTATTCTAACATTCTAGAACACAATCTGGTTCGACTTCACACTCGTGTATTCATCATTCGCCTGACCAAATTTCTCACATTTCTTGGGCCTGACACAAAATACCTTGTCTGGCATGCTACTTTGAGATATAACCATTTCATCTGTGATCAAGGACACTGGAAGAAAATCTTTGAAGAGTGGGAATCTGTTGAGGGAAACAAGTCAGCTAAACAAGACTCACCAGGGTGGGGGTGGGGTAAGGCACCTCGGAGTGCACGCTGGGATTCGGGCTAATTAAGATGTTGACTGAATCTATGCTAATCATGTCCCAGCAGACTCTGCTGGATTAGTATGTAAATTGGTAAACTCTGTTCTGAAATTGCCCTACCACCTGAGGTCTAATTACTGACTAGACATAACAAATAAAAATGGGATTTGTATTTTAGGATGTTTAATTATGGAAATACACGTCTGGAAAAAATACCAGTTGTATTGCACAGAAAGAGAATTCATAATGCTTTACCCAAAGTTTATGAAATTTTACAACTTTAATAAGAGCACCGCGAACCAGGATGGGTGGTGGGGGACTCCTTTCAGAGATCTAGCATCTGTGAAGGGAGACCAGAATCACAGTGATTAATTCGCTGCTTGAGTAACTTCCCCAAAGCTTCTCAAAGACTAATTGTTTCATTGCTGATACACGGCATCTTGTGAGCTTTTAGTTCTATCACCAAAAGAACTGGAACTCATCCATGAAGAAAAACCAAGATGCTATGGATTTAACTCAACTACTCCGTAGCGTGCATTCGGATGGAATTAAAAGCAACAGGCCAACAATATTTGTAGGAAATGAAACCCCTAACATAGTTTTTCTTCCCAGAAATTATTCTATGATATTGTAATCATTAAATTTATAAATGAGAAAATCATTAGTCCAATTCTGAAGCAAGAGTGTGTATTTCATGGTTTTAGAGAAAAGCAGCTTAGGTCTAGAATTCACTGAATGGGTACCTCGGGACACAGACTTCTTTGCAACTATTTATTGCCTCATCCTGTGACCCACCCTTTCCGGAAAATAACTCACATGGGAACAGTTATAAACAGAGTTTTAGACAGAGTTGTGATAGCTCTGTGTGCCCACTGTATTGCTATTTCTCCCATGATTTTAAAGGCACATGGGTGATCATTAAATCTTTATTAGGCTTTACATCATGAAATAAATTATTCATGTTGTGCTAATACATTCTGATATCTTTACAGCCCTTCTGCCCACATTTAGCTAAACAAATCTCATTTGCATAACATTTTTATTTTAATTTAGGACAGTTTTGTTATGAAAATATAAGGCTTAAATGCCTATTATGTCCCAATTATGTGCCAATTTCCCACACTTTTCTTGGGTCCCGTACGGTGCATGACTAATGAGGGAAAGTTCACATAATTAACAGAGACGGATGATTTCCTTTCACTTACAAGAAGTTTTAGAATGTTTGCTCTTGCTGTTACGTGGCAAGAGGATGGGTATTATGAAACAAATTCGGTGAGTAAGCTTGTGTTTACGGTAGCTTCAAGCCTCTATATATTTGAAGTTACACAGGTATATGGAAATTAAATTTGTTGATCACCTTGATCTGAATTAGTCAATAAAAAGCGTTAACTTATCTTTGTGGTGCAGAACTACAGGGAAGAATAATACAGTATTACTGGGACCTGAGGATCTCTGAACTCCGAATGGAAATTCATTGAACACAATAATTTTTCACTGAGGGATCAGGCTTTGCAGATCTCACTGGCATGTTGATAACTGTATTTATTTAGGTTGCAATTATGGACTTTAGCTTCTTTGTTCATTCGTTTTAAAAATATAAGACACGCTAGGAGATGTTTGATTACCTAACGGTGGATGCAAAAAATCTGAACAAACTTTCCCCTTCGATAAGATACTGAGTTCTCACCGTCAAGCAGTGCTATTAAGTTTGCATGATGACATCTTCCTGTAGGCAATGTATCACTGAAACATTATTTTAAGTGCTGTTTCCCAATGCCCAAAGGCACCTGTCAGCAATTATGTATTATTTACTATTAAAACTAATCGTGACCTACTCTCAGCATTGATCCCAGGGTCAGGTACTCTGGGATGATCATTCTGACTTGGTCCCCTCCTTGTCAGGAGTTTTGGGAGAAGTCAACATGGGGTTAGAACATTTGGAAGGTTCACAGAGAGTGTTTTGCCAACACGTATGTAAGCAGAGCGTAAGCCTGAACAGATGTCACGTTGAATGTAAATCTCTCAGCCACTGGCTAGCAAGCTGTTGGGTAAGCCTCCTATTTTTTGGAATTCTCACTTTGAAGCAAATTATACAATTGTAGAGCGTTATCCTTTCAACAAATGGGCTTTGAAATCCTCTTGCATTAAAGCAAGCTGCAGATTATTTTGATAAATAGGAATATTGATCCCCAAATGTGCCTAACATGGGAATATGACCAAACTCTCCTAGTCTGCTCTTCCAAATGGAGAAACATCATGGGGTCCTTCTCCGGCAGCTCTGAGTGCCCATCTTAGCTCAGTAGCTTGAGAGGCACGAGAGCCAGTCTTCCGGGCTAAAGGGCAGAAACCAGGAGTTCAAGTCCAGCTGTGCCATTCTCCAAGACTCTCTTTCCTCCCCTAGAAAGAGGAGCCTTCTGAACAAGAGCTGCAGGGAATAAACGAAAGCAAACGTGTGCCCAACACACAGTAGATACCAAATCATTGTCTGTGAAATAAACATCCAGTAGAAAAGGTTAAACACATCTAAAGGGCTTCCCTGGAGGCGCAGCGGTTAAGAATCCACCTGCCAGTGCAGGGGACACGGGTTCGAGCCCTGGTCCGGGAAGATCCCACATGCTGCGGAGCGACTAAGCCCGTGCGCCATAACTACTGAGCCTGCACTCTAGAGCCCATGAGTCACAACTACTGAACCCACGCGCCACATCTACTGAAGCCCACGCAGTCTAGAGTCCATGCTCCGCAACAAGAGAAGCCACCGTGATGAGAAGCCCGTGTACCACAACGAAGAGTAGCCCCCACTCGCCGCAACTAGAGAAAGCCCGTGCACAGCAACAAAGACCCAATACAGCCAAAAATAATAAAAATAAATAAATAAACACATCTAAACTTTTCTGTTACATAAATTAAGAAGCCAACTTAAGGGGCAAGGTCTCATATCTTCCTGGTGAGCTAGCTGTAAAAGAAGAAAAGCTCACCCTATTGCTCTCAATAATATCTCTTGGTATTTGTTACCTAGTGACTACTGTATTACTTTTTTAGAGCCCATAGGTACCTGTTCTATCACTTCACGTTGCAACTTCTGCAAAGATTATAGAATAGTTTAAAGAAGATAACAAGAGAATGTAAAAAAGAAGTTTACACCTATCTTTTCTTGGCAAGAATGATTTTCCTTTTAAAGAGCACCTGCAGTGAGCGATACTCAAATCTTCACACACACAAGGCAGCTCTACCCAACAGACTCGTCAATGATAACGATACTGAAGAAGAACCATATTACGGACCAGGGCTTTTCAAAAGATGTAAACATTATTTTAGAATTCCTGAGGCATTTAAAAATTTTATTTCTAGGTCTGGTATACTGAACCCAAAGCCTTTAAACACACACTAGCAGAGTGAGAAATGAGATCTTGGGGTCCAAATGTTACTCTGGTACCTCTCTCCGCCTAAATTTCCCCATCTATCAGGCCAGTGATTTTATAGCATTGTTGTAAGGATTAAATGGAAGAATGTACAGAAAGGGCATAGCGCATGGAAGCACTGGCTCAACACCCCTGCATCTGACCATCTTAACCTTCTCATCGCCTTGCTTTTTCTCACTTCCCTTTTTTTTTTTTTTTTTCCTCCGGTACGCGGGCCTCTCACCGCTGTGGCCTCTCCCGTTGCGGAGCACAGGCTCCGGACGCGCAGGCTCAGCAGCCATGGCTCACGGGCCCAGCCGCTCCGCGGCATGTGGGATCCTCCCGGACCGGGGCACGAACCCGCGTCCCCTGCATCGGCAGGCGGAGTCTCAACCACTGCGCCACGAGGGAAGCCCCCCACTTCCTTTTAGAAGAAGACTATATCCTCGTGGCAGATTTCTCCAGAGGGATAGCTCTCATACTAAACAGCCCATAAAATTAAAATTAGTTATTAAGTGAGGCAGTAGAGTGTTATAATTAAAACCGTGGGCCCTGGAGCCAGACTACTTGGCTTCAACTCCCTTCTCTCCCCGTGCGAATTGCTGAAACTTGGGCAAATTATATAATCTTTCTGTCTCTCAGTTTCTTCATCTGAAAAATGGGATGATAATGATACTAATATCTACCTAAGAGGCTTGGTATAAGGCGTAAATACAAGGTGCTGGGAGTGAGATAAAGCACTCAATAAATATGAGTTCTTGTTATTCCTATCACTGGTATCTTCATAACTGGGCTTTGAGCTACACGAGCAAAGAGGTCTTTCTGGCCACCACTGTACTCCCAGCACCCAGCCCAGTGTACGCACATCTTCTCAGAGTCACCCACCCAAGTTATCCAAGTCACAGACCCTTTCCTCTCAGCTGTCCTGCCGACACGCTCTTTTTATCTCTCAAACTCTTCCCCGTCCCCTCTTCTACAACTCTTCGGTCCTGCATCCCAGCTGGCATCTTCGTTGGGCCTCCATTTCCATGGGACTCTCTCTGTAAGCTTCCTAACAAGGAAACCTGAGTACTTCACCTTCTCCACTTGAAATGCTTCCGTGACTCCTCCTTACCTACAAGATCATGGAATAAATAAATATCACGTAGCTATAAAGAAATATTCAAAAGGGTGGGAAAATCAGAATAATGTCTCCCCAGTGATGTCCGCGTTCTGATTCCCCAAACCTGTAAATATGTTACGTGGCAAAGGAGACTTTGCAGACGTGATTGAGGATGTTGGGATGGGAAGATTTCCTTGGATTAGGCTGGTGGGTCCAATGTAATCACAAAGGTCTTTTTAAGGGAAACAAGGAGACGAGAGAGTCGGTGTCAGAGAAGCAGACATGACGACGAGAGCAGAGAAGTCGGAGGGATGTGAGGCCATGAGGCAAGGAATGCCGGTGGCCTCTAGAAGCTGGGAAAAGCACGACACACATGCTCCCCTAGAGCCTCCAGAAGGAATGCAGCCCTGCTGCCATCTTGGCTTTAGACCACTTCAGACCTCCAGGACTGTAAGAAAAGAAATGTGTGTTGTTTTAAGACACTAGATTTGTGGTAATTTGTTACAGCAGTGACAGGAAACAAATACACAGGGCAGTTGGATAGATAGTGCTGACTAAATAAATGTGTTGAGGTCAATCAATGACTGTACTCTGGGTGCGCCAATACATCTAGAAGTCTTTTTTATTCGTGACATGCCACTGTTTCCTCTCTCTCAACTCAGTGCTTTACAAGGGGGCTGGGATGCATTTCCCAGGTTTCTACAGCTCTGTCCTTTCCTCACCTTCCCTGCAGGAGGCAGGAAGTGAGGCCTAGTGGGGTGGGAAACCCACGTGTCTATACAAATAGAGGAGGAGACCCACTTGCCTCCCAGCTTGCCTGCAGACTGGGACCCCTACTAGGTATATGGTGAAAACCAGGGCAGGTGTGGCCAAAAACCAAACCAGGTTTACTCACTTCCCCTATAACCAAGCAAACCTAATACGCCGCCTTCTGCATTTTAATATGCTGCTTCTACTCTGACGTTTCAAAAGCAGTTTTTACACGTAAATACATACAGCACCTGTCGAATCCCTACATACATATGTTGGCTGTCAGCTCATAAAGGAAGCAGGGAACAGGGTGAACCTGTCAAGGGAGATTCTCTGGAAGCATTAAGATAAGCTGTAGGGAATGATCAAGTGATCTGGGATCTGGGAAGAAAGAAAGACATGGCTGTTAAGAGAGTGACACAGAAGTGACTAAAAAGTACCTTTGTGGAGCAAGGGACAGATCTGGGTTTGCGACCTCAGTAGTCACATGACATGATTTCATTCTTAGTTCTCTGGGTCTCAGCGTCCTCATCTTTAAAATGGGCATAATAATACCTATTTTGCAGCACTGTTGAGAAGATTAAATGATAACATGCTTGTGAAGATGCCAGGGCAGTGTCTGCTACATGGTGGATTCAAGAAAGGTTCCTTTCTTTCCCATGATGCCCTTTTCCGATTGATATTATTGTAAACTATGTATTTTGTTGTAATACATCACTTAACGAGAAAAACATTTCACAAAAACCATCTAACAGAAAAAAAGCTAATAAGTCAAGATAAAAAATGAGAAGGAACAGTCATTTATAAGCTGTAAAGATTAAGCTTGTGAAAACGTTTTGGTTCATACTTTCCCAACCTGCACCATGACTGGATTAATTCATGAGAAACCTGACTTTTGAATTCTTGAAATGCCCAGCCGTGAGAATAACACACAGTGGATCTTGTGCAGTGTGAGAGGCTTATTGATCAACTCAGCTCCCGGATTCTGAGTAGCCAGTAATCTATTTTAAGGTATCAATAATTCAGAAGAAGGAGCATTTTCTGTGGTTGCTGAAACCACATCTGCACTTGAACCATGTGAACAAGCAAACAACTGTCAGAGCAGCCAAAGCTGGTCTCTTCCCTTCTAGCCGTGGCCACCTCTGCAGGGAGCCCCAGCAAAATACAGTTATCTCTAAGAGCAAATGTGGGCCACACGGGTGACACCCAGACACTCAATAAATAGAGGCCAGATGAATGACCATTGTGTAAGGTGGTGGTGAAAAATGACCAGCAGAAGTATTTTAAAAGATCAACCTGGAAAGAAAATCAATTCTAATAAACTCGATGCTCTCGGGCTCAGATATCATGAACCTAAATAGTCTTTGAAACTGCAGTGAGCAAAGCAGCAGAGGATAGGAAATAACATTGATCAAACCTGAAAACCTCCCAGGCATCCTCTGAGTTCACAGATAAATTGATTAACTGTTATCTCACACCCAGGACCCCCAAGTTAACTGCCTGAATTCAGTAAATAATTCCCAGGCAAAGATAAAACTGCTTGGTTAAATGAGCATTTTCAGCTGAAGAAGGATGAAAATGGAAGAAGAATGAAAACCACAACTGAAAGGGAATTGGCTTTCATTTTTTTAAAGAAAGAGCGTATATTTTTCAGGCATTGATATTAATGTGCGTGCAAAGAAACTTTATTTAAATAGTTATATACTTAGAAAACCTGATTTTTGAATGCTCTAATAATCAGGTCATTTTAAGACGGCAGAATTGAGGAGACAAAACTCTAGGGGCCTAACCTCAATTGAGGTTAAAGGTGCGGACCTGTGTAATTACTTGCTGCTGAATCATTTTACTTGAGTATCGTTTTCATGATGTACAGATTCAACTGGAATGATCATAAGTGTCCTCTCTGGTATATGTTAAGTTTAGAAACTAAACATCTACTTTGCAGAACTTTGCACAGCTTGCGAAATTTTTAGTTTTATTTTAATGAGGAGGGGAAAAAATGCCGTCAGCTCCATCAGGCAGCACCCAAACTTTGTCAGGGAAAAACCACCACAGCAAAGATGACCACCCCTCCTGTGCTGTGGACGGGAGGGGCAGCAGGGTTTGCAGGAATTTGGTTCTCAGCTCTGGGGACAGGCTTCTGGACTTGTCCGTCACAGAAACAACAGCTGCCTGTCACTTATATCTTCCCCATGCGTACACCAGCTTGGAGGACTTTAGTAGTTTGTTTGAGGGATAAATGGCCTCCAACTGAATTCATCTATTTCTAAACTAGTCAGACTCAAGTTTACCAGGATATACTAAAAGGATATATATATGTATGTATATATATCTCCACACAAATACCAAACCCCCGCCGGTTATATGTATGTATATATATCTCCACACAAATACCAAAATCAATTCTAAAAACAGAATGGAATTAGGGAGTAAGACCTAACGTTTGCCAAATAAGGCCACGGGAGCGAGCTGATTCCTTGCAAACGCTGAAGGAGCCTTGCTACCTACGCTTTCCGATTCTGCAGCAGTTTCCTCACTGCTTTCCGATTAGAACACCGGCTGAGTAAGGAACAGAGAATGTAAGTGCTTCGTGACTGACTCACAATTCCATTTTCCTCATTTTAGTGGGACCACTCTCCCCTTCTCTCACACTGTCTAGAACTTACTCTTGGGACTGTTTGGTTGATCACCAGTGGTTTGGGTCCGCACGGCCCTAGTTACAAAACAGGTGAAATGGGCGTCCTCTGAAATGGGCGTCCTCAGAAACGGGCGTCCTTCCTTTCTAGAAAGGCCTGATTTTTCTCCCACCTCCATGCAGTTATATCCTCAAACTAATCACATTTAGATATAACTGCTTTACAAATATGATTATCCTATAAATAGCTGCATTCCGATACGGAGTATAGGGTCTGCGTGTGTTCCGTTTAAACCAGCTGCTCAAAAGTGATGCTCATCAACTTTGGGAAAAGTCAGATTATGCTCTGACTACCAGCCCTTTGTGCAGGAAACAGCGCCTTTCGCAGACGTTAGCCAGAGACAATGCAGGATATCCCCCAGAATCGCTAACCAATTTCCCTTCCTTCCAACACCGCCACTTTAATGAAGCAGTTAGAGTAGCATCCCAGGAGCAGTAGGAAAAAAAAAAAAGGAGCCTTACCAGTTTCTCCTACGGTAGACAGACGAGAGAAAACCACCCCCAGCTGCTCTAGGCCGGGCAACTGGGTTTCTTAGAGTCACTTGACTGAGGGGACCAAGAAGGCTGAAGTCTTCCTTTGCTCTGTTTGATTTCTCCCCAGCAAGCCCTCCCAGGATCTTTCCCACAAAGCGCTCTGCTATTCTCTAATCCCCTCACAAGGAAAACCGGCACACACACCAAATGACTTCTGCAGAAGCGCCTCTCCTGGGGAGCGGGAGGGGAGGGGGTGAAAGGGGGTGTTTGCTGGCAGTAATTCCTACGAGGCGGATCCTCAGAGAGGCATGGGACCCGGACAGCAAGTACGGAGCCCGGGACCGGGATGGGTCCCTGGCAAGCGTGGGGATTCGCGTTTGCTCTCTTTCTCGGTGCCCTCCAAACGCTCAGGGATGGGCAAGGCAGCTCGCCTAAAACTTCATCTGACTTCTACACTCCTTTCTACTCCCTCCCAGGACAGAAGAATTTCAAACAAGGTAGGTAGAGATCAGCTAGAAGCTGCCCAAATCTAGCTAGCACTTTCAAAGCCCTTGACAATTTACAGCAGCTGCTTGTTTCTCATGTATCCCCAAACTGAAAATAAATTGAAAACATCGAGAAAAGGCAGAATAGCAAATAGGAAAACGTGGATGGACATGCGCTAGCGAAGATCCTGAAAATGACCTAAATTCAATTTTAAAAATCATGTTTTAAAAATAGTAATGAAAAGTCAGTTGCTAAGTTGTAAGGCGCGACCTTTTTTAAGATCTAAAGTTTACCTTGTCTTCCCGAGGACAGGGCTCACCCTGGTATTTCACAAAACTTTTCGCACCTTACAAATCCAAATCCCCTTCCAACCGAAGACAAATAGCTTACATATATCTCAGAGATGCTCTAATCAATCTGGAATGCCTCCCTTTCCCCTCAAGTTTTGAAAAAGAAGACTTACCTTTCTAGCGTGTCATCTGAAACCCCGAAACGAATAAATCAAGGAGGAGATAAGCAGATGGCAGCCTTCTACATTTTGCAGTGAGGGTCATTATTTCTAAGGAGACGCTGCTGCGCGGGTGCCTCTGCTCGGCAGCATGCCATTTGGGCCTTTGAAACAAAATGAATCGGCTTCACACCACCAGCTTTGCTACATACTAACACTCCAGAATGCCCCAACTGGGGCAGGCCGCCTCTTTCCGTACTGACCCTGCACAGAATCAGAAGTGACAGTTTGATGGATGAGTTTCCCAAGAGACAATGCAATCTGTGACATCACGGTTCTGTCTGCACCCCCTACCCCAGGCCCCATCCAGCCTGTCCTCTCTCGATAGAAAACTGCCCCTGCTTGGTGACAGTGCCATCTCAAAAGCAAAAATGAGCCCGGGGTGCAAAACAAATGCTATAACTCATCTGTCCTTCTTCACTTCAATTTTCTGATTCCCCTTGGCTGGGGTAAGGAAAGGAGGACCGAGATAGGAATGGTCTGGGGAGAAAATTCAGACAAAACCAAACAAAAGCGCAGAATTCGATATTCTAAAAGTTTATCACCGGACAGCAAAGTAGTAACCTTCAAAAGGAACATTTTATTTTTCCTATCACCATTGAACACCTCCACAGTGACACGCGATTTAAGAGATTTTACGATGAAATTATATACAAACAACTGCAAAGATATTTCAAGTGTCTGTATGAAGACTTTCAGACTTAACCGCAACTCACTTAATACCACATTTTTCTTGATCATAAAAGATTTTCCTCTTCCTCACTCTCAAGTAATATATAACTTTTGAATTAACCTTGGCTACTCGCTCTATTCTGTGTTTTAGTTGTTCTCTGAACCAGTACACGTCACCAGTCTTAACGGTTAAAGTAATGCTTAGTGGCTGTGTCAATTTACATTCCCGCCAACAGTGCAGGAGGGTTCCCTTTTCTCCACACCCTCTCCAGCATTTACCGTTTGTAGATTTTTGGATGATGGCCATTGACACAGCCACTATGGAGAACAGTATGGAGGTTCCTTAAGAAACTAAAAATAGAGCTACCATACGACCCAGCAATCCCACTACTGGGCATATACCCTGAGAAAACCATAATTCAAAAAGAGTCATGTACCACAGTGTTCACTGCAGCGCTATTTACAATAGCCAGGATGTGGAAGCAACCTAAGTGTCCGTCGGCAGATGAATGGATAAAGAAGATGCGGCACATGTATACAATGGAATATTACTCAGCCATAAAAAGAAACGAAATTGAGTTATTTGTAGTGAGGTGGATGGACCTAGAGTCTGTCATACACAGTGAAGTAAGTCAGAAAGAGAAAAATAAATACTGTATGCTAACACACATATATGGAATCTAAAAAAAAAAGGTTCTGAAGAACCTAGGGGCAGGACAGGAATAAAGACGCAGACGTAGAGAATGGACTTGAGGACACGGGGGGCGGGGGGGAAGGGTGAGCTGCGACAAAGTGAGAGAGCAGCATGGACATATATACACTACCAAACGTAAAACAGACAGCTAGTGGGAAGCAGCCGCATAGCACAGGGAGATCAGCTCGGTGCTTTGTGACCACCTAGAGGGGTGGGATAGGGAAGATGGGGGGCAGATGCAAGAGGGAGGGGATATGGGGATATATGTATACATATAGCTGATTCACTTTGTTATACAGCAGAAACTAACACACCATTGTAAAGCAATTGTACTTCAATAAAGATGTTTAAAAAATAAAATAAAAGCAAAAGAAATAATTTTAAAAAGTAATGCTTAGTAAGTCCACTTGAACTTCTAATACAAACGTACTTGCAAATAAAAGCTCTAATATCTTTGCCACTCTCATCATTACCTCCATCCTTTTCACCCATTTAAATTTCAGATGTGTGGCACAAGGACAATAAAAAACCCAGAAGATATCTATATCTATATTATGTCTGTCTCATCTATCTCATCTATATCTCTATCTGTATCATCTATATCTATACTCTTTTTCTAGCTTATCTATCTACGAATGATCAGTAGATCTAACTATATAAAAATCAAAATCTTTGGCATGGCATAAAACAACATAAGCTAAGTCAAAAGAAATGACGAACCGGGACAGAGGGCCTCCCTCCTTTACGTTTAACAAGTGGGGAAACTTTGAAAAGAGAAAAACCTACCACCCAAAAGAAAAATGGGCAAAGGTTATGAAACAGAGGTGACATATAATTGGTCCTTAAATGTATGGAAGGACGTTCCTTCTCACTTGCAGTAAGAAATGCAAATGCAAACTACACCAAGATATCACTTGTCACCTAATGGACTAGACGAAATCCAAAGGTTTGGCCTCATACGTCATTGGAGAAACAGGCACTCCCATAGGTTGCTGGTGGGAGTACAGAACGCTACTACAAATATGGAGGGGGTTTGGCAATAAGTAACAAACTTAGAGATGCATGGACCCTTCCATCCAGCCATACCCCTTCTAGGCATCTGTTCCACAGAATCACCAGTACAAGCATAAAATGTCATACGTTCAAGCAAAATAATGGAAAGCCCAGCAGTAGACTGATTATTCCATAGTACGGCTCCATAGCAAAGTTCTGCCCAACTGCAAAAGGAAGGTCAGATCTCTATGTACTAGTGTGACGAACGGCCAGGTCACTGAAACAAAGTGTAGAAGAGGGCGTGGGGCTGTGAGAAATCAGGAAGTGGGAGGACTAAAAGTCCTAACGCAGCATAGGCGAAACTGTGACGTTTGGTAGATTAGGTTTATTAAATGCATTTCCTACTAACAATATTTTCAACTTACATTGGGTTTATCAGGATGTAACCCCATCGCAAGTCGAGGAGGATCTGTAGTTTGCGAATCCCAGACAGAAAAGGATAAGCAAACAGAGGAATCTCAGGTCCGTTTCTGCCCTTCTCCCCCTCTTCACTTCCTTTCCCTATAAAAACCTATTTTTATTAGATTTTTATTTATCCTTCCAGAGTTACCTTTTGTTGTAAATACAGGCACAGGCATATAGACACTTCTAGTCCTACAGTTGGGCAAAATCATCTAACACCAAGTCTATATTATAATAAAGTATTGAATATCTCATGTAATTTATTGAATACTGTCCTCAAAGTGAAAGCCAGAATGGTTGTCTGGGTCTAGAATGGTCGTAAGTGTATGGGTTGTTTCCACTCATGATCATGGGGCTGACCGCTGGCCAGCATCACGAGAGAGAATCGGACTGCATAGCGCTTGCCAGGGAAACGATCAAAGTTCAAAATTCGAAGTACGGTTTCTACTGAATGTGTATCGCTTCCATACTACCACAAAGTCATAAAACCATGGGACTTCCCTGGCAGTCAAGTGGTTAGGCCTCCGTGTTTCCACTGCAGGGGGCACAGGCTCGATAGTCGGGGACTACCTGTATAGCCTAAGGACCCCAAAGGCCCTCTGCCTGGTTTTGAAAATAAAGGGTTATTAGAACACAGCCATGCCCATTCATGGCACGTTGTCTACAGCTGCTTTCCTGCTACAGTGACAGAGCTGAGTAGTCGCAGTAGCGGACTGAATGGCCCACAAGGCCTAAAATGTTTACTATCTGGCCCTTTACAGAAAAAATTTGCTGATCCCCACTCTGTGTGATGAGATGACTTTTAGCATACTGCAAGAGACACTCTTAAGAAGATGAGGTAGAGAGCCCTGGTTTCTACTTTAAAAGATGTTAAATTGAGATCAGAATACTTGTGTTCAACTCCTGGATGTCTCTGTCTGGTTACTTAACTTCCTTGGACTTGTTTTCATCATCTGCAAAGTGATGACCCCTGGCTTTGTTGTGAAGATTAAATAAAACAATGAAACAGGGCTTCCCTGGTGGTGCAGTGGTTAAGAATCCGCCTGTCAATGCAGGGGACATGGGTTCAAGCCCTGGTCCGGGAAGATCCCACATGCCGCGGAGCAACTAAGCTCTTGCGCCACAACTACTGAGCCCACGTGCCACAACTAGTGGGCCTGCGCTCTAGAGCCCGTGCTCCGCAACAAGAGAAGCCACTGCAGTGAGAAGCCCACGCGCCGCAACGAAGAGTAGCCCCCACTCTCCGCAACTAGAGAAAGCCCGCGCACAGCAACGAAGACCCAACGCAGCCAAAAATAAAAAACAAAAACCAATGAAATAAATATGAAAGCACCTTGTAAACTCTCAACGACTATACTAAGATTTATTTTTAATATTATTATATTAGAAGGTGATAGGTAATACACATATACACACATAATCAGTATAGACAATTGATGTTAGAGTAGCCATGACATTTAAAAAGTTTGCAGCACTTAACAAGAAAACATTGCGTTTAAACTTTTCTCCACTTAACATTTCTAGGTAATATTATACTTATATCAGCCATGGTCACAGGGTAACTCTCAGCTCCCATCTGTTCTCCACAACTAGTCAAGTCATCGCATCTGATCATGTGACAATACTGACTCACAGGTAAAAGCCTACTCAGGACAAGGTCTTCAGACTGCAGCAGAATTGTTTGGTTTTCAGAAAGCCCTCGAAATTTTGAGACTTGAAGATACCTTTAAGTTCTAGCAGTTTAAAATTCATCTAACAGAGGTTATCTTACTATGAAGTATGGCATACTAAATGTATTTGGGGTCCATCTGGGGACTATATGTGACAAATATGTACTCAGATTTGACGAAGAGACTCCCACCCTCAAAATTCATGTTTGCATAATCACTTTTTCTTCTTTGAATGTATTATTTAAAGAAATTTTTTTTTTAATTTTTATTTATTTATTTTTGGCTGCATTGGGTCTTCATCGCTGCGTGAGGGCTCTCTCTGGTTGTGGCGAGCCGGGGCTACTCTTCATTGCAGTGTGGGGGCTTCTCATTGCGGTGGCTTCTCTTGTTGCAGAGCACGGGCTCTAGGCATGCAGGCCTCAGTAGTTGTGGCTCGCGGGCTTCAGTAGTTGTGGCTCGCGGGCTCTAGAGCGCAGGCTCAGTAGTTGTGGCGCACGGGCTTAGTTGCTCTGTGGCACGTGGGATCTTCCCAGACCAGGGCTCGAACCCATGTCCCCTGCATCGGCAGGCGGATTCTGAACCACTGCGCCACCAGGAAAGCCCCTGAATGTATTATTTTTAACATAAAAACCAGAACTTCTTTTTGTTAGAACTATCAGTGGTTTTTCTTATACTCAATGATCTTTCCTTTTCAGTTAACGAATTTCTAGTAACTGATTTTGTTAAAGTATTTTAACTATTTCTAAACCATACATACCTGTGAGTCTCTAAAAAGCGAACTGCCCCCAAAGTGCATCAAAAGCCCTTAAAATATGCACATCATTTGACCTGCACCTCTACTTTTGGGAAATAATATTGAGGAAATAAGGCTACACATACCACTGTGTTCAGAGAAGTACATACAAGTGATGTATAAATTAGCAAAGCAACAACATCAAAAGACTAGTAACAAAAGAAATGTCCCCAAAGAAGAAATCAGCTACAGAAGTTGTGGTATGGTCATTCAAAGGAATGTTGCTATTCCTGCTATCTACTCCTATATAAACAAACCACCCGGAAACCTAGTGGCTTAAAACAAGCCACATGCACCGTGCTCACAAACCTGTGATTTTGGAAGTGTCCAGCGTGGACAACCGCCTCTTCTCTACTTCACATCAGCTGCTGTGGCTTGAAGGATGGAGGCTGGAGTGATCTAAAGACTTGCTTACCACATGGATAGCAGCTGATAGTGGGTGTTGCCTGACGCCTTAGTGGGGGCTGGTGGCTAGAACACCTACATACAGCCTTTCCTGTGTGGCACGGGCTTCCTCAAAATATGATGGCTGAGTTCCAAGGGTGAGTGTCCGAAGGGAGGAGTAGGCAGAAGTCATATTCCCTTTTATGATCTCTCTTGGAAATCATACGGTGTCACATCTGGTGGATTGAGGCAGTCATAAAACTTCACCCAAGTTCAGGGTAAGGGGACGTAGACTCTACCTCTTGCTGGGGCATGACAGGTCCAGAAAGTGAAGGGGGTGATGGAAAGGTTGTCGTCATCATTTTGCAAAGTATAATCTGTCATAATTATGCAGTCATTAAAAATGATACAGCAGATCCAATTTATTGACATGGAAAGACATTCAAATGATAGTGAATGCTGAGTTGCTAGAATAGCCAATACGGTGTTGTCCACTAGAAAGAACACAGGCACATAACTGACACTCAACACAAACTGGTTGAATAAATTGTTGTATAGAAATGAATTATGTTTTCTGCTTGCGTCTATATTGAAAACATTCTAAGAGAAGCTACATCAAAATGTGAACATTGGTTATATTTCTGTGATGGGATTACAGTTTCACTTTTTTAAGATAGTGAGTTTATAATATTCTTTTAATGAATGTTCATAGAAAATTAAAAGGTATTTCAAAATGAACCTCAGAGGACAACAGTCTGAGTTGATTGTCAGAAAGGTTGCCCTATTTTTTTAAAGATAATTGAAAGCTAATTAGAATGCTCCCTGCCAAGCACTTTTTCCTTTTTCTGCCTTTTGGAAGAACTGATTGTTTAGTTATCTGTAAGCATTTAATTGATGTAAAGTATAATATTTAAAGAATTTAAGGGACGTAAAAATAAAACTTTCTCTTTCCTTTGTAATAACTAAAGAGCACCAGGAACATAAAATACAATTACTTTTTTTTTTTTTTTTTTTTTTGCGGTAGACGGGCCTCTCGCTGTTGTGGCCTCTCCCGTTGCGGAGCACAGGCTCCGGACGCGCAGGCTCAGCGGCCATGGCTCACGGGCCCAGCCGCTCCGCGGCATGTGGGATCTTCCCGGACCGGGGCACGAACCCGCGTCCCCTGCATCGGCAGGCGGACTCCCAACCACTGCGCCACCAGGGAAGCCCGAAATACAATTACTTTAAACTATAAGATACCTCATTACAGTAATTTGTCTCCAAATTAGTCATTGGTGAGAATAACAGTAATCAATTCACATTTTCATCACTGAAATAGTAGGCTATAGTTCAATGGGGATCAGGATATCAGAAAAGAAAAACTGTGGTGTGCATGTAAGGCACCATGCTACACTATCACTACCTTTTTCTTGAACATTAATATTTTTAAAATATATGAAAATAGAACTTATTTTTGGAAGCAAAATTGCTAACTTCTCATATAGCAAATACTTTGAAAGCGCTGCTTAACCAAGATGTTAGAAATGACACATGAACCAATGTGAATGGACAATTTCCTCTTGTGCTGGGAGAGTGATAGTGTCAGATTTGGGCATTGGATGAAGCTGGATTAAACAAACAATCCTGATAGAATGAGAGTCATGTGTGCGACACCAGAAGAATACAGTTTTAGCTGAACTCCTAAACTGGTTTAATAGTCATCAGCTTTTAGTAAGCCTTGTCATGTTCGTATCCAATTGTACTCATTTCCTTTTACTTGACTCCAATTGAAATCTCTAATATTTTATGCTAGAGCTCTAACTTCACTCCTTGAAAGGTCACTCCTCTGAAGGAATGCATGGGTGAACTCAGCTCTGATTCTCTAGAAGCAGAAAGAGTTCCACGGTCAACTCTTAATGACGAAATCATTAACATCCTGAATAAACACAGTTCATCTTGTCTCTGGAAGCTAGGATCTCTGATCCTCCTTTTTGGAATCGGATCATTAATCACTTGAATCACAGGCGCGCTCACACCCACACTCACCCCCACCCCCTCCCACCTCCAACTCCCACAGGCAAGATATTATTCATCCAAAGAGTCAATCATTTCGTCTTTCCAAAGAGTTTTTGTTTTTTCAGTTTGTAAGTTAATTGCTTCAAGTAATAAATGCTCAGTGTGGAACTGTGGATATTAAAAAAAAAAATCTAAGAAAAAAAAATCACCTATAATTCAAAACCGAAGTGACAACCACTATTAATAGTTTACTATACATATTTATAGATAGATGGATGATAAATGATAGAGATAACATTCAACAAATTGAGTTCATACTGGACATATACATATATACATTTTTACATTGTGTTTTTCAAAAAATGTCATTATTTTTGAATCTTTAACAGCTTTACTGAGGTATAGTTTACGTATCACGAAGTTCACCCATTTTAAATGGCTTTTAGAAAGGTTATCAAGTTCTGCAACCATCACCGAAAGTCACTGTTAGAGTATTTCCATCACTCCAACAAGACCCCCTTGCTTCTTTAGAGTTTATCCCCATTCCTACCCCCAGCCCCAGGCAACTACTTCCTATTTCTATAGATTTGTCTGTTCTGGATACGTCCTATAAATGGGGTCATACAATACGTAGGTCTTCTGTGTATGGCCTCTTTTACTAAAAAAATTGTTTTTGAGCGTCATCCATGTTGTAACATGTACCATGACTCCATTGGTTTTTAACCCTAAATAGCATTTGTAGCTCTTCAGCAAATCTAGCATAAAAACACTCAGCTTTAACCACTCTTTGGGTCTTTATTTCTTTATAAAGGCTCTTGTGTCATGTAAAACTTTTGTTAAATAAATACGTATGCTTTTCTCTTGTTAATATGTCTTTTGTTACAGAGGCCCCAGTCAAGAACTGAGAAGCCTAGAAGAAAAAGATATTTTTCCTTTCCTCCAAGAGCTGGTTGATTCATTCAACAAATATTGATCCAGTGTCTACTATGTGCCAGCCCACTGTCCGAGATGATTAGTTCACACTAACATACAGGAAACGCAGTTGATCCTGCTTTCCCATGGGTTAGAGTCTATTTGGGAAGAAAAACACTCAACTTGAGGGGATGATACAGTGAATGAGAACTATGGAATGAGAGGTACAGGTAGCATTACAGCATGGAATAGCAAACACCTAACCTCTTCTATGGTTCTGTGAGCCCGCACTTGGAACTCCAAAGTTGGTATAAAGATTATTTTAAGATGATGACATTTGAGATTCAACAGATACAGAAAGAAGTCTTCTTGGAGTTTCCCTTATTTGACTAAAAGCAGAAACTTAGGAGAAATGAAGACTACCATAAATTCCCTCTTGAGGGTGCCTTCTACTCCCAGGAGACAGACCAAGAGTAAACCCACCACAAATCCCCTCTTGGGGGGAGTTTCCTAGTCATGCATAAGCAAACATCATAAACTTAAAAAAATCTGCCATTTGTTCTTCTAAAAACCCATTTGACTTTCCAAAAAAGACCTATTTGTTCTTCCCCACATATGTCTTTACTCCCCACTCCATTTGCCTAGTAAATTAGGTATCTAAGCCCCAGACTTTAACCACTCCTTCGAAATACTCATCACCAAGCCCTCCCATGTATGTGTGCAGCACGTGTATATGAAGTCTGTCTGTTCTCCTGCTAATCTGTCTTTTGTTAGTTTAAATTCTCAGGTCCCTCCCAATCACAAACCTAAGAGGGCAGAGGAGAAGTTTTTCCTACCCAACAGTTTTTTTTTTTTTCCCCAGAAGAATCAACTTTGGTGACGAATAAGTAGGAATTAGCCAGGTAGGGTAGGAGAGACGATGGAGCCTGCTCCAGGGAGAGACTTGTACAAAGACCAAGAAATAAGAGAGAACAACACATGGGCCGACAGAAGGAAATTCGCCAACACTGGAACGTGAATTTCACAAGGGAGAGTGAAAAAATAGATGGAGTCCAATAGATAGACGGGGGCTAGACTGCGCTGTCCAATATGACAGCCATCGGCTCCACGTGGCTAACTGATCAACTGAAATGCAGTGAGTCTGGCTGAGATATGCTGAAGATGTAAAAATACACACCGGCGTTCAGAAATTTAGCATGAAAAAAGAATGTAAAATATCTCGTTAATAATTTTAAAAACAAAGATCATATGTTGAAATTATAATACCATGGCTATATTGGGTTAAATAAAATATATGATTACATTGAGTTTTATTTGTGTTTTATTTGTAATTTTGCTACTGGAAACGTTTTAATTACACATGCAGCTCACATGATATTTCTACTGGACAGTGCTGTTCTAGACCAGGGAGGGCCTGAAAACCTAGATTAGGACTTGTTGGTGTATCGAAAAATAACATCGGCTCTAAGAGGTCACTAGCAACTATTTCAACGAGCTACATCCTGATTAATAATTGTGTTGCCTGGAACAAACAGGAGGCTGACCTTTGCCCATAATCAAGTGGGTTTTTTTTAAAAAAACAGTTTTTTGAGAAGTCATCACTACAACAATTCTCATGGACCTTTACTTTCTTATACATTTGCTACTAACTCCCTCTGTTTCAAGAAGCATAGGGCCTGGGGATACCCCCCAGGTTCCCAGTACCATTTATCCCATTTATAAAGGAACTGGGAGATTGGACACTCCATTTATTTCAGAAATCTACCAGGTGGTTTTGCTTTTCAGTTAACAAAAATCTGCTACTTCCTCCAAGAAATAGAAACAATGGATTAACAGGGCTACTCTCAGCGGGTGAAAATGCTGACTTTATTCTACAAAGGGACACCACAGCCAGCTCTTAATGGCCCTTTAACGATCCATCCAAGGATCAACATTCAAAGGACTGGATCCCAGAATGCCTCAGGGGACGTTTCCTAAACTCAAATTACAAGTCCAAACAAAACCCAAAGAAACACTGAAAGAAACCTACAGAAGCTTGGAGCAGGGGAATTTGGGGATGAGAACTGTCTCTCAGTATGCAGAAGCTTTCAAAATAAGGCGAGAGAGATGATTTATACAGGACTGCCTGTGATCACTCATCACTGATGAGGGTTTTTTTCCATGAAAAATTCACTTTGAGTCTAATAAAAAAGGGAAGCTCAAATATCTTTCCTGATGATTCAGTATGTTTGTTTTAAAGCACATAAGACCCTTAAGAATTGATTGAAGGATTTGGTCTCTTTCTACATATCTGGCGTGGTGTCTGCGGGTGTCCCGTGGTGGTGGTTTGTTTTTGGAGCCATGGCTGGGAGGCAGGGGGTGGGTGTGCCCTGACTTGTGCCGCATGGTGATGGAAAGCAGGTTTTCTCCATCATGACACTATTGACATTTGCGGCTAGATCATTCTCTGTCCTGGGGGCCGTCCTGTGCATTATAGGATGTTTAGCAGCATCCTTGGTCTCGACTCACCAGATGCCAGTAGCTTCCACCACATCCCGCTGGTAACAACCAAAAATGTCTCCAGACTTTGCAACAGGTCCCCTGGAGGCCAGAATCGCCTTCCCCCACCTCCTCTTGAGAACCACTGATGTAATCCCTTAAAATACAGTATTTATAGAGACATAGACTTCAAAGCATTGATGTGCATCTTCCCGGTTGTTTTTTTACCCCTTAAGTGCTATGATGCAGATCTAGACATGTGTGTTTCTAAAATCTTTCTCACAAGTTGGACAGCGTTGGAGAGAACACGTTTTCCACTGAACCCCGACCCCGTCAGGCAAGCTGAGAGTCCAGCCTCAGTCTGGAGGGATCTTTTACTGGGGAGGCTCTGGTCACACGTTGACATTCTGTTGTGGCGAGTCCTGCCCCCATCCTCTGCAACCATCCCAAAGAAACTGAGAAACAAGATAGTCTCATAACCCCGATTTGTGTTCACCCTTAAATGAAATAAAATGGCCCATCTTGGTGTAACAGGGAAGAGCCAAATGTGACTCCATGTTGGATCTGTTTCTTTTACTTTAACCTTTGCTCTCCGCTGCTTTGGTTCACTAAAAGGATACTGTCTGGACATAGTGGCCTGCCTCGGGGAACCCTGCCCCTCTGCCTGAATGTTAAACTAAAGTGCCTTTGTTCAGGGAAACATCCGGACCCTGTCCACCTGTGGATGGCTGTAAGAAAGAAGAAATTAACACATCCCCTCCCCGAGGCTGGCCATTCCAGGGGAAGTTTGCAAATCTTATGGCCTTTTTACTTTACTTCCTCATCTCCTCCCCCTCTCTGCTAGAAAAGAAACTGGCATCCAAACCCCGATAAGATGGTTATTTTGAGACTGTAGTCTGCCATCTTCTCGGTCTGCCAGGTCTGCCGGCTTTCCGGATAAAGTCGTCTTCCTTGTCTCAACACCTCACCTCTTTATTGGCCTGTCTGCGAGCTTGGACTCGGTAACATTAGTTTTTCAAAAATGGATCTCATTTAAACGGACAACCGACATCTTGACAAATGCACGATTCTGGTTGAGAGCGCACATTTAATAGTGAGGTAGACTGAATTTATATGGGTGTGCTCTTGTGAATGTTGTCCTAAAAGTGATTCAGAAAGGGTAAGGGGGGTATAGCTCAGTGGTAGATCATATGACTGCAGAAAGGGTAAGGGGTGCTATTCTATGATAAGGGGATCAACATCCTGAGTGTCCCCCACTATTCACTTCTACAATCATACACCCATTGAAGAGGAGCCGAATATGCTACCCCCAAATATGCCACTTGGGCATGATGATGACTTTGAGCGAAAGGCAACTGAGAAACAGCAGGTAGAGAAAAAGCTCTCTACCCTCCCCCATTTGCCAAAAGGCAGGGCATACATTTCCCTCCGTGAAGATGTCTCCCCTCCACCCTCCGGTATCAAGAGGAGACGACTTATCACTGGAGATGGCAGTGAAATCTGCATAAACAAATCTTACTGAAATAATCCTTATCTTCCATTAGTCTCCTCCATGTGTTCCTCACAATTTACTGTCCCCAGAGTCCTGAAATCCTTCTCCATTGTCTTGGCACATGTCCACCAATTTATAGCACTTTGTTGAAATAGTAATATAAGCCTCTAGGTCTGATAGCCTCTGTGGGGTTTTCACTTCATTTCTGTGAGCCCCCCATATGCATATTTAATAAACCTTTTTCTCCTGTTAATCTGTCTTTTGTCAGTTTATTTTGCAGGGTCCCAGTCACCGAACCCAAGAGGGTAGAGGAATAAGCTTTTTTCCCTCCCTGACTCCATGTTGGCACCTGGAAGAGGCCTCCCACGTGGACGTAGAACAGATCAAAACAACAACAGGTCATGCTGCAATTGTGCAAATATGGGGGACTGATACCTCCTATCTAGAACAAGTTTTACTAACACTTTTATTCCACCAGTGGGCCTTGCCAGTTTTAACCATCACTAAGGAACTAAATCCCTGGACAATCCTCCCCCACCCTCCTACAAAGAGTTGCCCTTTTGAGAAGCAGCTCCATTGCAAACTGGAGTCTGCAGCTCGGTGCTCTACCCCTGCGACTTATGCTCAGAGGCTCCCATTAGACCCATCGCTTGTTTCTGTAGCCCTGTTTTGATAGGTGTGGCTCGTCTCTCCCCAGAGCAGTGTCCTGCATTTGCCCCTACCCTCTGAGGAACTGTGCTTCCTAGTGGTACCGCACTCAGTCTCTGTGAGGCAAAATAAATTTCTGGACATCACAGAGTCTATAATTTAACTCGAACGACCACAGATACACTCTTTGAACACGTTAAAGAATTGCCTAGATCTTTTCACTTAAGACCATGCAGTTTTTAGATAGACTCCTGGATGCAGATTAGGTAAAGTGACCAGCTCGGTACTTCAGTCAAGTTTTACTGTAATGCAGCTGAAAGGTAAATTTATCCTACGATGTAGCGAAACACCGTTATACTTTCCCTCCTTTTTAATATATTGTGTATCTCATGGACTGTGTGAAATATGAGTCATAGAAATTGGGGTAAAAAGACATTTTTAGAAAGTTCTTTACATTTAGGAAAGTGGGATTTCAAGTAATGGATTACAGGCAAAATCTTTCATAGTAGCAGAGCAAGGAAAGAGGGAGGTAGCTTTAAGATATCTTAGGGAAAGAATTAGATTTGCCTTGGATAGATAGAATTAAAGGACAATCAATATTTTTTTTTTTTTTTTTTTTTGCGGTACTCGGGCCTCTCACTGTTGTGGCCTCTCCCGTTGCGGAGCACAGGCTCCAGACGCGCAGGCTCAGCGGCCATGGCTCACGGGCCCAGCCGCTCCGCGGCATGTGGGATCTTCCCAGACCGGGGCACGAACCCGTGTCCCCTGCGTCGGCAGGCGGACTCTCAACCACTGCGCCACCAGGGAAGCCCCAATCAATATTTTTGACTAAATAATTTTTTAAAACCCCAGGTCACTCTTACTCTATGATGATGTGAAGCCTACCCATGCAATGGCAATGTTCTGTTCTTACACTGGTGGGAAAGTAAATTTGTAGACTTTAGCAGTTTTTTAATGTCATCTACAAAAAACTTTTTTGAAACTATGGAGACAAGAAAATTATTTTTTTAGACAACTAAAGAGAGGCTTGCAAGCCTGAACACAAATCATTAACAATGCAGTGCTGGAAACTCTGTTTTTTTGCTCTTTTTAATGTAAAATCCAGAACAGGCAGACTATCGAGTTCGAAAAAGAAATTAATATAACCTCACAGGCAAGAAGAAAAGCAAATACTCACTCTAAAGCAGCTGCCGTTCATGCCAGCAAAGGTTAGAGCAACAAGGCTATTTTCTAACAAAGTGTGAATCCCATTAGTGCCGAAGTGTTATCCATTCCTAATCCTTACATCTTAGCCTGGACAGATTTAGGATTTTACTTCCATCATGATCTCAAGACTGGTAAATAGGACCCACAGAGATGTGCAAAAATGGTGAAACCATTCAAAAGGCATTTTTGTCTTAGTGTAAGACTTTGACATACACACAATAGGCAGTGGCCAAAGTCTGCGCAAATACCTCTTTAGCATGCTTAGGTGGACAAAGTAGGGAGCTGCCCCCCCCCCCCCCCCCGTTTCCCAGATTCCCTTGCGGCCCCCATTGTCTCTTCCCAAATACACAATGATGCCATTTCACGATTGGTACACTAGATGTGGAGCACTTGGAAAAGTTTCTCTGGGGAGCTCAGAATTTAAACTTGTTTCATTTAAAGAAGAAGAAGGAAAGTAGAGGAGTTGCAGCAGCAGCTAAAAAAGTAAAACATCTGGAAATTATCAATGACTTACTTAGTTGTGTGCCCAACCAAGGTGATATACTAACTTTAATATTGCAGTCCAGTGGACATTGATTGTTTATTACAGCAGTTCATCTGCAAGGATCTGAGATCAAAATGCTTGCATATGATTTTTGTTTTCTGTATCAAGATCTGTCAAGTATGTCTCCTAAGCCAGATTGTGTCATTGGGCAGAACCAAATAAAGTCACAAAATGAAGTTACCTATTCTCGTAAAGAAAAATCCAATGTAAGAAAAGCTCATACCTTGGCAAAGATTTTCAACATGGTTGCAGTCAAGTCATTTTCCAATTTTATAAGTAAATAACATTGACCACATGAAATATTCGGCCAGAAGTATACACAGTCGCGATGGCTTTTCTTTATTAAAGGTGTAAAGCTAAGTGTTCAAATTTAAAATTATTGGACTTGGGTTTCAGCACTTAAATGTATGCGGTGAATGGGTAGGATAATTATACCACGATGTGTTTAACACAAAGAACGTTTCTATCTTGAGGAAAAACCTTCTGATTCCCAACTGCACAAAGCTGTACCAACTTGCCAAGAATGAAGAAATAAAAAAAGCTCACTGGAAGTAACATTTGGTTGTGCACATTAGCACTGAAGACAACTGTGGTTTAGAAATTTCCCCTCTTTTAATTATAGCAAGTAAACTATTGTGCCAACTCTCTTTGGGCAGCTCAATTTTCATCCTAGCCGACTAGCCTGAAAATGAAGCTGTCAAGAGCCCTAGGTTAAAACTGTTTTTCTGAAAAGAATGTGTATTATATAGCATGTCTCCAAAAGTTGTGGAGAATCTGTTCAGAAAGATACGTCGTCTTCAAACTGGGTCTGATGCATAGTTTTATTACTTAAGGTGAAGAAGATCCATACGGAAAGTTCTTTTAAATAATTTAAATCATATATACATCAGGACTTCTTTTAGGTATCTTACTTATTTGCCTTTAAGTACACACCATTTTCAGAGTCCATGACTAAGTTGAATACATGCCATTGTGTTTTTTTGAAAGCAAACTAGATTTGCACCAATACAAGTTCTTACCCGACATTCACTTAATCACCAGGAAAGTTCTTTGGTAGTTATGAAAAATTCTATAGGACAGTTTACTCTTTCCTGCAATTAATGAATATTATGAACTGAATGTCTGTGTCTCCCCAAAATTCATATACTGAAGCCTTAACTCCTAACGTGACTGTATTTAGAGATGGGATATTTCTGGAAGTAATTAAGGCTAAATGAGGTCATAAGGTGGGGCCCTGATCCAATAGGATTAGTGTCCTTACAAGAAGAGACACCAGAAAGCTTGCTCTGTTTCCACGTGCATGCACTAAGGAAAGGCCATGTGAGGACACAATGAGTAGGCAGCAGTCTGAAAGCCAGCAAGACAGCCTTTACCAGAAACCTAATCAGCTGGCACCTTGATCTTGGACTTCCCAGCTTCTAGGACTGTGAGAAGTAAATGTCCGTCATTTAAGTCACCCAGTCTCTAGTATTCTGTTATGGCAGCCCGAACTAATACAATGAACAATACAGTTTAGTAGCACAAATATATTTTAGTTAGAATCTTGTCATTACAGTAGGATTCCTGGAGCAAGCACAAAGGATACTGGGATTTAAGAAGGAAAAGTAACCGAAAATCACACAATAAGCATCTTTAGCCTCTAAGAATTTTTACTGCTTCACGCTCAAACGGTACAGTTTGCAATATCCACACAATTAAAAGTGATATTTAGCTACGAGCTTATACGGTCTCACTAAGTAACAGCAAAACGTAAGGAGATAGTCATAGGTTCATTATATCCAGAGTCAGGATTTTTAGCCATTGAAGGCAATGTTTAATACATTCTTTTTGCAACACAAAATAAAGGTGATGGATAATTCACAAAATAAAATAAGACGTGGCCTACGAATTTCAGAGGTGTTTTGAATCCTCTCTTCCAATATAATTTTCTCATTTTAAAAATGAGAAAGACCAAAAAGTAGAAACAACCTAAATGTCCACCAACTTGTGAATGGATAAATAAAATGTGATCTATCCATGCAATGGAATATAATTCAGTAATAATAAGGAATGAACTATTGATATATACAACAATATGGATGGACGCTGAAACATTAGGGTAAGCGAAAGAAGTCAGTTGCAAAGGACCACATATTGCATGATTCCACTGATAGGAAATGCCCACAAAAGGCAAATCTCTATACACACAAAATCGATTAGTGGTTGCCTGGGGTGGGAGATGGAAACAAGGAGTGACTGTCAGTGGGCAAATGGAATCTTTGTGGGTAATGGAAAATTTCTAAAGCCGGATTGTGATGAAGGTTGCACAACTCTGTACATTTCTTAAACTTATTGAATTGTACACGTAAAATAAGTGAATTTTATGGTCAGCAAATGATATCTCAATAATGCTGTTTTATAAAAAACGAAGAGAGGGGGCTATGAAATGCTGAGAAACACAGCCGCGGTCACCCATCTAAATGAAAACCCAGGCCAAAGCCTCAGAAGATTCAGATCTTCATTCAGATCTGTCAAAACTTTAGATGTATTTCGACCTCGTCTATTAACATACATTCTTGATCTCTCTAGTCTTCCACTGGAAACTGAGTTAAGGGAAAACAAATACAGTGGGTGGTTCTTCTAACTCTGAGTTTTCATTCAGTAACTCTAGCATATATAACATCAATTTTTTTTCCAAGTTAGAGTAAATATTATTTTAGATGGTAAGATTGAGATCAGAGTGTTCTATTAAGAAATTACTAATCCAGGTAGGTTACCATTTTTTTAAAACAAATAACCAAGTACACATTCTTTTAAGATTCCAAGACTCTGAACAAAATTTGTGGAGGCTTTTCGAATATCCATTAGTACTAGCATGAAATCGGGTGCCACTTTCCTTTCTTTATATTGATATGACACCACGTTGCTTATACTGCACTCTCACCCCCTTCCAGTGCATGTACACACACACACACACACACACACACACACACACACACACACGCGCGCACACACACACACCTCAGGCTGACTTTTACCTTCAAAGCTTGGCTGACCCCTCTTCCTCGAAAGCTATAACCATCCCCTTCCCACCTCACTTTCCACCTCCGGTCTGGGGAAATCCGCCTTTCAGATTCAGGTCTGATCTTGCCTTCTCCGGAATCCTGCTCCTCTTTCCTATCCACAACCTCACTTTTCTTCCTCGTAGCACGGTAAACACCTGTTCTCGAGGTATCACTCACATTAGACTGGGCTTAGATATGGAACTGTCTCTGCCTCTAGACGGGAAAGCACAGGGATAATAAGGTCTTAGTCATGTATGGATGTTTAGCGTCGAGGATAGAATTTAACACACCGTAGGTATTCAGGAAGTGTCACAAAAGGGAAGGAAGGGAAGGAGGGAAGGAGGGAAGGAAAGAAAGAAGGATGTGAGGGAGTAAATCGCGCATGGCTGCCTCAAGGATTCTCTCCATTAAAGTGTTTATTTGTCTTGTGCACTTATAGTTCAACCCTTTGTCCACAGCCCTGATGAGCCCCAAATCACTTCCTGTTCTGCACCTCAGGACCACTTCTCCTGCCATTGAAGGGAAGGGGCTAATGACCCTGAGGGAGAGAGTGCCCTCTTGGGAATCCCCATCAAATCAGAGGGGATCTGGGGCCCCAACGACTCTGAAAATACTTTAGAATCTTCTCAACTTAGGCAGCTCGGAGGTTTACGACTGGGAGCCAGATGCTTGGGTATGTGAGGGTGTGGGCGCAGCAGGGAAAGTGAACTTCGGACGCTGTAGGCACGTCCCGAGTTTAGCCCAACTTCCCGAGATCCTAAGGGACAACCTCAGTGGAGTCGGGGTCTTGATCAGCAACACAGTGGTGACAGTGACAGTGACAGGAATATATAGTACGGGCCACTGATTACATAAAGGTTTTACAGAGCTTACCTCACGGGACCACCCAGAATAAATACAATTTTGGGTACAATTTGTTCCCATTTTATTGTATTTATTTTTTGCTCCCATTTTCAAGATGAAGACACAGATTCGGGTGGGAGATGTAACCTGCCCAAAGTAATGGACTCAGCAAGCGATACTTGGAACGCTCTTCTCCCAGATGGCTGCTCCCTCTCCACGTTTCTTTACCACTTCTCCACTGTCTCCTTTCTTTTCTTTTTTTTTTTTTTTTACGGTACGCGGGCCTCTCACTGTTGTGGCCTCTCCCGTTGCGGAGCACAGGCTCCGGATGCGCAGGCTCAGCGGCCATGGCTCACGGGCCCAGCCGCTCCGCGGCATGTGGGATCCTCCCAAACTGGGGCACGAACCCGCGTCCCCTGCACCGGCAGGCGGACTCTCAACCACTGCGCCACCAGGGAAGCCCTACACATGTATTTTTATAACGTCTATTCACAAACATTCCCCTCCACAAGATATAAATTCTTCAAGGACAGTCATCTTTTTCTCTCTCTGTGTTGAGGGCTCTATCCCCGGCACCTAGACTGGTGGCCCGGCATACAGAACATTCTCATCAGTATCTGTTGAATAAATGAGTAATTCAACAAGGATTGGGATGCCTTGTTGAGCCTTCTCAATGATTTTTCCAAAAGATATTACACCGTTTCACATTCAACTTGTTAATGACATTCCGCTTTCGAGCTTTCACCATTTCCCATTGGTAAATTTAAGTGTCCTACAGAGAAGTTCACTGAAGACAATGCTGGTGCCTTCAGAAGGTTAAATTTGCAGAGAACTTAATAGTGTTAAAATAACTGTTAAAGCTTGACAGAATGTTAAATGTTATATATGCAGGTACACTATCAAATCTGGATTTTCCTTTTTCTGAGAGTTAAAAATGTGATATACTTAATCTAGCTAAAATGAATATTCCTTTATATATGTATTATATATTTTAGGGGCTATCTCCATTGAAAAATGATGTATTTGTTTATCTCTAATTCTATCTCTCTGTTAGGCACACTGATGAGGCACCCTCAGTGTCTGAACTGAATATAAGTTAAGTTCTCTGGGGGTAGAAATAGTTGCCCCACCACTTTGCCAAATGCAGCAGCTTCTAAAGTATGTTTCCTTGAGGTGCTTCCCATTAAGGATGTCACGAGACCAAGAAAGTTTGCCATCATAAAGCCTCTGGGAGGTCCGTACAAAGACACCTGTATAACTTTGTTCAAGTGTTTCCTCAATTTATGTGACCATGGTACCTACTGTTTGTGGACATCTGGAATAACTCACTTTGAGAAAGCTGGTTAAAAGCAGTTACTTAAAATTCCTGTATTACATCCTATACCAAATACCCCAACCATTCTCATCTTTGAGGGAGGAAGGGAGAGACAGGGGGGAGGAGCGAGAAGAAAAAGGAGAAGAGGATGGCTTAAAATCAGATATTTTGGGCTTCCCTGGTGGCGCAGTGGTTGGGAGTCCACCTGCCAATGCAGGAGACGCGGGTTCGCGCCCCGGTCCGGGAAGATCCCACATGCCGCGGAGCGGCTGGGCCCGTGAGCCATGGCCGCTGAGCCTGCGCGTCCGGAGCCTGTACTCCACAACGGGAGAGGCCCGCGTACCGCAAAAAAAAAAAAAAAAAAAAAATCAGATATTTTGTTCATAATGATTTTTTCTGCCCCTTTGGTGGGTTCAGAATTGTTCCTTTTTCTTTTAAAATAGATACATAAAGACTCAATGCCAGTTTTATTTCATCTCCAAGTTCTGATGAACGGAAATGAGATTTATTCTAATATAAATCACTAAAACAAATCTATTGCCAAAACATCTCTTAAGTGTATGTTGGAGAGCTTTTATAATACAATTTGTATTGTGAGACCAGTTATTGCCTGTTGTACCAAAACCATATGGTGTTAGTTTCACAGGAAAAGAAGATGTAAAAGAATGCTTTCAAACCAGTGCCTAGTCAAACACTCGGCCCACCCCCTTTCTTCCCCCAGTGCCTTGTCCAACAGACGCAGTAAGCTTTCTATAAGTCATCTCACTTTTTGAAGTGGTCACAAAATCTTTCCTAACTGTTTATACTTTAGTTCTTCTACACAATTATGACATTTTAAAGACGCATTGAGCTCTAAGCTTCACTTATTATGTCTTTAGCAGGTCAAAGTTTTCCTATGAATTTTATTCTTAAAAAGACGCAGTTCAGTGAAAGCCCAGGGACCACTGCATCCCACCACTCCCATCACCAGTAGCTTTGTCTCCAGAACCTTCTAATGGTTGTTGTGATTTGCTTTTGAGAAGGCAGCAAAGCTCTGTCACGCTGATATAGCATGTGACTATCAGTAAAAGTAACAGAGAACCCACATGCTATTGTACTCACAAATATTACTGAAAAAGAAGATGAGTTGAGAAATATTAAACTCAAAGAATGAGAGAAAGGAAGAAAAAAAAAAGAAAGGTTATAATCACCTAGCTTCCTTTCCTTTATGATTTTGTTTTGATTCTCAAAACATTGTTAAATTTAATTTGCTAAATTTTGTTAAGTATTAGATGAATGTTGGATAAGCTTTAATACGAAATTTGAGGCTTTATTAAATCCCTTTGTTAGCATGAACCCAGTGGAAGTTTTAGAGCACTCTGGGGTGACTTTCTTGCGTCTTAAAAATTGAGCCAACTATGAAAACTGTATCTAGGTGAGTAAACGTGATTTCTCCCAGGCAGTACGGCAGGAAGTTTGCTCTGAGAAATCCATGCTCAATCCTTGCCAGGAGCATCGGATGAGGTATCACCACAGAAGCAGTAGAACACAGTGCATGACTTTAAGAAGCTTAGAATCCAGTTGATAAAACAGGGAAGGAACAAAGTTACAATATTTGCAACTTTGATTTACAAGAAATGGTACAATATGGGATCAACGATTTTATAACCTGCTAAATGTGTTGGCCAGAGTTCATTATATGTTAGATGAAAGCTCTGGAAAGTGGGATATTGCCACCTAGCTCAATAAACATTGTCAATACCACAGGAGAGGAACTTTGTAAAGCCCAAGGGGATCACTTTCACACCCTTTGATTTTTTTTTTTGGCTGCTTTTTGAGTCTTTGTTGCTGCGCGTGGGCTTTCTCTAGTTGTGGTGAGCAGGGGCTACTCTTTGTTGCGGTGCTCGGGCTTCTCATTGTGGTGGCTTTGCTTGTTGCAGAGCACAGGCTCTAGGCACGCGGGCTTCAGTAGCTGTGGCACATGGGCTTCTGTAGTTGTGGCACGCGGGCTTCAGTAATTGTGACTTGTGGGCTCTAGAGCGCGGGCTCAGTAGCTGTGGCGCACGGGCTTAGTTGCTCCGCGGCATGTGGGACCTTCCGGGACCAGGGCTCGGACCCGTGTCCCCTGCATTGGCAGGCGGATTCTTAACCACTGGGCCACCAGGGAAGTCCTGGGCAAACATTACTAAGTACTCACTTTGTTTCAAGCTCTTTATGAATGGCTGAATTGCAATGATGAAGAAAACAGACATGGCCCTTGCCCTCATGGAGCTCACAACCTAGCCTAGGGTTTCTCAACTTCAGTGTTGTTGACATTTGGGGCTGGACGATTCTTTGCTATGGAGAGCTGTCCTGTGCACCATAATACCGAGCAGCATCCTTGGCCTCCACCCGTTAGACAGCAGGTTGTGACAATCAAAAAAGTCTCCAGGGCTTCCCTGGTGGCGCAGTGGTTGAGAGTCCGCCTGCCGATGCAGGGGACATGGGTTCGTGCCCCGGTCCGGGAGGATCCCACATGCCGCGGAGCGGCTGGGCCCGTGAGCCATGTACGCTGAGCCTTCGCGTCTGAAGCCTGTGCTCCGCAACGGGAGAGGCCACAGCAGTGAGAGGCCCGCGTACCGCAAAAAAAAAAAAAGTCTCCAGACATTGCCATATGTCTTCTGGGGAGGAGACTGCCCTGAATAAGAACCACTGCTCTTGTGAATACAATATTAAGAGTCTTGTGCTTAAGGAACTAGGAAACTCCTACTGACCCTGAGGCTCTTTTAAGATACACAGTTTGTCTTTAAAAAACAAACAAAAAACCGCCAGAGAGAGAGGGTGTGGAGAAAAAGGAACCCTCCTACGTGGTTGGTGGGAATGTAAATTGGTGCAGCCACCATAGAGAACAGTGTGGAGGTTCCTTAAAAAACTGAAAATAGAACTACCACAAGACCCAGCAATCCCACTCCTGGGCATATGTCCGGAGAAAACTCTCATGCAGAAAGATACATGCACCCCTATGTTCATAGCAGCACTATTCACAATAGCCAAGACATGGACACAACCTAAATGTCCATCGACAGATGAACAGATATAAGAAGATGTGGTACATGGACACAAGGGAATATTACTCGGCCATAAAAAAGAGTGCAATAATGCCATCTGCAGCAACATGGATGGACCTAGACATGATCATACTAAGTGAAGTAAGTCAGACAGAGAAAGACAAATACCATACGATATCGCTTATATGTGGAATCTAAAAAAAAAGATACAAATGAACTTATTTACAAAACGGAAATAGACTCACAGATACAGAAAACAAACTTATGGTTACCAAAGGGGGAAGGAGGGGAAGAGATAAATTAGGAGTTGGGGATTAGCCTATACACACTGCTATATATAAAATAAACAACAAGGACCTACTGTACAGCAAAGGGAACAATACTCAATATTTTGTAGCAAACTATAAGGGGAAAGAATCTGAAAAAGAGTAGGTATCTATAACTGAATCACTGAGCTGTACACCTAAAGCTAACACAACACTGTAAATCAACTATACTTCAATTAAAAAAAAACAAAACTCAGTCCTCTGCCATAATGTGTAGCCTGACATGTAACTACCACCTCACAAAAAAGTTTCACATTCCTCTACTGAAGGCTTTCTTGGTGGAACTATCTCTAGTTTGGAAAAAGAAGTCATTAAGATTTGCTCCAGGGCTTCCCTGGTGGCGCAGTGGTTGAGAGTCCGCCTGCCGATGCAGGGGACACGGGTTCGTGCCCCGGTCTGGGAGGATCCCGCACGCCGCGGAGCGGCTGGGCCCGTGAGCCATGGCCGCTGGGCCTGCGCGTCCGGAGCCTGTGCTCCGCAACGGGAGAGGCCACAACGGTGAGAGGCCCGCGTACCGCAAAAAAAAAAAAAAAAAAAAAAAAAAA
>NW_020838048.1:705945-747129 GCF_003676395.1 Aethalodelphis obliquidens
AAAAAAAAAAAAAAAAAAAAAAAAAAAAAAAGATTTGCTCCATAGGGAATTCCCTGGCAATCCAGTTGTTAGGACTCTGCGCTGTCACTGCCGAGGGCCTGGTTTCAATCCCATCCCTGGTTGGGGAACTAAGATCCCACAGGCCACCGGGTACAACCAAAAAAAAAAAAAAAAAAATTTGCTCTATAGAAATATGTTGCATAGTCAACTTACCTGAAACAGAGTATACCATAAATTAATTACTATGTTTCCAAAAAAATTGAAAGGGATATATAGACATAGTGACTCATACTATAGTTGGGGCTAATTGTAGTTTTATAATTGGGCAGCTGAGGAAAGCATTGAATTGGGGGTTGCTAGGTTCAACATTGTCAGGTTTAGCAGAGAATTTTCAGGTTGTTGGTGCTATTAGCCCTGGCAGGTTAACTGTTGCAATCCAAAAATGACACAGGGAAAACTTAGTTCTCTACACCAGCGGTCCCCAACCTTTCTGACACCAGGGACCAGTTTCCTGCAAGACAGTCTTTCCACAGACGGGGTGGCGGAGCTGGGGAGGTAGGGGCGGGTGGGGGGATGCTTCAGGCGGTAATGCAGGTGATGGGGGGCAATGGGGAGCAGCAGATGAAGCAGCTTCACTGGCCCGCCGCTCACCTCCCGCTGTGCGGCCTGTTAGGAACTGGGCCGGTCCCCTGCTCCACACTGAGACTCAGGAACCCAGGCTTCCATAGTGTGTGGGCGGTGGTGGAGGTTTTCACAGACTGTGACTACAATTCTGATACCGTAAATCCCTTACATATGAATGAGTTCCATTCTGAGAGTGCGTTCGTAGGTCCAGTTTGTTCATAAGTCCAACAAAGTTAGCCTAGGTACGCAGCTAACACAATCAGCTATATAGTACTGCACTGTAATAGGTTTACAATACCTTTCACACAAATAATACTCTGGCTTCTGGACATCCTGGGCTTGAAATAAAGATACCGTACTACTGTACTCTATACAGTATTGAACAAGAAAGTACACAAAAGCACAACCACTTGTAGAGGATGCACGCACGTGACAATATACACCAGACACGTGAACTAACTTACGTGACTGGACGTGTGAACGCACGTTCCCATCTCTGAAAATTCGCAACTTGAAGTGTCATATGTAGGGCACTTAGTGTATTCCATTGGTAGGAATTCAGGTACATGACTACTGCTAGATACAAGGGAGGCTGGGATATGGAGTCCCACTACGTGTCCAGGGCGGAAAGGAGAATCGTCTGGTGAACATCTAGCCATACTTGGCCCATATGGTCAAAATCATTTTCATTGCCCAAGAGCCATACATTGTCTCATTTTCTGATGTATAAAATCAGAACATGATATACTTTATAAAGATTCTGTGAGGACTAATGAAAGATGTGTAAGCTACATTCTTCCCAAAGATCTTGTGCCATGTATATATCTGATATCTAGAGAATAATACGCTATGCTAATTTATAGCCCCATTATGAACAGACACATTCTTAATCCCTGGCAGACATCCTGATGTGGTCAATCCGTTATCATTCATTACAGAAAGGAGAATGTGCTATGCCGTACAAGTTCATGTCCCTAAATGATGCTGTAATATTTTCTTTTGCTCTCAATGTGTGAATTATTAAAATTAAGCTAGCTACAATGTCATCATTTTTGATTATATCAAAAACAAAGGCAGAGACAGGACTGCTTCCAATCTGTGAAGTTATTCAGCATTTAATATTCCCTTTGGGAAATCAATATGGTTTGGAGGAGATTATTTATATACCACTAGTCAAGTGTGGTTTAAATAAATGCAGCATATTCCTAGTACTCTGTGAATGAATCTTTCAATGTCAAGACCTCACTATTGAATAAAGAGATATATCATAAATCAGCTAACGGGAAAATGGTTAGCAGAAATTATCTGGTCATTTTACTGATACAGATGAATATCTTAGGTTCTATTTTTCTCGGATTTAGTCAAATCATAAAATAATGAATGTCTGGGCATTGCATGCCAAGCTATTAACATGTATTCATTATTTAAAATGTATGTCCTATGAAACTAATTTTATTTTAGGGGAGTGAAATGTAGGCTGGTGGTTCACACATGAATAAATAATCATGCTTTTCTTTTTATCCCACGAGGTTAAAAAAAAAAAAAAGAAAAAAAGAATTAATTGAACGACAACAAAGTAATTCCTAACCTTAAGTAGTCAGGGTGCACTCTGCATGATTCAGGATACAAATCAGCATCTTGACCTCAAGCTTCATGGAAATTTGGGGCAGAGGAGGAGAGTTAGCAGGGCGGAGAGAAAAAGGACGACGAAGATAAGCCTCAGGTCACTGAGCTAAAGCACGTGTTGGTGAATTTCTCCTTAGGCTGCTTGACTCATATTAGGAAACAAAAATTCCTGGGAGAAACTGCAACTAAAAAGAAGTGCAGCTAAAGAGATCGACTTTTCCAAAGCAGTCCTGGGGGGTATTTTTGGAGTGAGAACCCACAAACCTCAGTGTGAACAGAGAACCGACGCTGGCTTTCCCTTTCCCCACTTACCTGCTCTCCATACAACGAGTATGCCCTGCTTTAAGCATACAGAACATGGAACCGGAGGGATAAATTCATTTGTCATTATTAAATTTACAAAGGGATACCACTCTTTACTGCAACAGTCACTATAAAATGTATTTAACCAGTGACTTTTCCTCGGCGCCCATAAAAAACACTGTGGTTTATAAAACTTATTTTCACATATTTACGTTGAACAATATGAAATGGTCACTACCCAACCATTCTGACTGGCAGAAACGGCAGTTTCTTAAGGTCCAGCAACCTCAAGATTTAGCTTTCTGAGAACATATCCTTTATAGAAAGCAAGCGGTGCCCTGCTGAGAAACCCTACGACAAATTGGATGGGGAAATACTTAATGGAGTAAAATAATTCAAAGGGCATTATTTTGAGGTAATTAAAAATCCCCAATATTCTGACCTCCAACACTCTCAAAGTATTGGACCATGACACTTCAAGTGTGGACCAAAACACTCAAGAAGTTCTGAACCTACAAACTGACACTGTCAAAAGATCAACATTGTCCAACAACTGACTGACTGCACCAGTTTGCAAGAGCAATAACCAAAAAGACACATCAGTCATTGGCGTCACCGAAGAAAAAGACGTTGTTGGCTGATGGTATCTTTCCTTTTCCACTGTTATAAGTATCATGTGTGCAATGCACTGCATGGTTGATATCACAAATCTGAGTCTTTTAATATCTGGGAGAGACAGAACAGCAGGCTGCAGGCGGGTTAGGCGAGTTTTGCCCTTTCTGGCTCATTTGTCTAAGAAAGAATTTGGTGAGTTGACAAGTTTCTGAAAGTAGAGGAAAATGATTTGAGTGAAGGCAGCCAGAGGCAGTTAGCAAATCCTGACCACCATCATAGTTGTCCCCCACCGAAATTTCAACTCCAGTCCAAATTTATACAAGTGGATTCACTTACGTGGTACAGAATTCATTTTTTTATTAACCATCATTGGGTCCTTTCTTCTGAACCCTGTACATTTTTGGATGGCAGGCCATTTTGGAAGCTGTAATCCCCTTGTGACAGGTTATAAGAGCCAGGTAAAACCTTCGTATTTTGTTCTAACTTAGTAGACTCATCTTTAAGCAATGATGACTGTGATTCCAAAGACGAACTTCAGGAAAGGAAGTGAGAAAGTCAGAAAGTCTGGAGAAGGTGGGAGGAGGGAGTGTGTGTGGGATGTGTGGGGAGAGAGGAAGACAGCAGATTCTTCCCTTTTTTTTAAAAAAAAAAAAGTGATTTTTCACTTCTAAATGAGACAGCTCCATTTAACTGCCCCGAATTTATGGGTCTAACCATTGGGAAAGATTATGTGTCTGGAGTCCTCTGGGGAAAGAAGCTACCTGGCGGTCCAACATTCATGGTCAATTGTTATTACAGGTGTGGGAACTCATTGCTGGCAAAGAGAGAATTTCTAGGGCAGGAAATTTAGGTGGGGTTCCTTGATGGGGCGGTGGGAGGCAGCCAAAGCTCTGTGCCAGTAAAGGGTATAGGTAGCTACCGCAGCTAGGATTTTCTGCTCTGTACTTCAGAATTTGGGGGCGATCCATGATTTCTCTATAGAAATGCACGACCAATTTTATGTGTCCATTGACTTAATTTTGCCCAGAATTCACACTAAAATACGAAGCAGCCAAGTTTTTCTCTTTTTAGAGTGATAAGATTATCTTTTACAGTTTTAATTAGTAAGTCACATAAATTAACAAGTACGTTATTGGGCAACAATCACATCTTTGCGATCAAAACCTGTGTATAGTGAAATGACCTATCTAACAAATGCATGAGTCCCTTAGAATAGCTCTGGAAAAAAGCTGTCACTGTATTAACCAATTAACCAGTGAGTGATCAGGATAAATTGATGAGGTGGACACACACTGAATTATTTTTAAAATACTTTTTCTTTCTTTGAAAATTACTCAAGTAATTCATGGTCACTGTAGAACGACTGGGTTGGCCAAAAAAATTCGTTTGGGAAATCCAAACGAACTTTCTGGCCAACCCAATACTAGAAAATCCAGGGGAGTACATCAAAACCACTTATGAGCTAGCCCACCTTCCAAAGTCAACCACTGGTAGCAATTTATTTTGTAAACTTCCAGAGTTTTTCCCACATAAATAAAATAAAATAAAATAAAATATATTTTAAGTGGGATTATTCTACATATACCACTCTGTAATCTGCCCTTTTAATAGTATCATTATGCTTTTTAACCACTATGTAATATTCCACTGTATGGGTATGTACACACCATACATTATTTCAACGAATCCACTTTTGTTGGTCCTTTAGATTGTCTACAGTCTTTTGGTTTGATTATGAATTACTGTTATCCACATCATTTTATATTCATGTTAGCAATTTGTCCAATTACTTCCTTATGATAAATTCCTGGAAGTAGGATTGACGGGTAATAGGATATAGTTTTTGGTGGACGTTTTAACAGAGATGATGAAGTGCTTTCTTTGAAACTTGTATTCACTTGCAATCCCACCAACCGTATGAGAGTTATTAGTATGTTTTAAGAGTTTCCAGCCAGGCCATTCCCGACTTGGGAGGAGAACAGGGCATATTTCCTACTTTCCTCCCTTCTTTCCTTCACTCCTTCTATTCCTCCTCCTGACAAACACTGATCCATCACCTACCACTTTCAGGCAGGGGACACCAAGTCTCCGATCACATTAGCCAGCATGTGTGGGAGGGTAATGATTTTCTATGATCTCATCTTTTGCCCTCTTATGGAATCCACATAAATATTATTGAAAATTCCAACATGTCGACCTCCAATCTCCCTTTCCCAGATGCTTCTCACATCTGGAAGTAACACACATCCTTCATTTTACTCTGGAAATACTGTCCCTGGAACCGTGGGGGACAGAAAGCAGCCATGTCCCATCTTCCAGCTGACGGCTCAACACATTAAGTAGCTCTTCCTCCCTTCTCCCCCTCGGTGATGATTCTATGGTGTCTCTTCACCACATCCCCACTCCCCAGGCCCAGCTCCAAAGCAGTGCAGAGACAAGAGCGCATGGGTTACGCAGAGGCATCTGTCAGCGCCCTTCCTCCCTTATCCCAGACTATTACGTTAATGAGCTACTTTCATGATGCTCTAAGAAGCCAGGATGAACAACAGTCTTTTTGTCAAGGAAAGTGACAGTTAATGAGAGTTCTCTGTATCGTTGTAAGTAGAAAGCCCCTAAGTAACTTGTAAATTAGTGAGAGGAACTTCAGAGCTCCCTCTATACCCAGAATGCTCTGACAAGTTTCAAATCATTAATGGACCGCTTTCAAGCCCTTGTGATGCTTGGGCTTTTACAATGACTACTAAAGGCCAACAAACCACACCGATAATTATAAATTAATAAGACACATTGAGCTGTACGTGACGTGAAACATGATTAAAACACTCCCAGCCATACTGATCCCACAGACCATACTAGGAGCTTAGGAATTCTGGCCAGGCCTCTTTCAAGTGGTCCAAAGTAAAATTACACTGTTTTTTAATGGGGGTTTTCTTCTCTTTCCAACTATTTCCCTTCACGTAGAGAAAAAGAGAGAGCAGGGAATTCCCTGGCAGTCCAGTGGTTAGGACTCAGCGCTTCCACTGCAGGGGGCACTGGTTTGATCCCTGGCCGGGGAACTAAGATCTCACATGCCGTGTGGCATGGCCAAAAGATTAAAAAATTTTTTAAAAAAGAAAGAACAAATGTTAGGATCATTGAGTTGATGAGGCAAAGGGTTAAGATGCAATAGACAGCGAATGAAGGTTTGCCCTGGCCAAATGTTGAAAGTGAAGCTCAAGTGAGTTACGGTGGCACGTTCTTACGAGAGTACCTTCTAATTCTTTTGAACACTTCAGTGATTCTGTGAATGATTTAACTTGGTGGTTCTCAACCAGGGGTGATTTTACCATGAAGGGGACATCTGAAAACATCTGGAACATTTTTGGTTGTCACAACTGGGATGGAGGTCTACTGGCATCTAATGAGTGGACACCAGGGATATTGCTAAACAATCCTACAAAGCTTAGGACAACCTCTCACACCAGAGAATTACCAGCCCTAAATGTCAATGGTGCCAAGGCTGAGAAACTACGATTTAATGTACTTCAAATTCAGTTTGTTTGATTCAAAGTTGATATGTGAATAATTATTTCAAGCGTTATCAGCTGTGACAACATGTGATCTTAAAATTCAACTCTAGCCAAGATTATAGGTAGAAGCCTTCATTTTCTTTTTTTCTTTTTTCTTTTTTTTTGTCCATACCCCATGGCATGTGGGATCTTTGTTCCCCAACCAGGTATTGAACCCACACCCCCTGCACGGGAAGCACGGAGTCTTGACCACTGGACCGCCAGGGAAGTCCCAAGACTTCATTTTCATATCAGGAAACTTCTGCAGAGGGGTAGCTAGTGCCTCAGTAACATTTGAGTCCTTCCGAAAGACCATTGTTGGAGAAAGAAAACCATGAAGAAGAACAATGAGAAATGTGCCTTTTCTCTTCAAGAAACTACTGGATACATTTTTAGGTTCTAGAAAAAATCATGTAAAGCTTGGCTGCTTTCCTTTTTAAACTCGTTCTAATTGTAAGGTGAGGGGTTAAGGAGGATTCCTATTGAAAGCAATTCCTTCAGATCAGCTGAAATCTTCTGCAAGTCCTGAGAGAACAAGAGACCACTATAGGATGAGACTGCACCTCAGTGGTTCTCAAAGTGTGTTCCCTGGATCGGCAGCCGCCGCAGCAGCATCACCTGGGAACTTGTTACAGATGTAAATTCTGAGGCCTCACCCGGACCTACAGAACCTGAAACTGATGGTGTCTCACTGTGACTGACCACGTCTTCCAAGTGATGCTGATAACATGCCCAAGTTTAAAACAACTTTAGCTAAAAAAAAAAAATGTTGGCAAGATAGAGAAGACAGAGAAACAGAAAATTTCTTAAGGAAGATCTAGGTTTGTGTTACTCAAGAACAAATCAAGATATTCTCTTAACCTCAACAACTTTTTTTTTTTTTTTTTTTCTTGCCGCGTGCACGGCTTGGAGGATCCTTGTTCCCTGAACAAGGATCGAACCCTGGGCCCACAGCAGTGAACGCTCACAGTCCTAACCAATGGACTGCCAGGAAATTCCCTTAACCTCAACAACTTAATTTAAAAGTACAAAATCTGGGGCTTCCCTGGTGGCGCAGTGGTTGAGAGTCCGCCTGTCGATGCAGGGCACACGGGTTCGTGTCTCGGTCCGGGAAGATCCCACGTGCCGCGGAGCGGCTGGGCCCGTGAGCCATGATGGCTGCTGAGCCTGCGCGTCCGGAGCTTGTGCTCCGCAACGGGAGAGGCCACAGCAATGAGAGGCCCGCGCACCGAAAAGAAAAAAAGTACAAAATCTGAGTTGGGGTTTTCACTTCGAATCTCATTTCCAGGGCAGCCTGTGATGTCATGGATCTGTAGACTTAAAGCTCATGGGCTGAAACCTTTATTGTATTAATTTGTATTTCCTTGATTACTAATGAAACTGAACACCTCTTATGTGTAGGTTATTTATATTTTTTATTTTGTGAACTGTCTTTCATATCTTGTATGTACTCTTTTATTGATTTATCTTGTTTATATTAATTCTGTCATATATACACTGTGAATATTTTCTCATTTGATGTTTGTCAGTGTTTACTGTTTACAGTCATAGAAATTTAAAAATTTCATTTCATCCAAAAAAAAAAAAAAAAGCTAACGAGCTGAGATAGTCCACAGATCTTTAGAGCTGAAGTCTTGCCATTTAGTAAGTTTTAGGCCAGGCGGGCGATAGGGAACCCTCTCCTGATGACATTCCTGGGCACATTCAGGCTTTTCATGATTAAAGAGGGGGAGGAGCTAATACTTCCTATCACATCTGCACTCATCTCAGTTTCAAGTTTTGAAAAAAATGTCATCATTCATGTTGGCATTTTTGTGCCCTGTGACAACGGGATTCAAAATGCAGAGACAAGAAAATGCCCAGTTTCCAGTTACTATTCTAGCACTGGCCTGGTTTAATCATTCTTTCTTCCCAGGTGCACCACTGTACTTAGAACACTTGGAATTTTATGCTCTGACAGAATTCCCTCTTACAGACTCCATAGCAAGATGCTTTCTCTTTACATTTTGAAAAGATTACCTTTAGAAGAAAATGAAAATACAACGAAAGCGTGAGGGGAAAGCCTTCTTTTGTGCCAGTCCTTGGGCACCCAAACAACCAGAAACACTCATGATCATGCCAGCATCCCAGCCTAGGGAAGAATCATGCCTTCCTGGAGCACAGCTTAAAGTGGAGCCCAGGTGAAAGCTGAGCAGGAGAGGGCACAGAAGACCCTCAATTCCAAGGGAGCCCTAAGTGAGGTGACTGTGGAACCTGGAAATCTATACAGATCATGGGGCCTTCATGCCCAAACGAAGAATTCCTCTTCTAAAAGAAGTGGCACAGATTCATCTTTGACAGTTGCTGATCTCGTGTAGAACTAGCACAGTCTGTTTACAATTCATGAGCAATCTATCTTTGTTAATCGGATCTGGAACATTCTAACATGGTTTGTGTTTCAACTGTCTTAGCGGCACTGCTGATTTAACTGTAGCTCATGCTTCCAGAGAGCCATGGATAAAAGTCAGTCACAGGTAACACACCAAACAGCCTCATTTGTAATACTCCAAACATTATGAAAAGAGAATGAAAATGAAACCATGTCTGGTAGGGCTTGAAAAGATTTTATATCCAAGAAGCCTGCCAAGATGTGAACATGAGGGAACAATATCATCAGACCTAAGGGGGAAAAAGCTACTAAAGCAATTAGTGATAATATGGAGAATGCCAAGCTTTCATTAAATAAAATTCTATCGTTAAAACAGGACAATTTCCCAAAGTGCTTATTGTTCTAATTTTATGTAATCAAGACATAATATTCTCTTTTGTATACTGTACGTATTGCAATTTTTAAAGAAATGATTTAATCGGCATGCATTAGAAAGTCAGTTTTTTTCTCAAAAATGAAGTTAGATGTTGAGGTTTTCTTGTGTTAAATAGGATATTTTCTCTCTCTGTGTGTGTGTATATATATATATATATATATACACACACACACACATATATGTATATGTATATCTATATACGCACACGTGAATAGATAGACTTCTCTATAATCAGAACTAAAGGACAGCTTTCTACAGTGTGAATGAAAGAGTAATTAATCCAATGCCATATACACAGGACTGAGTAATAACAGATGTACAAGGTCTGCATGTTTCAAACTCGGAGACAAATTCATATAAAGTATATTTTTGTGAGTTTCTGGCTTATCAGATCTAAAGATACAGCCCTCTTAGCTAATGTTTCAGTGACATCAATCTATCAACAAATATTTTCCATGGTCATTCTGTGCCCAAAACACAGGATCAAATTTCCCATCACCCAAAGTTCAACTTGGAACATAAGGATTATGGGGGCAAAAAAACTTCCTTAACAAATGATGCTAGCAAAAACCAAGAACTGCTTTCTTGGGCAAAGGAGATTAAATCTAAAAACACTTCTTTCTGAAAATTAAGGCCAAATCAATAGTTTCGCACTTCAAACAGAATACTTTCTTTTATAGGGTACAGGCTTGCTATTTTGGGGATTATGCAAAGAAAAATTTTCAAATTGCCACACACACAGTTCTTTGGCCATATCTTTACACCGCTGAGTAAATGTATGGTTAGGAAAAACATTTTATCCTATGCCAGGTACAATTTTAAAAGTGAGCACATGGCTGCATAAAAATCATATCATAGATGATAATTCTTGTCCAGAGTTGGGAGAAAGGGACACAAATTTCTCAAAAGCCCCTTCCAGTTCTCGTATTTTCTTTTGCCATGTAAAAGGATACACTCTGCTGGCTTATCCCACGGAAATTCATACTGCTATTATAAATATATAGCAAATTATATAAGCAAATGTGAATTTGGAGTCTCAAAAATTCCTTTAGGAATATATGATATGATCTGGATTGTTAGTAATGCCGGCCACTTATTTATTATTAATCAACTGGAGATGATAAATCTTTAAATAGTCCCCGAGGACACAAATGACCATTCCAATGGGGGAAAAAATATGAGACAAACAGGAATTAGTCAGTTGTTCTCTCCCACCAAACGAACCATGAAAGCAGCAAAAACACCTTCGCTGGTTGAGAAACATCCTGTAATTTAAGTTGCAGGGTTAAGGCGTATCAGCCCTCAAGGGGAAAACTGAAATTTATCTTATCATGCTAGTTTTCTAAATTATTTATTTACTTACTTAAGTAGAAAAGGAATTTCTGAGATGACTGGAAATCTAGCTCAGAAAATGCACAGGAACAAAGGGAGCCTAGGCAGTCAGAAACCCAGCCCAAATCACGTCTTAGAATTTCGTTTTTCTAAGGAGAAAATCCCTGTAGCAACCTCTGACACTGAGAGTCCCCATTAGAAACGCAGAAGCTGCTGTTTCTGGAAAGTGTAACTGTCCCTTTCTTGCTGGTCACCCCCTCCTGCCGACCTTATCAGAAAGACTGTGTGTCGGGACTGAGGATCTAAAGAACCTCTTCTTCTGGGCGGGGGGGGGGGGGGGGGGGTGGTCACTGAAGTTGAGGTGGTAAAGAACGGATGGAGGTGTAATGGTGCCCTCTGCTGGAGAGACTCAGTAATGCTGCCCAGTAAGTTTCCTACTGGGGCTGAAGTAATTTTGGGGGCGGGGGGGGGGGGTGAAGGGCACAAGGGTGTTTCTGGAACAAAAAGTCCTGAGAAGTACTCTGCAAAAAAGTAGTTGCAAAACCCCAAACCACATGAAATTAGCTTGATTCTGAGTTGACAGTAGAATGTGAAACCAGCTGTATTTCATCCTAAAATGTTAGCACTATAAACCCTTCATCAAACCTGGAGACAATTATTTTCTCACTATCTGGACAAGACCACATTTGTAGCGGCTGAATTTTTCCAGGGCAGACTTTGCTTTCCCATTTTCCTTTTGCAGAGCTCCCCTCTCACAGACTTGCATAAACAAGCCTCACTCGAGGATGAAGGATGCTCTGAGGTTCAGCCTTGCTGGACCGTCCATGATTCCCCTACTAAAAATCATCAAAGGAATTTGTTATGAAAGCACACATCACCGTGGCCTTCCCAGGCTTCTTAGAAATACGGAGGAAGGCCACAAACTGATTTTAAAAAGTCATTTGAGAAAGTTTAGGAAAACAGCGGTACTTCATTCAAGGAGTAGTTTCTTGACCTCATTTACCAGTTCTGGAAGCACAGTTTACATATTTACACTACCTATCATTTAAAATAGCTAAAAGTAAATAAGGGACAGTAAAAGGAGACTGTCAAAATGCACTGCATGCTGATTGAACTTTTGGTAATAGGCATACTGTCGGCTTGACTACCTTCAACGATATCTGCTAACCTCTGAGATATTAAGGAAACATCATTTAAATAGAAGTGATGAGTAAAAGAGACAAAATATAATTGCTTCAAGGAATCAAAACACTTTGTCTCCTGGCTAGTGTGGCTTTTTTTTTTTCTTGTTGTTGCTGTTGGTTTTAAAACTGAAGCCGTGACTAGACACCCGAAAACCACGGCTTTGGTCGGGTAAGTGAATGACTGATGGATTCATTCACTCAGTTACACACCTGTGAGGTTGGCTTCATGGGTGTGCAACCTGTGTAGTTGCACAGGGCCCCGTGCTCTGAAGAACCGTGAGCGTGGTTTAATGCTCTACTGTCACCATCTTGAAATTCTTATAATTTTTAAACCAAGGGCCCCGCGTCCTCATTTTGCACTGGGCTCTGTGAATTGGGTAGCCTGTCCTGTACACGAGCTTATTCAGCATGTAGTTTTGAGCACTGTCTGAGGCTGACCTTCCTGGAGAACACAGTGATGTCCAAAGTATGATGTTCTTGTTGAAGGAGCTTATAGTCTAAGAAAGGAGATAAGACATGTCCAAGGACCATGAGAGCATGCAGCCGAATATAATAATAATTCAATAAAAAGAGGCCTGGGCACTCTGTAGTTGAGAGGACGATGGCAAGATCATTTCCAGCTGGGAAAACCCGAAATGCCTCATGAATGGGGTGTCATTTGAGCTGGGCCTTTCAAACCGATGCTTTAGTACTTATTTCTCTGCAGGAAAATAGAAAAACAAATAAAATAAATAGAGGCGCTTTCCCTTTTTGCCATCTGGTCCACTTTGTGGTTTTACTGTTTTTCTTAGTCACCTTAGTTGACTTTGGACTTTTAATCACAGGCTTTCAGTGTTTTTGTACTCATAAAGTGTGGTCTTCCGTAGAGAAAAGAGTTTTAATTTTTAAAAATCGGGGGACGGGTTCAATTTGTGTGCCTCTCAGCAAGCTTCGTTGGAGATGTCAGATGGAACCAATGGGGGGCCTTCATTTTCCATGGCGGTTGCTCTGTTGTTACAGCCTCATGGCTATGAGGCAAAGGTTGTGAACTCAAAATGTGTACTATTGTGTAAGCGATTCAGGGAACACTTCCCCACAGGGGGATAAATCTTATCATCTCACTACAAAAAAAAGGAGGCTTCTTTTTCCTTCCAGGGATGATGTCACTGTGACACTGATGGTGCCAAACCTCTATCTAGAAAGCCAACTACGTCCACTTTAGGGCCCTAAAGAAGCTCAATAAAGAAAATCAGACACCAAAGCTATAATTCGTTGTACCCAAACGTCCAGATCGTCTCTCTCTCAACCTCCACAAGCGCCTTCCCAGCAAACTCTCTGCTTAAGAGAGATCTGGTTTTGAGGACAGCGAAGAGAATACAAGAGTATTCTCTAAGATCTGAGGTAAAAATTATACATGTAGGGCTAAAGCTGAATGCAACCAATTTTTTTAAAAAAATTATTTTTAGGATATACTGGCCACGTTAGATAATAAAAGTGAATTTTAAAACTCTTCGTGCATTAGTGGACGTAACCACATGCCATGCTTAGGGTCAACGTCCTTAGAAAAAGAAGAATGTACTACATAAAAGAAATAATACCGTCAACGAAATTTGCAGAGTATGCAAATATTTTTTCTTTCCTGCACTGTTTCATAGTTACTCTTAATATGTTCTATAACATATTCCTAGAATGTAGCCTCTTTAATTCTTAAGGGAACAAGGTAGAAGTTAAAAAAAAATCCACTACATGTTTTTAAGCCTCTCATTGTGGATGAAGCTACGTAAGCAAGGTACGATGCAATACATTATATGTTCTGACATTTTTCTTTTAGCCTTGCCTTATCTAAGCTTCATTTCTCACTAGATATCTACACCAGAGCCAGCAGCAGATAGTCTCTGTATATCGACGAAGCAGCATTTGTCATTTCTTACAAAACTGATCCTTTTGGCTTGCCCCATATAATACAATTAAGAGAGAGCTCTTAATATTTTAAGAAGCTAAAAATCTAATTCCCTAGGAGGGAAAAACAGTAAACATTTAAGTGAAATTATTTACTTGTACTTTGTGACAAAGTCAAGACAGAAAAGTAGGCATTTTGAACACTGTAGGTTTTATGACTCAGGTTAAGACCGAAGGTCAGGGATTTTACGTATTCAGTCTGTAACATAAAATTTAGTTGAGAGTTTCTTTCTCTGAGAAAAGAATACTAAAGATACATTTGACTCAAATTCAACAGCCAAGCCTGCTTGAATGAAACCACTGTCTGGCAGAATTTATGAGAGCAAAAGAAAACCGTGTAAGCAGCAGTTGGCTTTAGAAAGGGGAGGCATAACAGAAGCAAATCCAAGAACAGCAAGCTTTACCTTTGCCCTCATTTCCCATTTTAAGAACTGTGGCAGCATCACATGTTTCCAACTTGAGCCTTCTGGTTCTTATAACCACTACGCTTTGGCATTCTGGCAACTCGCTGACCCACATTTTTGGTGGCCCCACTGTGGTTCGTGTGGGTCAGGGAGCCAGGAATTGCTGACTAAACTCTTTCTGAAGCTTGTGGCTACACAGGAACCAGTGGGCCACGGTCGGATTCCTCTTCTGCGCCCGGAGCACATGACATAGTGGGACAGGGAAGGGGTACAATTAGCAGATGTCACAAGACTGCTTTCTGGATCCCCATGGAATGCTGAGAAGAGCTGGAGCAAAGAAATAGGTCTGCAATCAAACCTCCATTTATGTGGTGTCCCTGTTACGTGGCAGAATGAAGATTCATGCTGTGTCTATTCCGTCGCTATTTCTTTTTCAACTCTGCCTTTTGACTTATGAAGAACGGGCTCATCAGAGCCATGGGTAGAGCCAAATGAAATGAAAATTGGTCTTCATTCTGCTCAAGTAGAGGGGATTTTGCGACTTTTTTTTAAAGTTTTTTTTTAAGACTTGAGAGCATCACTGTTCTGTCTAAAGAAGTGGTTCTCAAAGTGTGGTCCCCCGCCAGCAGCAGCAGCACGGGGAGGGGTTAGACGGATGGAAATGCAGCAGACTTAATCAGCATTCTGAGGCTGGGTCCCAACAACCTGGCTTTTAGCAAGCCTTCCACGTGATTCTATCGCACGCTCAACTTGAGAACCGCTGATCTAAGGAATCAGTGCGGAGGTGACGTCTATGACAGTAAACAGTGTTGCCCTCCCCCTGGGAAACGGGCTGCCTGCTAATGTGTTACCAGGGGCACTTCAACTTTGTATTTTGCCCATGACATCAGACCACTCTAGTTTAGCTGAAGAAAATTAGCCACCTGCTCCCTCAAATACTGTCATTTGGCTGGTTCAAATTCAAATTGTCCAAGGTTTTCCTAAAAGCCCAAAGCACAAAATATCATTTGTATGATCGAATAGTAATTCTTTGGACCATTCTCCGTATATTGTTGCTGGTTTCTGTGCAATTAAAACGCTTATTTTCTCTCTGAGATAAATTTTTCACAATTTGTAGGCTCAAAGATTTTTACAATTGGAACGGATCTTTACAATTCATCAGCATATATATATTTTTTAACCCAGGGAGAAACTCAGGCCACAGGATGAGGGCTGTGAGAGGTGATGCGGAGGAATCTTCACGGGTGAAATGGGACTAGGTGGCCAGCAGCTAAGCTATGAATTCCTCTACTAGAATCTGAAATCAAGGAACACATCATATTCGTTTCTTCTCTCCCTTCCATATCGCAGTTCTTGGAACAGTGTTGGCACGGTTCGATCAATGTTTGTCGAAAAATGATATGAAATAAAACGTGTGTTCCTTTTTTCCCTGCTCCTACAGGGATGAGGGAAGATGAAAATTACTTCAGTTTCTATTAAATAATAGGCTACTTCTTTGAAGTTACCAACCTAGGAGGCTGTGATCATATAAAATGGATTCTATTAACAAGAGGCCCAGGACAATGAACGGGAATTATCAGGACTGAGATCTGTCGGAAAGGCTACTTGGAGATGTTTGCACAGCACAGGCTCATTACTATGTCTGGCTCAGGTCAATTTTATTTAGCACCATGAAAACAGACTTAGCTTATGATATTTTAAGCATTTTAAACAAAGCGAGACTTATGCTATGGGGTGTGACTTTGGACCTTCCACTGTACCAGGTTTTCCCCAGATCTGGAGAGGCAAGAAACTGTTTCTTTATGCATCGCGAGTGCAAAGTGGGAAGCCCCCTCCTTCTCCCTTCTAATATCACCAGGAATGAATAGGCAGCATGTTTCCCATAATTCAGCAATAACTGGGCTATTATTCTTTAATGTCTCAGTTTATTAATGTAACCAGTATCATTCCTACCATGCCCATGTAATTAAATTACCCAACAGACATTTGATATGAAGCTCTCAATCCCCACAGAAGCCCAGAATTTCTATGCCCCTTTGTGAGTCCCTAATGAATGAGTGGCACAGACACTTCTGTCATCCACGTTCATTCACTGTCCTCTCTCATTGCTCTGCTGTGTCGCAGGGCCTGGCTCCTGCAGACAAACTGGGAACCGTTCAAAAGTAGAGGAGGGTCACGTTTCCAACAGCAACAAGCACTAGGTATGCTATCACCTTCCTTTCTGTTTGTCCGGCTAAACCAGAGGCTGACCAAATTAAATTCTGAAACCACTGCCTGGGTGAATCAATGGTACATTCTTTAACCTTGGCTCCCGAATGCTAATCCTTCCTTGGGTCATGAGTATAAAGGGAAAATCAACTGAAACATTTTTTTAAAGCAACCATTGTGTCCATCCGAAGATATGTCACCTTGTGACTTTGTGAAAAGGAAAACAAATAGTTTTACTTTAAAACTTTGCAAATGGAGCTATAATAATGAAGCTTCCTCAATCCAGATGCTATCCCAATCCAGCTTGTGAAAAGGTACCTGTGATTATTAATAAAATAATGGATTTTTCTTACATCAACTGTTTATTTCAAGCTATTAATTACAAAACACAAATCACGCGAAATGTTGTGGAACTTGGACATGAATTCTTTAAAATAATCAAGAGACAGTACAGTAGGGATTCCTTTATTCCTAGAAATGGCACTTTAGAGACTCTAGATGTTTCTGAAGACTTTTTAAAAACTTGTATTTTGCATTTAACAAAATGTAACACGATTACCTTAGTACATATTTGTTATGAGGAGTCAGATTTGAATGCACACCTTGACACCTGATTTTTGAATATTTAATTACATGCTTTATATATGGCAGGAAGAGTATAAGGAGATGTAACTGTAGAGGAATAAAAATTGAGATCTAATCTCAAAAACAATTACTTTGCTTTAACATGAAAGAAGGAGATTAGAAATGTTTCCAACCAACCAACCAACCTTTTATTCTTTTAATAAATTTATTTATTTTATTATCTTATTTTATTTATTTATTGTTTCTGGCTGCGTTGCGTCTTCGTTGCTGCAGCGAACGGGGGCTACTCCTCGTTGCGGTGCACGGGCTTCTCATTGCGGTGGCTTCTCTTGTTGCAGAGCACGGGCCCTAGAGCTCGCGGGCTTCAGTAGTTGTGGCACACGGGCTCAGTAGTTGTGGCTTGCGGGCTGTAGAGCGCAGGCTCAGTAGTTGTGGCGCACGGGCTTAGTTGCACCGTGGCATGTGGGATCCTCCCGGACCAGGGCTCAAACCCGTGTCCCCTGCGTTGGCAGGCGGATTCTCAACCACTGCGCCACCAAGGAAGCCCCCAACCAACCTTTTAGAACGGCTATTTGAGAGAAGAAATCACATCTCACTGGAATCTAGAAAATTTAAATGTGGCTAAAATCTGAGTAAAAATTACTCTCTTACTTTGACTGCTCTTTAATGTTAAAGTTTGTTTATATATGATCAACATAATTTTAATTTATGTGATGTCTCAACTGCACAGGTACACAGAAAAAGTATTAAATTTAAATCCTGAAAATATTTGAGGTGAAAAGAATACTTATAGTTATTAGTAACTATTCTGTTAGTCTCAGAAGAACTCAATAAAGGTACAAGAAAACATCTAAAACATACACCTGAAACTAACACAACATTGTAAACCAACTATATTCCAATAAAAATTTTTAAAAAAGAAAACATCTGAAACAGGGGGGACAAATAGAAAATGAACAACCAGGTAGGAAACCTAATCTTAACAATACCAATAATTACGTTAAGCATGAAGGGACCAAGCACTCCAATTAAAAGGCAGAAAGTGTCAGACTGCACTTAAAAATATATATATAATTAATTATATGCTATGTAGAAGAGACACACTTTAAAGATAAAAACACAAAAAGATTAAATGTAAGAAGATAGAAAAAGATATACTATGAAAATACTCAGCATAAAAAATTAGCTGAGCTATAATAATGTCAGATAGGATAGTCAACGAACATTTGTCAGAGACAAACAGGAACATTTCATAATGACAAAAGGGCAAATTGTCAGGATGACATACTGACAATAAATGTGTATATATTTAATAACAGAGCTTCAAATTAAATGAAGAAAAAGTGCCAGAACTAGAGAAGAAAAAGACAAACCCATGCTCCTAGTTGCAGATTCTATACCTCTATTTATTTTTTATTTATTTATTTTTAACCATTTTTTTAAACCACTTTTAATTCAAGTATAGTTAATTTACAATTGCGTTAGTTTCAGGCATACAGCAAAGTGATTCAGTTATACATCTATCTATCTATCTATTTTCAGATTCTTTTCCATTATAGGTTATTACAAGGTACTGAATATAGTTCCCTGTGCTATACAGTAGGTACTTGTTGTTTATCTATTTTATATATAGTAGTGTGTATCTGTTAATTCCAAACTCCTAATTTATCTCTCTCCCTACCTGACCCTGTGCTAACGCATATAGTAGTGTGTATATGTTAATTCCAAACTCCTAATTTATCTCTCTCCCTACCTGCCCCTCTGCTAATGCTTTCCTAACCATGTTTGTCTTCTATGTCTGTGAGTCAATTTCTGTTTTGTATATAAGTTCATTTGTATCATTTTTTTAAGATTCCTCATATAAGTGATATATATAATATTTGTCTTTCTCTGACTTAATTCACTTAATATGATAATCCCTAGGTCCATCCATGTTGCCGCAAATGGCATTATTTCATTCTTTTTTTTTAAACTTTTAATTTTATATTGGCGTATAGCTGATTGACAATGTTGTGTTAGTTTCAGGTGTAAGGCAAAGTGATTCAGTTATACATATACATGTATCTATTCTCTTTCAAATTATTTTCCCATTTAGGTTGTTACATAACATTGACCAGGGTTTCCTGTGCTACACAGTAGGTCCCTGTTGCTTATCCGTTTTAAATATAGCAGTGTGGACATGTCAATCCCAAACTCCCTAACTATCTCTTCCCCCCACCCTTCCCCCTGGTAACCATAAGTTCGTTCTCTAAGTCTGTTTCTGTTTTGTAAATAAGTTCATTTGTATCATTTCTTTTCAGATTCTTCCTATAAGCAATGTCATACAATATTTCTCTTCCTCTGTCTGACTTACTTCACTCAGTATGATGATTTCTAGGTCCATCCATGTTGCTGCAAATGGCATTATTTCATTCTTTTTAATGGCTGAATAATATTCCATTGTGTGTGTGCGTGTGTGTGTGTGTGTGTGTGTGTGTGTACACACTGTATCTTCTTTATACATTCATCCGTTGATGGACATTTAGGTTGCTTCCACGTCTTGGCTACTGTAAATAGTGCTGCAAAGAACACTGGGGTGCATGCATCTTTTCGAATTAGAGTTTTCTCTGGATATATGCCTAGGAGTGGGATTGCAGGATCATATGGTAACTCTATTTTTAGTTTTTTAAGGAACCTCCATACTGTTCTCCATAGTGGCTGCACCAATTTACATTCCCACTAACAGTGTAGGAGGGCTCCTTTTTCTCCACACCCTCTCCAGCATTGATTATTTGGAGACTTACAAAAAAAAATTGGAATATAGTTGTATTTGTAGAGTTTTTAATGATGGCCATTCTGAAGAGTGTGAGGTGATACCTCATTGTAGGTTTTTTTTTTTTTTTGGCGGTATGCGGGTCTCTCACTGTTGTGGCCTCTCCCGTTGCGGAGCACAGGCTCCGGACGTGCAGGCTTAGCGGCCATGGCTCACGGGCCCAGCCGCTCTGCGGCATGTGGGATCTTCCCGGACCAGGGCACGAACTCGTGTCCCCTGCATCGGCCGGTGGACTCTCAACCACTGCGCCACCATGGAAGCTCCCTCATTGTAGTTTTGATTTGCATTTCTCTAAAATTAGCAATACAGATCAACTTTTCACGTGTCTGTTGGCCATCTGTATGTTTTATTTATTTATTTATTTATTTAATTAATTTATTTTTGACTTCATTGGGTCTTCGTTGCAGTGTGCGGGCTTCTCATTGCGGTGGCTTCCCCCGTTGCGGAGCACAGGCTCTGGAGCACAGGCTCAGGAGTTGTGGCACATGGGCTCAGTAGTTGTGGCTCATGGGCTCTAGAGCGCAGGCTCAGTAGTTGTGGCGCACGGGCTTAGTTGCTCCATGGCATGTGGGATCTTCCCGGACGAGGGCTTGAACCCGTGTCCCCTGCATTGGCAGGCGGATTCCCAACCACTGCGCCACCAGAGGAGCCCCATCTGTATGTCTTCTTTGGAGAAATGTCTATTTAGGGCTTCTGCCCATTTTTTGATTGGGTTGTTTCTTTGATATTAAGCTGTATGTGCTGCTTGTATATTTTGGAAATCAATCCCTTGTTGGTAGCACTGTTTGCAAATATTTTCTCCCAGTCCATAGGTTGTCTTTTCATTTTGTTTATGGTTTCCTTTGCTGTGCAAAAGCTTTTGAGTTTAACTAGGTCCCATTTGTTTATTTATTTATTACTTTTTGTGGTACGCGGGCCTCTCACTGTTGTGGCCTCTCCCGTTGTGGAGCCCAGGCTCCGGACGCGCAGGCTCAGCGGCCATGGCTCACGGGCCCAGCCGCTCCGCGGCATGTGGGATCTTCCCGGACCGGGGCACGAACCCGTGTCCCCTGCATCGGCAGGCGGACTCTCAACCACTGCGCCACCAGGGAAGCCCCCATTTGTTTATTTTTGGTTTTATTTTCATTACTCTAGGAGATGGATCCAAAAAAATACTGCTGTGATTTATGTCAAAGAGTGTTCTACCTGTGTTTTCCTCTAGGAGTTTTATAGTTCTACAGTATATATGCCTCTATTTAAGTAACAGATACAACAACTAGACAAAAAAAGTCAGGTCTTTAAAAAAAAAACCCAAATATTTAAAAAGTAAATAACACACATCTAAATAATCCACGAGTAAAGGAAAAAATCACAAGGACAATTAGAAAGTACTTTGAACTGAATGAAAAACAAAGCTCAGTATATCAAAATCTGTGAGAGGGAAATTTGTAGAGTTAAATGTCTATAAAAGAAGGAAAGTTTAAAATCAGTGATCTAAGTTTATACCTTAGGTAGCTAAAAAAAAGAGCAGCAAATTAAATCCAAAGTAGTGGAAGGAAGGAAAAGTAATACATCGCAATCAGGAATATAAGGTTAATTTAACATTCAGAATCAATCAACCAATAAAATTCACCACATTAAGAGGAAGAAGGAGAAAAATCACATGATCATTTCAATAAGGGCAGATAAGGAGTTTTATAAAATTCAACATCCATTCAATGATATAAAACTCTGCTAACTAGGAATTGGAGGCAATTTTATCAACCAAATGAACAGCACCTATGGAAAAACCTACAGTTCACATCATACTTCATTGTGAAAGATTGAACACTTTCTCCCAAGGTCAGGAACAAGACAAAAATGTCTGCTCTAACCACTAATATTCAACAATGTACTGGATACTATAGCCAGGGCAGTAAAACAAGAAAAGTAAATAAAAAGACATAAAAATTTAAAAGGAAGTAAATCTGTTCTTTGGGAAAAAACTGCATGATTGCTTATATAAAAACTTCTGAGGAACCTACAAAAAATTGCTCAAAATAATAAGTGCATTTAACAATGTCACAGAATACAAGATTAATATAGAAATCAGTCATATTTTTTATAATTGCAGCAGGATAAAAGACAGGGACTTGATTTAAAGACGTGCAAGACCTAGACTGAAAACTATAAACTACTGCTGAGAGAAATTTTAAAAGACAGAAATAAATGGAGACATATACGATGATTATTGCTTGGAAGATTCAATATTGTTAAGATGTCAATTCTGCTCTAATTGATCTATAGATTTAATGCAACTCCTGTTAAAAGCCTCAAGGCTGTTTTGTAGAAACAGACAAGTTGATTCCAACATTTACATGAAAATGCAAAGGAACAAGAATGGTCAATCTTTAAAAAAATAACAAAGTTGGAGAACCCACCCTACTTTATTTAAAAACCAATTATAAAGCTACAGTAGTCAACAGAGTTTGTTTCTGGCTTAAGGACAGACTGAGACCAATGAAACAAAATAGAATCCAGAAATATATTCACATATACATGGTCAGCTGATTTTCAACAAAGGCGCCAGCGTAATTAAGCGGGGAAAGGAACAGTCTTTTCATAAAATGGTGCTGGAAAAACTGGAAAATAATGTAAGAAAAAACGAACTTTGACCTCTACCTCACATTACATAGTCATTAAATTGAGATGTAGCATAGACCTAAACTTGAAAGCTAAAGTTGTAAAGATTCTAGAAAAAAACAAAGGCAAACATCTCATAACCACAGAGTAGAAATACATTTTTCACAGAAGAAACAAAAAATAATAAACATAAGAAATTGAAAATTGTGCTTCATCTAAATTTAAAAGTTCTGTTGGACTTCCCTGGTGGCGCAGTGGTTGAGAATCTGCCTGCCAATGCAGGGGACACGGGTTCAATCCCTGGTCCGGGAAGATCCCACATGCCGCAGAGCAACTAAGCCCGTGCGCCACAACTACTGAGCCCTCGTGCCACAACTACTGAAGCCCGCACACCTAGAGCCCATTCTCTGCAACAAGAGAAGCAGCCATCTCAATGAGAAGCCCGCGCACGACAATGAAGAGTAGACCCCACTCCCCGCAACTAGAGAAAGCCCGCGTGCAGCAACAAAGACCCAACGCAGCCAAATAAATAAAAAAATAAAAATTTTTTTGAAAAGGTCTGTAAAAAAAAAAGTTCTGTTCATCAAAGACACTGTTAAGAAAATGAAAAGGTAATATATAGACCAGGAAAAATATTTTATCTATCCATCTAGCCATCCATACACACACACACACCTGACACAGTAATTGTATCCAGGGTATGTACTGAGTTGGCCAAAAAGATTGTTCGCTTAATGAATACGTTGTTCAATAAAGTTCTTGGTGAAAATGAAATACGTGTCTTTTATTTTTACTTAAAACTGAAGGAACTTTTTGGCCAACCCAATATAATACCCCTCCAATTCAATAATAAAAAGATAATCAACCCAATAAAAATGGGTAAAAAATGTGAAGAGAAATTTTACAGTGGAAAGTATATGAACAGAATAAGTACAGAAAAAAGGTTTTTAACATCGCTGTTTATCATCAGGGAAACGTAAATTAAAAACTCAACAAGATATCATTTCATACCCATGGGAATGGTAAAGATTAAAAAGACATCACCAAATGTTGGTGAGGATGTGAAGCAACCGGAAGAATCTTCCTACATTACTGGGGCGAGTGTAAAATGGTGCAAGCACTTTGGAAAACTGTTCTGCAGTTTCTAGTACATACACCTATGCTGTTCCCCGCAATTCTGCTCTCAGGTATTTACCTAAGGGCAGTGAAAACACATGTCCTCACAAAGACTTACACACAAATGTTTAGAGTAACTTTATTCATAACAGCTCCAAACTGTATATAACCCAAATGTCCATCAGAGGTGAATGGATAAATAAGTTGTGGTATGCTCGTGCAGCAAAATACTACTGGGCTATAAAAAGGAACAAAACATTGATGTAGGCAACAACATGGGTGAATCTCAAAGCATTATGCCAAATAAAAGAAGTCAGACACAGAGAGTTCACAAGGCATGATTCCATTTACACGGTGGTGAAAGTGAGAACAGCCAATGTCTATGGGAAAGGGCCTGGAGGAACTTTCTTGGGGTGCTAACAGTGTTCTAGTGGTTGGACTCGCGCTTCCTTGGCGTATGCATTAATAAGACTCATTAAATTGTGCCCTTCTGATCTGTGCAGTTCACCTTATGTCAGTTTTTACCTCAATTAACAAGTTCTGGTGATTCCTATCTTTTTCATAGCAGTGGTCTCAGTCACTGCTAGCTTGTTTGAAATACAACATAGGAATCTCGGGGGTCAATTGCTAATCAAGGTCACTTCCATTTGGTATCTGTTCCCCTCTCTTTTCCACCAAGAGTCCATCAGACATAGTAGGAATTGAGAAATACATGCCTCCAATTACATCCTAGTTTCTCTCTGTCCTTACTGCTCTTGCTGTTTATACTGTATGCCCTTTTCTCCCCTACCCTAAAAGAAAATCTATGATCTGTTCTCTAACAAGGTTAGGGAATTTTTGTCGAATTTTAAGCGTAGGTGAGTTTCAAGCTGAAGTTCTGTTTAAATTTCTTATTCTTCCAACTTCAAAGTATTCTGCCTTTAAAGGCAAGGGATTCCTGCCTATAATATTATACACTTATTCATGATTCTTGAGGTACACCGTCAGGGTGTGCTACCTTCGTGTATTTTTCCAACCTCTACCACGGAGTACATATTACACCTGAATTAAAATCAGTTGTCAAAGGGCTTCCCTGGTGGCGCAGTGGTTGAGAGTCCGCCTGCCGATGCAGGGGACACGGGTTCGTGCCCCGGTCCGGGAGGATCCCACATGCCGCGGAGCGGCTGGGCCCGTGAGCCATGGCCGCTGAGCCTGCGCGTCCGGAGCCTGTGCTCCGCAACGGGAGAGGCCACAACAGTGAGAGGCCTGCGCACCGCAAAAAAAAAAAAAAAAAAAAGAAAAAAAAATCAGTTGTCAAGGGTTAGCTGTGATATCCTTAATCTAAAGTTGTTGATTTTACCCTAATTATGATTCTCACACTGAGTTTGAAACCACAGGGTTTTTCTGAGTTGGGTGGGAGGGGTTGTTTTTAAAGCAGCCCTTCCTAATGGCTCTACTATTGAGTTTTTCTTTGGAAAGAGCAGAGAATCATTTTGTCCTCGAGATTCGTAAGCCATGTTTGCTGCTGTTGTTGTTCAAGACTCCAACTCCCTCCCTTCCCCAAAGAGAGCCAAGGATAAGGCTGTTCACGAGTGTTAGGGTTTGATGATGGAGGTGGAGTGTTGTTCTCAAGGTCACCAGGCTGTCTTCAGCCCCTGAACATGTGATGGAAAGCAGAAGACATGTTGGCGTGTGAACTTCGTCCATCTGTGACCAGAACATCAGACTTCCGAATTCCAAGGTGTTTGGATTTTGCCAGGGCGACCTCCTTTTCCCTGCTACCAAAGAATTCTTTGAGCTAAGGCTCATTTCCTCTTACACTTATTTGTGAGAGCTACTTAAGATATTTTGTTAAAATGAAAGTGCTTAAACCTAATTTAAACTTAAACCAAGAAGCGGCATAATATCTCTAAATAAAATCGGAAACCCCCAAATTCCTCATTCTTTCATCCCTAACCATGGTTCGCGATAACATCCTAAACAATCTTTTTGTATAATCAAGTATTTATATACAACCACAGGCTTTAGAGCATTTGTACATATATGTGTATAGTATAGATGCCCATTCAGATATAGTTTATATATATAAAATATATTTTGAAGAAATACATGAATACAGTTATTGTATTTACATTGTATATATATATGTGTATATATATATGTGTGTGTGTGTATATATATATATATATATATATATATATATATATATATCCTCTCACACAAATATGTAAGCACACTCTTATTTCAAAACAGTCTCTGCATTTCCCCTCCAGATCTGGGAAATAAAGAGTCTAAGAATATTGCTTTTCATTCTCAACAAAGAAGTGGGAAAGAGCTTATGAAAACCTTATTTTGATCCCTTCAAAAATATGCTTAGGAACGAACGTAAGCTCCAAGGATAAGAGCGATTTGACAGAATTGCGATTCTCAGAGAGCAATTTTCTCAGAATTCTCGAACAACTGGTTTCTACAAAACCAAGCAAACACATCAAACACACACACACACTGGGGCCCTTGTCAATGAGGCCCTCGCTATCGATGCTCAAGGGATGCTAGAAACTACTCTGTTCCTGGTTTCAGTAAATCTGCTCTCTGGATGGATCCTGCAGCCCCAAATTAAGTAGGTTTTGGTGTGTAGATTTGGGCCAACCCCTCACAGAAAAAATGTCGCTGTTCCCAGTGGCAGAGCCTGGAAGGAAAAACAGAAGGTCCCTGCCACAGTCTCAGAAATTCCTCCTCTGTAGAGTGACGCCGATGGCAATGCGTGAGACAGACAGCGGGAAAGAGGGAGAAAGGAACAAAGGGGGAGAGGGTGGGAGGGAGGGACAAGGGCAGAAGAAGGGCAGGACAGCAAGAAAAGAGCAAAGAGGCCAGGAGTAATGCAGTGAGGGGGAGACGCAGAGTGGAGGGAGGGGCTGACAGGACCGGAGCGGAGCGACCTAGGAGAGCAGAAGTACAAAGGGACCTAGAGACACTAGAGAGAGACCAAAATAGAACAAAGGGAGGGTTGCAGGGACAAAGGCACACTTAAAGGAGAAGAAGATAGAAGGATAAAGGGGAGAAGAGGTGCAGACTTGCAGAGACACAGGGACGGATAGAAAAGGGTCTGAGGGAGGCTGTGCAAAGAGGGGATGTTGGTCTGTACCCTGCAGGTCTGCAAGCCCTGTACTTGCCCAGACTTGAGACCAAAGAAAGAGCCCGGAGACAGCAACAGAGACATCAGTGGTTTACTGGATACGGATCTTAAACACCTGAAGCCAGGTCCTGGAGTCTGTGTGCAGCAGACGGCGGGCAGGACATGGCAGCAGCCTTCACTACTCAGGAGAGAAGGAGGCTACCCTTTATAGGGGGAACTGACATCAGGTGGGCTCATCAGTTACCAGGGACGAAGTAAGCCCTATAATTAAGAGGGTTGGACAGTCACATGAGTGAAGCAGGGACTGTTGAGCAGGGGATGTACAGAGAGCAAGAGAACAGCCATCTGGAATGACCTAACCATACGGGAGACCACACTGGCAGGTAAGCCACCAAACAAGGCAGCATGGGCATGGCCCAGCTGTGTGGTTGGGCACCCCTGTGATCCATCCCTTGGACTGCTCCTCTCATGAAATGCACAATCTCAGACGGCCGAGTCCAGGGAGCTTCGGGTCACCTCTCCAACCACCAAGCTGTCCTGATCTCATTGCAAACGTAGATATCACCACTCCGGCCTTCTCAGTGTCTTGATGAGTTACAAGCGGCATTCTCTTTTCCCTCCCCAGTTATGGCTCAGAAGAAGCGCGCACACGTAACAGGAAATGCTAAAGCCGGGGGTGGGGGTGGGTGGGCTGGAGCGGGAAGGAGAAGCTGTAACCCGAGGTGGAATCACCCGCAGCAGGTCTCACCGCCTTTCACAAGGTCATGGGCAGATTTTACCAGTCATACCATCTCCAGTTGGTAAACGGAGGGAGGCCCTGCCCAGGAAGGATTAAGACCCAGACCCGAAAAGCAAATGAGAAAGTCTCTGGTATCAGGATACTTTGTCTGGAACCTTGTTTCTCCAAGAAGTCAGTGGGCATTTCAGCCAGAATGACCAGGTTTAGCAAATACACAGACAGATGCCCAGTTCAATTTGAATTTCACATAAACCATAAATAACACTTTAGTAGAATACTTTTTGAAGATAAATATATCACACATAGAGAGGGCGAGAGAGACATGACACACTGAAAACGGGGGTGAAATGGGAAGGGGGAGGAGAGAGAGTGGCAGAGGACAAATGCAACGTTTGGGACACACTGATACTAAAAGTTATTTGTTGTTTGTCTGAAATACAAATTGAACTGGGCGTCCTGTAGTTTATCTGACCACCTTGGTTGCAGGTCTGTTTTTTTCCCCCTGTTATTTTCTTAACCTATTTTCACTAATTCTACTGTCTCATCCATCCTTTTTATATCTATGGTTAATGACATCTATTATGATTTACCCTCACAGTGTAGCAATTTTCTGCTAAATACAAAAAATTCCCTAAACTTTCGTCCCATGCGCCAGGGTTTTCTTTTGGTTTGGTTTGCTTTTCATTCTAGCATCTCTTTTGATTCAAGCAACATTTTGTCAGGAGAAAAGACAATGTGTTTACTTCTTCCAATAGCAGAAAACCTGGTATGGGATGGGAAGGACGTCAATACGTTGGATAAATTGTTGAGTGAAGATCCAGGGAACGGAAATAAGATTGAGGAGGGGCGGCTGAGGAGACTGAATTGCACAATCAGACATCCTGTTCCTGTGTGTGGGTAGCACGGATTCCCTGTCCAGGAGCTATATTACTGCCTTCCTGTAGGAGTGGTGGGTGGGAAATGAGAATAAATGACCTCTGAGATTCCATCTAACTGGGATGTTTCTGGCATTGATTTTAAAAATGGGCCCATTGAAAAACTCTATCATCGAGCCTCATCATTCTGTGAAATACCTCCTATATGCCTTTAGAAGAAATGAGCATAGAAAACTTGGGAACGCCCCAAAATGATTAAGCTAATGTTTTAACCTTCCCGCTAAATATTCTCAGAGAATATCAGGGCACTACAAGGACGTTGGGGTGATCCCAGCATGCCTTGGGGAAGTGCCAGCGGGTGGAGTGGAACGTGGATATTGCTAGCGAAGGATAAACGTATGAACGCGTGGCAGCAGAAGACTGAAGAATGCAACAGGAAGATGAGAAACAGCAACTGGGACAAACAGGACTCTGACCATGGAGAAACAAAAACCCTTTCAACTTGCTACTTGAACATGGAGTGCGGTGTATGCCGCGGCGATACTCTCCCTATCCGCCCCCCGCCCCCGTGTCCTAAAATGTAGATTCTCTTTTCTGAGCATATATAGCCACAGCATTGGAGAACTCAGGAGAGAATTAGCCAGAGGCTAGGTCTTGGAGGATAGGTTGCATCTGTTCTGAATATGTTCATGGCCCACGTGTGGGCACTGACCTCCTGTCAGAGACGCCTCTGAAGTGCAACCCAAGAAGATGTGTTGACCCAGAAAATGTTTATACAAAGCTTACATACTTGAAATCTTCTGCGCCTTTGGCACAGCAGCTAAAGATATTCTAGAACTGTACCGCTGTCACCTTTTTCTTCTTTCTTAGTTTTAGAACTGGGATGCTGTAAGGCATAAGGGGGAAAGATAAATGGAGAAAATCCAATATATGAACAGATGTTAACTTACATTCATGGGGCACCTCAGACTTTACACAGGGCTTGGGGTTGGCTATACGCTCACACGGGACCCTCCCAACATTGCAATGAGGTAGGAATTATTGATGGCATTTTCGAGATAAGGAAACAGTAACTCAAGAAGTGAAGGTCCAGCCGGGGCCCAATATCAGGGCTTTTAATTTTCCAGTTCCACGCTATTCTCGCTAAACCAGAGGTGCCTTCCCCAAGGCCACATGATTGATATGAGGTAAATTGACCTTTATGATCTTTCTTTGTGTCCAGGCAACTTACAGAGGTTCATGAAAAGAGAAAGAAGGGTAGTATAGTGATTAATTACTGAGTCCTGGAATCAAATCTCTGTTCCATCATTTATTAGCTGTACATCCAAGAGCGAGTTTCTTTCCTTTCCCAGACTTAGTTTTTCTAACAGTAGAATAGGTTGAAAAATAATATTTTCTTCACTGAGTCGTTGTGAGGATTAAATAAGTTCATATGTGTAAAGTCTTAGCATAGAAAATGCCGTCACCTGGACTTCCCTGGCAGTCCAGTGGTTAAGACTCCGTGCTTCCGTTGCAGGGAGTGCGGGTTCGATTCCTCCCCGGGGAACTAAGACCCAGTGCGGCCAAACAAAAGAAAATGCCCCCACCTGCACATACTGTTGTTAGTATGATGATTATCTCAAGGTGTGGATTATACTCTTTCCTTCAGTGCTGACTCGCCCATCAATCTAGAATGTTGCCTGTGGAGTCTCGTTCTGTGGGCTTGTTCTAAGAGCGTCAGGCATTTTGAAAGAAGGGATTAAGAGCTTCACCAAAAAGTAACTTATCTTAAAGTCCAGTCAGAGCAATCCATAGAAATATTTTCTAATGATTTTTGAGAAATGTGCAAAATGATCAGAAATCAAATGTGAGATGTGGAACAAAGCCTATTAGCAGCTGAAGCTGGACTTAGAGGAAATGCACACAAAAGGGGAAAAATTCACTGTGCTCCCGCCAAGGGTATCTGTGTCTCGTCTACATCATTTTTGCTTAAATGCCTCTAAGTTTCTAAAGCCCGGAAGATAACCTTGGACTTTTAAAGCTAGGATTTTGCTGATAGGATATTAGATGATGAAGCATTTCATGACAGTGTTATTGAATTAGGAGAGAAAAGATAAACTTCGGAAATAAATTAAGACTACCAATTTCAACACTAAAAGCCTTAAAGTATGGAGTTATTCTGAAAATGTTTTGAGATGGGGAGAGACCTGCACGCTAGGGACCTGTGTGCAGAAAGGATGTGTAGATCAAGACAGCAGCCTTGGGCTCTGGGCTACACCCTGAATCACTGTACGTGGTAACAAGGTAGGACAAAGACATGCTTTCTTTTCTTTTCTTTTCTTATTTCTTCCCAACGCACTCTTTTTTTCTTAGGTGATTAAGAAGATTTCAGTCTTTGAAAATAATCTTTGTTCTTTTCACAGCTGTTAAGAATCTAGAGGAAGGTAGTTGCTCCAAGCCTGTCCACTGGGGGAAGGAGACAATCGTTCATAATCTGCTGAGCTTGCAGTCGGAACACCATAAAATACAGCCCAATGGAAGACTGATTCCACTGCTGGGAGTGGGGAGACATTCTACTAAAGGAGCAACTTGCAAAATGAATTGTGTAAAATCATGTCTCAAGAAGAAGGGGGATTTAAGAAGAAAAATAATACCAAGTGACATTTAATTGAGATGTTTGTCTTTCCAGGAAAATTAGTTGGTGAGTAAATATACTCAAGGTTACAACTGGGTGGAATGTCTGGAGGAATCAGTGGCTAAAACTAGCTATATTCAAGGGAATGAGAAAAGCATGTTATATTTCTATAAAGCTCTTGGTAAAAAAATAAAAAACTGGAAGAATAAGCAAACCTAGGAAACATTTTGAAATAAGATGCATTTGATATTGAGGCCTCAGTCTTCCAACTTAGTTCCCTTTTCCCCTTTTTAGCTCCTGTTGCTACTAAGAGACCTCGCCCCATCTCTCTCTGTGGCCCAGTGCCTTCATTTCTCCCTCCCTCCTGTATTTTTTATCAATTCCTGATCTCAGATGAGAGTCTGAAACCCTGGCATTTAAAGTTATAAGAACTGATATGAGATGACCACATTTTACCTCTCCTTTTCCAGAACTGCATTCTAATAGGGATCAAAGATTCATGTAGAAGTCATGATTTTACGTGGCATTCAAGACTGCGGCCAGAAAGTGGGAAGAGGGAATAAGGGAGTTTGAGGAGGAAAGGACCAAAAGAAGGGTTTTCATGAAAACACACTATGTTAAAAACTAAGAATCCCCTCTACACATGTGGAGCACGGACCTGCCAAAGGCATTATGTGCTTACCGTAGAAGGTCGAATTTAGCCCTTCCAACAACCAACCGAACTAAATCTACTTTTCGCAGGAAGCAGAGAAAGGGAATGTTGTGCAATACCTTATTATGACTTTTCTTTGGTAGTGACTTAAAAACACTTTAAATGGTAAAGACAAATTGCTTGTGGTTTACACATCCAGAGAGGGCAAGATACTTTATCCCTGACTTCTCGATTTCTTCAAATAATTACAAATTATTCTCAGTAGAAAAATTAGACTCATTTTCTTCACAAGTCTATGAGATTTTTACGTCCCCATCCTAACATAAGTGGCCCTGTGGCATTTCAAATCTGCAGTCATTGGAACAATTGGTTGACTTTGGCAGTCTCTATGACTAATGCGTTAACTTCAACCCATCAAATGAACTAAAACCGAGTGTGTTTGAATATTTGGTCTACAGATAAGCCTATGGGGGACATTCAAACAAATGAGGTGAACTTGACTTTTCTGGTCCTTTCAAGATTATGTTCAGGGGAAAGGTTACCCAACAGTTTAGAAGAGCCAAGCCAAAAACATCTACATCCAAAGCCTTCCTTTCAACAGTAGACTGTCTTTGCATTTTGCTCAATTTTGTTACTTGGAATTAAAAGCTTATTAGAAGCAAGTCTTCCCTGCAAGCTGACATATTCAATTACAGTCATCTGTTCTAGAGAACAGACTGTGTCTAGACAGAAGAATACCACTGTGGCTTAGAAGGAACACGATGCGTTACAGAGGCTGGATTCTAGGGCTGGGTGACCGTTTTTTACGATCTGCGCCGGGAACACCGTTTGATAAACTGTTTCACAGCTTCCCAAATGCACGTCGGTACCAAACGACCTGAATGGCTACAGCTGAGAGCAAAAAACCCAATGAGATTAAATGACGAAGATTTGGTGGTGATGGGAGAAGAACGCGTAAGCCGAAGAGAAATAGGAAACAGAGCATTAAAAATTCAAAATAAAATCAAGCAAACAGCACCAGATCAATAGAAACGAAAGCCAAGATTCCAAGCTTTGCAAGAGAAAAAAATTCTCGTCTTTGTTGCATGTTCCAGGATCTTCACAACTGTGTTTAGGGCGGGGGTGTGGGATGAGTTATTATTCCCACGTATGTGGAATAAAAACAAGCAGTTGGCCGGCTATAAGAAATTAAACATCTGTCCCGGGAAGCTTCCTCCCAAACAGAACCATACTGAGTGCATCCCACAGGCAAAGGAACAGGCTAGGGGAACTGGCTGGTCCTGATAGAAACTTGTAAGAAAGCAGTCTTCATGTTTTGAAATGTTTAGGCTTAAATGCATGTCTAGCACTTCAGCGACTTAAAACGCAGTAGACATGTTTGATCTTAGGAAGAATCTCAGTTTAAATCAATTTTCCTAGGATGAGTTTACACGCGCTATAAATCCTGCGTGCTTTGCAAACCATTGCCAATAGGTAAGAATAGGATTGTGCTCCCCGATGCACCACCCCCGGCCCGGCCCATGAAATTGGTCATCATTTTGAGAGTCATAAATACAATCATTGTCAGCTTTCTGGTTTCCATGGCTTAGAAATCTGAGAAGGCAGGGGTTCATTTCTTACTACATTTGCCCCCTAGGTTGGAGAAGGAAGACGCAAATAAAAGCAAGGACATGACGTACGTACGGGTGGTTGCTAAGAAACATGCAACTGAACGCAGGCTGCCACTTAATAATGGCCAGAGGGGGTGTGTGCTGTGATAACATCAGCCGTGATAGCGTAGCCTCTCGGCCCAGCAGGGGCCAGTGCGGTGGGGAAAATGAAAAGGAAGGCGGTCTTGTTAGGGAAAATGTAAGAAGATCTGGAAAGGGAAATGAAAGTCTGAGGCCCTTCTCATACTGAGATGGTGCTACCGGTGCCTTGTGGGTAAAGGTTAAGCTTTGTGTTATTTTCTACTAGTAATGAAGGTGGACCGGATTAGGACTGATTCCCACTCTGCTACTTGCTCACCTGGTAGCCTAGAGCTCTTCTTTGAAAGACCGGGGCCCTGTGAGTTCACTGCTCAGGACTCCAAGAGTCACCGCATATTCCTGACTAGATTAGCCCCATCAAAAGGAAAAAGGGACTTTAGCCCTGAGCTAACTAGTTACCTAGCTCCAAACAGCCATAGGACAGACATACTGTATTGTGCAACTGCCATGATCAGCACAGCCCAGTGGTCCAGGGTATAGCCTCTGGGGGTCTGGCTAACCTGGGTTCAAATTCCGATCCTTCCGCCTGGTGACCTGGGGCAAGTTACACAAACTCAAGTCTCGGACTGCTCACTGTGATTAGAGGCGCATAATAATATTCACAGGCTAGTTTTCAGCCCAGCACCCCGTGCCCCTTTTCTTCCAGTAACGGACCTCCCCTGCTCTTACTGTGGAGAAATCCCCAGCCAACGTAGGCTCTAGTGGGGTTACAAGTAAGAATACCAACACCTGCCAAACCCACCCCTGTCTCAGCTACAGTTAATTGGCACAAGGATTTGGGCAATGACTCACACCAGGTGGACCAGAATCCTGCCACTGGGATTGTAACTAGATCAGGGCATGGGGTTCACATATGTCCAGGGCAAGATCCCTTCTCTCCAGTGGTGAAGCTGGCAGGGCTACTGGCAACCACTTTTCCCATCACATGGATAAAGCTGGTCTACGGAGGAAGAGAATGACATTGACAAGCAAAGACATGCACAGGTGGGAGAAACAAGTGCCCCAGGTCATTTGAATACCTGGCTCTAGTTCCTGAGTTCCCTGAGACCATCTTGGTTCCCACCTACCACGGATCTAGGTGACAGTTAGATGAGAAAAGAATCTTCAGCACAGTGCCTGACACAATGTATTTCATAAATGTTGATATTAATGCTCTCTCACGCCCGGGTGAAGAAGTTCATTGAATAGCTGCTTCTCACCCCATTTGTTAACTGAATCCTACGGAAAGTGGCCTGTCCAGGATGGAGGAAAGAGGACACGATGTGACTGATGTGACTACAGAGTGATGATCTGCTGTGGAGTGGCCCCGCTGACAGCGACCACCCCCACTGTACCCCCCGACTCACTGAACCAAGTTGCTGCAACTGTCCAGCTGTTCCAGCTTCCAGATGGACTTGTTCTTAGTGGCCAAGAGTTCCTGGGTTTCACCAAGTTAAGAGCAAACAGCTAAACGAAAAGGGCTGGACAAAAACATTACAGAGACTAGATCCCGGCCCCGATTCTGCCACGTGTAAGTTTAAGACTAAGCACCGCTTTGGGAAGGGGTGGAAATTGAGTTCACAACACTATTGAGAAGATCCCATCCTTAACAAGTATAAGCTCTAGAGAGTCTGAGAACATGTGGAAGAGTTATGAATATTTTCCTAGAGGGCAAGAGAACTGGTATTGTGACTAAGGCCATTTCTACACATGCAAAGGAGAGAGAAGAAGCAAAGATTCAGTCCAGCAATTAATGCACTGAGCATCTTCTGTGTGTCGGCACTGAGGTTAGAGAAATTAACCACAGCTGTTATTCTTATGGCGTTCACAGGCCGACCCCTGAAACAGACCCAGAGACAAGGACTAGGAGAGCTGTGAAATCCCAGAGGAAGACACAATGATTTACGTCTGGAAGAAGGCCAGGGAAGGAGACACAGAAGAGATAATGTTTGATCTGAGCTTTGACATTCAACAGGCAGAGAAGAGCTGGGAGGTCTTCGTGAGCAGAGACAACGTGGAGTCAGGGTGGCGGGATGGTGCAAGGTATGCTTGGGAAGAGCCGAAGAGGCAAAAAGGACTGTGGCTAGAACACAAGGTACGTTGGCACTGATATCCAGCTACGCAGATGAGGGAGCCACTGAAGACGTCAGAGCTTGGGAGGGAGGTGCTCAGTCTGTTAGTGGGCTCAGCGTGGGGACAGGGGAAGGCTGGAAGGGATAGGGGACACTAGAGGAAAGAAGAGCCATCATAATCGTTGAGAACAGACCCGACGAGGATTAGCACGACAGTGAGAGTCAATGTAGTGGCAGCTAGGATATGAAGGTGTTTTCTTTTTTCTTGGCTGCGTCGGGTCTCAGTTGAGGCATGCAGGATCTTTCGTTGTGGCGTGCGGGCTTCTCTCTAGTTGTGGCGCGTGGGCTCCAGGGCACGTGGGCTCAGTAGTTGTGGTGCGTGGGCTTAGTTGCCCCGAGGCATGTGGGATCTTAGTTTTCCGATCAGGGATCCAACCCGTGTCCCCTGCATTGGAGGGCGGATTCTTTACCACTGGACCACCAGGGAAGTCCCTGTTTTTTTTTTTTTTTTAAAGCAATCTATGAGTCAGAGGATTCCAAAACATTCACAGTCTGTTTTAAAACTCAAAATATTTGTGAATTTCAAGTGAAGGCAAATCTTCAAAAATCGCGACTTTAAGACCTCATTGACCCCCTATATAAATTTTCCTAATTAAGGCAAGGGCTGCGGATGATAAGACAATAAAATGATCATTTGTGTGTGTATATTAAAAATGTTTTCTCTAGGCTTTAAACTCATTTCTTCATGGAAAGCTTTTTCTCATTACCTTCCCTCTTCTGAGTATTTGGAAGCTACCCATTAAGTAGTCCTTCCTTTGAACCCCAAATTTGTGGGATTTATTTTATGAGAAGACCTTTATGCATTTAAGATCTGCGCACACCTTTTTAAAAAAATTTTTTTAATTTACTTTTATTTATTTTAATTATTTATCTTTGGCTGCATTGGGTTTCCATTGCTGCGCGCGGGCTTTCTCTAGTTGCGGGGAGTGGGGGCTACTCTTCGTTGCGGTGCACGGGCTTCTCATTGTGGTGGCTTCTCTTGTTGCAGAGCACGGGCTCTAGGTGCATGGGCTTCAGTAGTTGTGGCACACGGGCTCAGTAGTTGTGGCTCGCGGGCTCTAGAGCGCAGGCTCAATAGTTGTGGTGCACGGGCTTAGTTGCTCCGTGGCATGTGGGATCTTCCTGGACCAGGGCTCGAACCCGTGTCCCCTGCATTGGCAGGCAGATTCTTAACCACTGTGCCACCAGGGAAGCCCACGCACACCTTTCAAAAGTTCCTCACACTATACCTTTCAAAACCAAAAGCTTCAGACATTAGGCCTGATCTTGCAGGAAAAAAAGGAGGAATTTTTTTTTTTAGATGTACCAATTCTTTAAGCTTCTGGGATCCATTTAGTGAGCTGGAGATGACAACGGTTCATGAGATTCTAGTGGCCCAAATCATAAGGAACTTATACAGTCTTGCTGCCCCCGGGAATGATATTCATATATTTCCGCTGACAACTGGCTCCAGCTTCTCCCACCTGGCTGGCCTCTCCCCTGCTCGCTGTCCACAGGGCCCCTCTTCAAGCAGTCCCATTGTTCTCTGGCCCCCGCCCATCGAGCCGGCTGTCATGAGGCTAAGACACAGAGCCAGCAGCGGCAGGGCCAGGGCTTCACGGTCCCAGGCCCAGGTTCAATTTATAGCCCTTTCCCATGGGACAGAAAACAACTAAATGTGAAAACTCACCCCTGATTTATGAGGTGCACTTTGTGAAGTCTGAAATTAAACAGCAAGCAAGTTGAGCTCACGCTGGTCAATGTAGCTAGCCTTAAAGATTTATATACTAGCCTGAACGACTCAGAAGGAGGTCTGAGTTACAGACGAGTGCATAGTTATAGGTTATTGATGCCTTTACATCGAGAAGAAACTTCTCTTAATTTACAGGAATTGACTATAATGTTGGGTAGTTATCACCTGAGTAACTTATTGTTATGAATTAACCCATCCCCGAAAGCTAGTGGGAACTATAATAATTACAATGAAGTGAATGAATGGAACACAAAGTAGGGTTTAGGGAGATGTAAAACCAATTTCAGGGTTATCAATACACACGTTGGTGGCCGTGTAGCACGTATGCCATGTCACCCAGAAGAAAAATGGCTTCACCCACAGTGTACAGTAGATGGTGGGTTATGAGATAAGCAGGGGTCTGACTGCTGGTACTTTCAGCCTCATTAATTCCATGTGCCAGAGAAACGTGTGACAGGGCATGTCGGTACCATGGGGCTGGGGCTGGGAGGTACACTCTGGTGCTGTCATAAGACAAGAGCGTCTTTGCTGCTGCTACTGCAAGAGCCCCTTCTTTCTACTGCTCCTCTGCAGTCAGCTCTGGGGTCATGCATAGTTTTCATCTGTGCAGAACAGATTATTTCTGGAAGGTTCTGACCCTATCCTCACGCACAGCCACACTAGGTAACGTGGGGTGTTTCGTATATCTTCACTGCCAGAAATGCCTCTGCTAAGAGTGCACCATTTCCCCATCCTCTCTTTCCACTTTATCTGAAATTCCCATCATAGGGGCTCTTCCTCAACGTTCGATTAGGCCTGAAAGAGCTCTGTCTCCACAGGGCACTGATACATTGCAGACAGTATGTGAAGAGGAAGGCGCAAAGGGTCCAAGCAGAGACGTCATCACAAGAAAGGGTAGACCAGGACCTCACGACTCCCAGTGCGGTCCACGCACCAGCGGCATTAACATCTCCCGGGAACCCGGTAGAAATGACGAATCCTGGGCCCCGCCTCAGACCCGCCGAGTCAGAGTCTGCGCTGTAACAGGATGATTTGACGGCACGTTACGGTTTGCACTGACCTTGAAGAAAGAGGAGCAGTGTTGTTTGGAACAAGGATGGCCAAACCAAGATGACTAACGAGATGGTTGAAGAGAAACTCGCTATTGTGCCAGGGAGCAATATTCCACCCATTGATTCCCGAAGCGGGGTGAGCACCGGACTGTTCACGAATGTACATTTCCAGATCACATTGCAGAATTCAGGTTCTATTGATCTGAGGAGGTGCCCAGGAATCTCCATTTTTAGCAAGCACCTGTGTGCTTCTCCTGGAGCTGGTTGTTTTTGGGTCTCCTATAGATCACTCTGTGTCCCAACTAGCTACTACCTACCACTGCTTCTAAGCCGCCATCATCATAACTTCATGGGCATCAACGTCACGATCTGGTCGCTGAGTAACCCGGGACCATTCTCAAGTCCACAGCCATCTTCAGACTTACTGACCGTGAAAACTTGAAATTATAGACCTGCATTTGCTGTTGGCCTGACTAGAGTTATCCAAGACAGCTGGTGAAGTGAGTCTATATTTAGAAGCATGCTAGTGAGTATACTTTTGTTGAGGGGAAATGCCAGTGATTCCAAATGGGCAGGGGGACATAGGGTTGTGTCCTCAGTATCACAGTCACGCCTGCTGGCGATGCTGTCACTTCATCAGAAAACGATACAAAGTCAACACAGGATTTCTCTCAGTAATTTTCTCATCGAAAACAAAGGTCTCTACTTCCTGAAACAAGAAGGGAATTTCAGGCCTGATGCTTGATCAACGGTCAGCATTTGCCCTCCCTGTCCCCTCCGGAGGCTTCAGAAGAAACACCCAGCTTTCCACACGGGGCCCACTTCTCTCCTGGAGTCATAGGAAATGCTGGCTTCTCTTGCAAAGGATTTTGCCTCACAGGGCGGCAGTTTGGAAAGAGTCTTCTTTTCCCTAAAAATGCCAACATAGGGACTTCCCTGCTGGTCCAGTGGTAAAGAATCCACCTGGCAATGCAGGGGACGCGGGTTCGAGCCCTGGTCAGGGAACTAAGATCCACATGTCGCGGGGCAAGTAAGCTCGCGTGCTGCAACTGCTGAGCTCGTGTGCCTCAACTAGAGCTCACGTGCTCTGGAACCCGTGCACCACAACTACAGAGCCCAAGAGCCCTGGAGCCTGCACGCCACAGCTAGAGAAGAGAAAACCCGCACGCCACAACTAGAGAGAAGCCCGCGTGCCGCAACGGAAGATGCCGCATGCCTCAATGAAGATCCCGTGTGCCGCAACTAAGACCCAACGCAGCTAAAAAAAATAATAAAATAAAAAAATAAATAAATCTTAAAAAAAAAAAAAAGCCACCGTAAGGAGTATGGTGCAGGGACCAGGAGTGTGAATTCTCCGGCCAGTCTGCCTCCTTCAAGTCCTACTAGTCTCTTACAAACGATGACACCTCGGGCAAGTTCCCCTGTGCCTCAGGTGGGCCCCTAGAAAACGGGATCCTCATAATACCTCTGTCGCAGAGCCACTGAGAGGATTAAATGGGAAAATGTAAGGTGATGGACCTAGTAGATAGCATCGTCAACCTGTTCCCCAAAGCCCCTCCACCTAGAAACTTGCAAGAGCAGATGGTGGCCAATTGCCCAGACCCCTTCCTCCATGGCCTCCTGGGTACCCAGATTTCTCTATCCTCTGCAGGGAAACTGGCACCCAAATGGGGACATTGTTCTGTAGGGTGGCCCATCAGATGAGGACATGTTTTTCTCCCTTTCTCTTGTTCACCTCACCTTTCAGAGTCTAGAGTCCACTACCTCATTCTTCATTTGTTTCTTCAAAAGAGAAGTCTGCAAGGACTTCACTCTAACAGGCCCAGTGAAAATGCATCTGAACTTCCAAAGGCCCTGCCCCACCCTCTCACCCCCGCCAAGGCCCCTTTCATCTGGCAGTCTCTAATCTAGAACCAGTTAGAACGAACAGACCCTGCTCCTCTGTAAGTCCTGCCCCTTTCGGCAGATGCCTGCCAGATCTGGCCCCTGTTGCCTCTGTTTGCTCAAATGGCTTTTGTCGTATTGAGGGGAAATGGGAATAGGACATGTGGTGGGAAGGGGTGGGTAGAAACAGAAATCTTCAAAGACAAAACAAATGAGCGCTGAGCCCCCAGTTCCATGTGTAACATCCGTGGGAGTCACGAGGTTGCCGAAACGGTGGCAGTCGTCGGCTAACTAGGAGGGTGAACGGTATGCTGTGCTGGTTTGGCTGAAAAGACTGTCTTCCCCAGTAAGCAAATTATTGATTATAAACTGTTATGATTCCATCGGAGCCGTTGTGGCCAACTGCATTATTCCATCTGCCTTAAATGTCTGCTGTGTTCCCATGCCAAAACCCTTATGAAATTTCCACTGGAAAAAAAAATGAGTAGCAAATTCGGGTCTCAGTGCTCATATATAATTTCAGATTTCATTAATGGTTATTAAATATATGCCCTGAGGAAGGATAAAGTTCTTCATATGAATGGAAAGAGAATTGAATTTATAAATAAGGTGACTCTGTTTTCAAGGACTATTCATTAGACATATCCAGGACATACTTTTTTAAAAAAAACTTTCAAATGAAAGGTGTTTAAAATCTCACAGGATAAAAATGTTGGGAAGGGGCTTCCCTGGTGGTGCAGTGGTTGAGAGTCCGCCTGCCGATGCAGGGAACACGGGTTCGTGCCCCGGCCCGGGAAGATCCCACATGCCGCGGAGCGGCTGGGCCTGTGAGCCATGGCCGCTGAGCCTGCGCGTCCGGAGCCTGTGCTCTGCAACAGGAGAGGCCGCAACAGTGAGAGGCCTGCGCACTGCAAAACACACACACACACACACACACACACACACACACACACACACACACA
>NW_020838048.1:747139-768023 GCF_003676395.1 Aethalodelphis obliquidens
ACACACACACACACACACACACACACACACACACACACACACACACAAATGTTGGGAAAATGCAGTCTTGCTCAAAAAATTCAAAACACCCCTAAGTCCGAAATATTGTTCTTCGCCTGGAATTTGAAAATGAATTTGGGGGAAATTTTTTTTTAAGTTGTAAAAATATTTTCATATTGCGGCCCAAAGATATCCACATTTAGGAAAGATGGATGTATCTATTGGTAGGTGGAAAACTGGATGCTAAACAGAATGTTGAAATTAAAAAAAAAACTCCTTTTAAGAACCACAATTATAAAAAGATGAAAAGAGGCTATTTAAGTAATTTTGACTAAGTGAAGCCCTTCGAAGCTTTAGGCTACTAAAGCCACGTAACCTGGACAATATATTCTTAGGAGGAGTTGTCAAATGCCCAAGTAAGAAATTCAAATCCTTTTCAGGCCTGTTGCAAATCTCCCTGAAAGCTGTACAAATGGCACGCTTTTAGCTTACAGTGAATAAGTAGATGCAGAATGTTTTTTTAATCTTAATGAGTGCAAGTTAAGTATCTGCCCGAGCGCTAAACTCCTAAGGAGAGAGACTGTTGAACTCAAGACATTTTTGTACCAGGTGAGTTTCCTGACATCTATTTACACTGAATTGTCTTATTAGCCAAGAAGAGATAAGATCATTTTTTTTGTCATCAGCTGGCCTGCTGCTGCTACATGAAGTCTCATTAGAGATAAAATATACAGAAGGTCTTCAAGAGTAGTGAGTTCAAATTTCAGCTCTTCTCACTCAGAAGTGAACTTGGTGATATTTTCTAGCCAAAAAAAGAGCTTTTATAAATAACCTTAACACAAATAAACTGTTGATGCAATGAAGACAATTTTTCTATTTGAATCTTATGTCATGAGACCCCCTGAAATGGAATTTTATCTTTGAAAACAAATAATTCCCAGAGAGGGGCTGAGACGAATAAAACCTCCCTCCTGCCCTATCTTGTATTCATTTCTCGAGTGAGGTGCACTGTGTGACGGAGCAGATGTGATTAGCCCGACCTGTGGGACCAGCAGGCCATTTTCTATTGACCCTGTAATCTCTACGATCAGTCTCAGATCTAGGGAACATTTCCCTCGGAAAATTCACATCATCGCAAATGAAAAGTCTCATTATTCAAAAACAATAATTATTCAGTTGTAGAATACATCAAACATAATTCTTATTTTTACTGTTTTCTAGGTATCCAAATTCAAAGAAGTTGGCCCCAAACATATGAAAATGTTGAGCTTTACATTATCCTAAAAGTTTTTTTTCTTATAAGTTTGATTCTAAGATACAAGTTCTTTTTTTTTTTTTTTTTTTTTTTAAAAACAAGGTTTTTTTTTTTTTTTTTTTTTTTTAAAAACCAGGCTGTTGCTCATACCAGAAGTGCAATGCCAGAGAACTTGTAGGAAAGGTTTGGAAAAGCCATCTTAAAGTGACATTTATATAAGGGGATAAGCACGAAAATGCTAGTGTAAATCCTATCCAGCTGGTTATGAGGTGGACTGTGGTTGACGTCTGTTTGTAGATTGAAGATTTAAACAGAAATGCTTTGGAAAAATAAGCGAAAAGCAACATGAATCCAAATATGGCCTCTATTAGGCTACAGAGCAGTAAAAGGAATTCCTAGAGAAGATTGTAGAAAACAAAAATCAACTTCCCTCCCTGAAACAGTTACAAAAAGTAGAAAGTAGAAAACAGTGAAGAATACTGAATCACTTCCACTGTCCAGTGTACAGAGTTTTTTCAAGAGTTGCTGATAGGAGATGGTGGCTAATCTGCCAACGAGCACAGAAAAAAGAATTTTGAAAACAGACAAACTAAATGTCAAATGGTGCTTTCATGGAGCAAGGGGAGACCTGTCATTTCATAGGGAGCACGAGAAGAAGAACAGATTTCTGTTTCTTAGCAAAGACATTTGGTGCAAGGCAGACTAGAGCCTGGCTAGATCAGAATCTCATCAACCCCCAAGCCCGGGGTGCTTAGCGCCCGCATAAAAGCTCAGGTGGCAGCTGTGGAATCTCAGATGAACTAATAAATATGGAGCGAGCGAGCTGAGTTTAGCAGGAAAGAATGTCAGCAATTTACCAGTGGACGCCTAGGAGCTTGTCGTAACCGTCTTGTCACGGTTTTCAGAGAAATGAAGTTCCAGAAATTTCAGAACGGCAGAGAGGGCCCACTGAAGTCAAGAAATTCAGGACGAAATTGGGGTGGGACAACTGGTGAAAAGGGGACATGGCTTGTTTTCTGTTGCTAAATGCTTCCCCATGCTTGCACACCCAAACTTACTGTGAGAAAGCAGAGAAAGGTGTACTTTGTAAAAAGTTTCTAATGAATTGAATTCCACTGTGGGGTGAATCTGGCACTAATTTTCTTGGTGACGTGTCACCACCTTAAGAAATGAACAAGATATCCAGGAGATAACCCTGTTTCTCTATTTATGCACACACTCAAACACACAGTCTCATAGAGAGAAGCAAAATTAAAAGCATACAGCAAACAGCCATTTACAACATAGAAGGTTTCTGTAGTCCGTGTAAGTTAAGCTCCTTTGGAAGGAAAAAAAAAAGCCCACGCTATGTATTTATGCAGGTGTTTTCAAACAAGTTTCTCAGATTATTTGATAATTATAATGCCATCATCTACGAACGAGCAGTGAAATTAAAAATCAGGGCATTGCACGTGGGGAGCAAAGCAGAGAAATTTCATGGGGAGCTTTTAATTCTGGGAGGAACATTTTGAATAGAGTATTAAGATTGATTGTATCTAATTAAGATGCTAAATCATATAGTGAACAAAGACAAGGGAAAACACTAGGGTCTGCAGACTTGCAGCGAAGGCCTTCAGGAGCCCCCGCTCCCTCCCTTCACAGCCGAGGAGCCTGAGTTCCCGGACATTCCTACCGTGTGAAATCACACACACAAGCTGGGGTCAGGGCTCTGTGTGTCCAGTCGTTTATTCATGTATCAAAAGGGGGAGATATGCACACATTCAAACACACAGAGAAAGAAAGGATGTGAAAACAATGCAGTGTGCGGTTGTGGGAATGTATCATTCCCCCAGGAAGAAAACACACACGCTTTGCAGAGAAAAGGAATTCATCAAAGTCGAGCCTTCCTGTTGTGCGCTGAAAGGCTGGGTGGCAGATAGGGACTCTCAGATGAAGTGAAAATGACAAGGGGGTCCTTACACTTGAGCGCGCATCGGCTTCACCTGGAGGGCTTGTCAAGGCAGTTTGCTGGGTTCTACCTCCAGCGTTCCTGACTCAGTCTGGGGGTGGCCTGAGAACCTGCATTTCTAACAACTGTCTCTGTGGTGAAGCTGCTGGTACCCAGATCACACTTGGATTTAGGGCCCTGCACTAGCACAACTGAGGCTGGCTGAAACTGGATGACTGAACTGATGGATGAAAATGCTGCTCTTCTACTGGATCACATAAAATATGGTGTGCGCACCTATCACCTGCAAATGAAAGCAGTGACGAAGCAAGATCAATGGGATGGAACTTAAAAGCACAGCTGTCTCAGTAATAAAAGCTACATGAGTAATTACTGTAATTGTAGAGGTGGATGCACGCAGTTCTAAGAAGTGTGGGAAATTTTTATGTCATTTTGGGGTTAAATTAAGTATTTCTGAAACGACTCCATTAGAAAAGAACTTTTTAATTACCACAACTTTATATCCAAACTCTTCCTTTCTAAAGAAAAGCATTACGGAGTTTCAGCTGCAGAGTCTTATTACTGGATTTTACTTTTCAGCAGAAAATGCAACTCTATCAAAATGAAGAAATTAATGTTCTGTTCAAGCCTGCTATTCAGAACAATGTAGTTATTTATAAATCAGGTTTTCAATTTTGGCTAACTTAATATGTACAAGAAAGAAAAGTAATAAACATGTAAATATAGATTTGGGGGCAACTCAAAAATTTATAAATCATGGTAATGGTGTTAAACCATATTAATGTACATCAACTGCTCTCATAATTCACTTTATACTTTGCATTAAAGACCAGTTTATCTATCAAGACAAGATACAAAGCTTCTTTGTTCTAAGTTGGTTTATTTCTTCTCTTGATTAACCCTCATCTGAATCTGCAGGCCGGCGACAAAGAGTTTTGTTAGGTCTCCAAATGGCTGTTTGTCTTCTTGAAAACAATCTTTTTTTTTTTTTTTTTTTGAGGGGGATTGAACCCGTGCCCCCTGCAGTGGAAGCGCGGAGTCTTAACCACTCAAATGCCAGGGAAGTCCCTGAAAACAATCTTTAATAGTACTTTTTTTACCATGTCACGCTCCTCCACATGTAATTAAAATAGAAAAGCTGCAAAAATTTAAAGAATGCAAATCACAAATTATATCTGTATAACAAGCAGATGAAGTGAACTATTGAAAATCTGTACGCAGTTAATTAATTTTGCACCGGCCGGCAAATGATTACAGATGTTCCCCGCTCGTAACCTTTCCCATTTTGCATATCCTTCATCCTGTAAAACGCTCATTTCTTTCTCAGAAGCTCCCAGATAGTAAATACTCCATTTTCAAGGGACGTGGACAACATATACATACATCATTCTGGTTGGGCAGTGAAGAAGGTGGCTAAAATCATGTAATTTCTCCAGTCATTGTACCTTTGCAGATGGGTGACAAGACCTTCCCATAGAGTGAACCTCTGCAGCACTTCCTCCTAAGCGCTGTTGCCCGGCTTTGGGCCTCAGCTGAATACTAGAGGGAGAGCAAGGGGGTAGGCTCCACTCGCATGTGGCGCCTCTAGGCTGTGGGGCAAGTGGCCTTAATGATTTGCAGAACTTTCTCCTGCAGTGTGAAGGGGTTGGAAACACAGAGACATCAAATCTGATCTCCCAGGTGATGTGAGATAAGGAAGACTTCTGGTGAACGATGCCCCCGGGCAAGATCACCTTAGTCACTTTCTGCTCGTCTGCGAAGCCACCTTCCTTTACATGCTGCCTTGGGAGCACCCGTGCAGTCTCCCTGCTTCGGGGAGTACCTTCACCTCACTTTCCAATGCCCCCTCCGGCCCCCCCCCCCCGTTTCTCCTTAGTCACTTTTGTCACTGACATCACTGTGTCGCCCACTTGATACATGATTCTCTGCACCCATTCCAGCTGCCCAACTTTCTAGTTTTAACTCCTCTCTTCTGGGCCACCTCCGCACTCAGTCCTCTAATAAAAGGAGTATCCGTGTGGTTGGTAAAGCGCAACTTAAAAACCGATATAAAAAGTATTCCAGGGACTTCCCTGGCAGTCCAGTGGTTAAGATTTCACCTTCCAATGCAGGAGGTGTGGGTTCGATCCCTGGTCGGGGAGCTAAGATCCCACATGCCTCGTAGCCAAAAAACCAAAACTTAAAACAGAAGCAATATTGTAACAAATTCAATAAAGACTTTAAAAATGGTCCACATCAAAAAAAAAAATCTTAAAAAAAAAAAGTATTCCAGGCAAGTGAATTCAGCTGCCGGATATATTAGGCAAGAGTAAGCCTAATGGCACTGTTGGTGGGAATGTAAATTGGTGCAGCCACTATGGAAAATAGTACGGAGGTTCCTTAAAAAACTAAAAATAGAGCTACTATATGATCCAGCAATCTCGCTCCTGGGCATGTATCTGGAAAAGAGGAAAACTCTAATTCGAAAAGATACATGTACCCCCATGTTCATTGCAGCACTATTCACAACAGCCAAGATACAACCTAAGTGTCCATCGACAGATGAATGGATAAATATGTGGTACATATATATAGTGGAATACTATATATACTGAGTAGTACGAATATTACTCAGTCATAAAAAAGAATGAAATAATGCCATTTGCAGCAACATGGATGGACCTAGAGATGATCATACTAAGTGACGTAAGTCAGACAAAGACAAATCTCAAATGATATTGCTTATATGTGGAATCTAAAAACGGATACAAATGAACCTATTTACCAAACAGAAATAGACTCACTGACATAGAAAACCAATTTATGGTTACCAAAGGGGAAAGAGGGGAGGAGGGATAAATTAGAAGTTTGGGATTAACAGATACACACTACTATATATAAAATAGATAAACAAGGACCTACTTATAGCACAGGAAACTGTATTCAATATCTTGTAATAACCTATAAAGGAAAAGAATCTGAAAAAGAATATATGTGTATGTACAAATGAATCACTGTGCTGTACATCTGAAACATTGTAAATCAACTACATTTCAATTAAAGAAAAAGAGAAGGCTCAAGGGGAATCTGGGTTGGACCCTCAGCTGACCCACACGGACACTTCTCTCCAATGTGCTCCCTCACTGTGCTGCTATGCCTGTTTCCCACAGGACTCCCCTTCCAGGACGCCCAGCCTCAAGGGTGCAGTCCGCACACCAGCCTGGGAAGCGCTTTTCCAAACCAATCCTCTTTTCTTTCCTTTTTTTTTTTTTTTTAAACATTTATTTATTTAGGCTGCGCCGGGTCTTAGTTGCAGCACGTGAGATCTCTAATGGCGGCATGCAGGGTCTTTAGTTGCGGCATGTGGGATCTAGTTCCCCAACCAGGGATCCAACCCGGGCACCTTCACTGGGAGCGGGGAGTCCCCTCCACTGGACCACCAGGGAAGTCCCTGAAACCAATCTATTCTTCAAATTGAACACTTTGCATTAAGTCATCCACCAACCACAGCCCTGAAAAATGAAGGCTCAGTGCATGACAGTGATGTGAGCCCTGGATAGTCAAGGGCAGGTGAAGGCTTTCGTTCAGGGGCAATAAAAGCACACGCTGTCTTTCATTAATCTACAACAGCTCACTCTTCTCTTCATTCCGCTGACTTACCTAGTTAAGTCCCCCTCCCGCTAAAGATACGAGAAGAATGGAGTATCACTATATACTTCATTCCAAACCTGTAAAATGACTTTTATTTTCTTGGGTATGCCTCAGATAACAAAGAAAATTTTAAAATTTACATTTCCCTTTTATGCTGTCCGCATACACATCTCATGTGCTTTTGTGACTGTATTATGTGCCGGGGGGCGGCGTGGGGGAGAATGTTAATATGAAGTTGTCTTTGTCTTGTCAAAAAATAAAACAAAAACAGAAAAGAAAACTGGACTCATCTTGAAAATACTGGGTTGCCCTAAGCTTTGGGTAAACATTGGGAAACGTCCAGAATTGTCTGCTCTTCCGGCAGAAGAATCTATAGAATATTCACACCAATCAATAATTCCTGCCTGGAAACTAATTGTCTAAGCTTCACGATCACTTTTATTTTCTGTTAATGACTGTGTAAGTACCTGAGAACGAACGGCAGGAAGTTGTCACACGGCTGGCATCAACCATCATCTCTTACTCAGAGCAGCTAACAGTAAGGAAATCGTTCCTTTTACTAAAATACAGACTAGGATTTTCAAGTAAGTTGTTACACAAGTCTAATTATGTAGAACCTGCATTCCGTTCTGTCATTCCCCACCCCACTTTTTCCCCCCTCTAGTGTGCACACACGTGCACACGCACACGCACACACACACACATACATACTACACTTGTAAATCTTCTATAGATGGAGAAGATGCTGCTTTCCTTAACCAGTAAAGACCTATATCATTTATTTGTTTATTTTTTACAAATTTATTTATTTATTTATTTTTGGCTGCATTGGGTCTTCATGGCTGTGCACGGGCTTCCTCTAGTTGTGGCGAGCAGGGGCTACTCTTCGTTGCGGTGCGTGGGCTTCTCATTGCAGTGGCTTCTCTTGTTACAGAACATGGGCTCTAGGCACACGGGCTCAGTAGTTGTGGCTTGTGGGCTCTAGAGCGCAGGCTCAGTAGTTGTGGTGCATGGGCTTAGTTGCTCCACGGCATGTGGGATCTTCCCGGACCAGGGCTCGAACCCATGTTCCTTGCATTAGCAGGCAGATTCTTAACCACTGCGCCACCAGGGAAGTCCCAAGACCTATTTATTTAATCAATGGTAACGTGCTCCGCCAAGCACTGTCAGGGGCTTGTTCTCTAACCAAGTACAATGAAGTGCTGGCTACTCTCGGGGCAGAGTTTTGTATAAACTAGGACTCAGGTGGTTGAAGAGGGTCCAAGGAACCCTGCGAGGCTGTGTGTCCAGAATCCTCCACGCGCACCTCGGATGTTCCTGTCATGAGGTCTTGGCAGGGAACACTAGTTGGCTGCCTCCTTGGTTACAGGGTAATTACAATTGAAAACAAGCATAATTCTGGGCCTGGTTTTCAGATGATCGAAACTTATAACATTTGAAATAAAGTCCTTTTACTTTTAATCAATCTATGAGTGGAAGATTGGCTCTGATCCTTCACTTCTCCCTGTGTCCCAGCCGTGTCCCTGTGTTGCCATGGTGCACCGCGAGCAGGCTGTACTTCTCTGCCTCTTGACTTGGCCGCGTTCTAGCCCAAGGAATGAGGTCGAAGTGGCACTGTGCCAGTCCTAAGCCCAGGATTCAAGAGGCCTTGTGTGTTTCCACTTGCTCTTGCAACTCTGCCAATGCCAGGAGAATGAGATGCCTGGGCTTCCCTACTGGTCCCAAGAGAAGAATGGGAGGCACTTGCAACAGAGCCCTCCTCAAGCCAAGACCAGATAAGCCAACCCTCAGCTGATCAGCAGACTTGGGAAACACCATAAATCATACCTGTTCTAAGCCACTACACGTGGGGATGATTTGTTATGTGGTATTAACTAACTGATATATCATGAAATCAGTATCAGGCAGGTTTGGTTTACGGCACTAATTGGTGGCGGTCCACGTGATTAGTTTATTTTTAAATGTGATATAACAATACAATCATGTTACTCAATATAATCTTGAGAGAATCCTAATAGAAACAGATTAGCTTTTCAGTCGAACGGCTCTATATCCACTCACAGGGAATGTTCCCTCATCTTTCAGAGCCTCGGTTTGGGCATTTGTAAAGCCAGGATTATCATACTTACCTTGAAGAGTAGGAGTTAATGGGTAAAGTATGTAGTTTACCGAGCATATGGTAGAACAGTAAATGTTATTATTATTATTTTTTTTGGCCATGCTGTGCGGCCTGAGGGATCTTAGTTCCCCCACCAGGGACGGAACCCGCGCCCCCTGCAGTGGAAGCGCGGAGTCCTAACCGCTGGGCCACCAGGGAAGTCCCTTAGCTATTATTTTTATTCAGTACAGTGTGCAAGAGAAAGTCTATTTTATACTTGAGTCAGTATTTGTATTCCATGATTTTTTTCATCTTTTAATTTTTTGCTCATTTTCTTCTGTTTCCACTTACACAACTCCTCTCTGTTCCTTGCCTTAGGTCTTTTGAAAAATTCAAGTACAAAATCTGCCATTCTTTTTGCCCAGTGCCCAAAAGGGATGATTTATCAAAAGCGGTAAGTCCCACGGGCTATTTATATTGCTCTGGACACAAGTTTCATGTTATGGACAAATTTTCAAACATTAAGCTCTTTTGAAAGAAAATCAAGCATAGAAGATCATTAAATGACCTCCTTAAAAAGTGAACATTTTTTTCTCTCCCCTCTCTTCCATAAACTCCTTCAAATAAGTATTTGATATAATTGAGATGTTTTCTAATTAAACCCATCATCCACTCTGTGTAAAGCAATGACAACAAGAAAATGCTTGCCTTCCTTTCTGTTGTAGCTACAGAAGTTATTTCACTTTGCAAAGGATCGTCAAATGATTTTGCCAGGAGCAAGCAACCTTTTTCTGGAAAGGACCAGATAGTACATATTTTCAGCTTTGTAAGCCATATGGTCTCTGGTGCAACTATTCAAGTCTGCGGTTGTAGCACAAAACCAGCCATAGACAATATGTAAACGAATATGTATGGCTGTGTGCTAATAAAAGTTTGTATACAAAAGCAGGTGGGCCATAGTTTGCAGACAGCTACTATAAACTGTAAGACAAAAGTCATGCTGACATTAATGCAAAATGAGCCACACTAAAGTTCAGATATTTTCTTTACTATAATATCCATACTATATGTAAATATCTCTCGGGCTTGCTTTTAAATATCAGAACTTTTTAAAGGTTTTGTGTAGGACAATCATAAGGTTGGGTTTTATTCATGGCATCTATCCTCATGGTCCAAAGTTCCCCAACATTTGCAGGCCAGAATATTTTAGTTTCAATCCTGCCGGCAGGCTGATTTAATTCAATTTCATTCTAATTATTCTGTATAGGACATTCATTCTGCTATTTCCACAAAGATCAACATGGGGTCTATGTAGCACCAATGTAATAGTATTTCCGTCTATTTGCATGTTACTCAGTCCTGTTTTAAACGGTGACCATATTAGACAAAACATTTTTTGTTTTCCAAATAAGAACCAACAAGAATATCAAAGGAAATACATGTCCCCCCCCCCGACCCCAGCCCCATTTCATGTGGAATCTCCCCCTGGCTTCCCAAAGCTCATCATTAAGGTGCACTCTGACACCACTTTTATTTAGCTCTTCCTCATGTTCACAGGATCTCACACCAACCCAATAATCATTCTGGTTCACCCCCGTGAAGACTGCCTAACTAACACACTCAGCCCATAAGAAACAAGTTAAAGAAAGGCACGCACGTGCACAGAGTTCACACGAACCCAGCTGCCCTGACACGCTACGGAAGTATTCATGTGCAAGCTGAGTTTGGTGTGCAGATGTTGGTGAACGGTTCATGAAGACCTCCACGAGAACATCAAGCCTGCCGCCGAGTGAACTAGCTAAAGGTGAATTTCTTCCAGGTTTCCATCGTTAAAAACATTTCATTCACTAAGATGGGTTTCAGCAATCTCACGGTGTGACCTTTATTTTATCGGGTAATTTAATCTGCCCTTAATTTCAAAGGGTGGTATTCTGAAATAAAGCTAGACTGCGCCGTGTGTCCCTTTTGTGAAGTAAGATGCGGGTTCCTCTCGTCTTCAAGAAGAAATGATTTATCATGCAGCATGTGATAGATCAAGCCGTAAGATTCCCTTTCATCTCTGAGCCTGTCTATATTCCCAGTTTTTAAGACTCTGGATTTTCTTTGACTGCCTGGATTTTGATTATTTTTGGTTTCAAACCATTCTAACCAAAAACGTTGCCAAGGTGGGCTTTGAAAAAAAATTCCAGTTCATCATTGTTAATGTAAAGGAAGACAGAGTCAAGAAATTCATGTGAAACTAGATTCCTGGTTTGGACAATGAGTATGTGTAGAAACATCAGTGTTTCTCAAAGCCCACTTCCTGATACCGTATGAAAATAAACGGCTGTTTTTAATAGCAGAATTTGTGTAACGATTGTTAATACAAAGCTAAAAGCTGACACGGAACCCTTTCATCTAGGAAGCATGCTGCCTAATGTTGTGCAGGCTGAAAGACAAAGAAAAAAAAATCAAAAAACAAAAAAACCCGGTGCTCAATTCCCCAGTGCAGAGCTTCCTTCCTTAGGGTCCGGGCAGGGAGCAGAGCCGAGGGCACTGATAGGTTATGAGAAAAAGAACGACACAGTCACGGCACAAATGGTCCTATTGCTGTGTGACTGTGTTCGGCGGACGGTCTGTTGCCCTGAGCCAGTGGTTCACAACGTGTGGGGGGGGGGGGGGGGGGGGGGGGGGGAGGTGATTTTGCTCATCAGAGGACATCTGGTAATGTCTAGAGACACTTTTGGTTGTCACCACTAGGAGGGGGTGCTACTGGCATCTAGCGGATATAGAGGACGCTTAGGAGGCTACTACACATCCTACAGGACACAGGGCAGCCCCACACCAAAGAACGGTCTGGTCCTAAATGCAGTAGTGCTGAGACTGAAAAACCCTGTCTGCCCTTGGAGGGTATTTGGGGGGCCTGTAGTGAACTGGAGAGCACCAGCTCTCTCTAGGGGCAGCAGCTCGAAGGTTCCAGCTGATGTGGGCATGTGGGAACCTTCCATGCAGGAAGAGAACCAAACAAAGGACTGAGATTTATTCAGGATACGATGGAATGACTTCAAATTATCTTTAGAGCCAGATGAGAAGAATTAAAATATCTTAAGACTTGTTGCCAGAAGGACAACACAAAGAAAGCCAACTTCTTTCAACCTAAATCAGATGAAAGAAATGGGTAATGAAAAGGGGAGAAGGGAGGGAGAGGGATGGACTGGGAGTTTGGGGTTGGTAGATGCAAACTATTACCTTTAGAATGGATAAACAACAAGGTCCTACTGCAGAGCACAGGGAACTATACTCAATACCCTGTGATAAAGCATAATGGAAAAGAATACAAAAAAAGAATGTCTAGATGTGTAGAACTGAGTCACTTTGCTGCACAGCAGAGACTGGCACACATTGTAAATCAACTATACTTCAATTAAAAAAAGAGTGATAAAAAAAAGAAATGGGTAATGAAATGGATTCAGGGTCACAGGTTGACACGGTGATTCTAAAACAAAGGATATCCATGGAGGCACAGTGCATACACCCTGGCTGACAGCAGCCTCCCTGTCCTACACCCTGGGTCAAATCTCTAACCCAGAAGCTACCATGTTAACATCCTCAGTCAACCCATGATGGAAACTCAGTTGAGTTAATAAATGAATTTCACAGCGTTCTTTTGTTTTAAATTTAGGAACACATTTAGTAACTGTAGTGACAATCTGGGTATGTGATTGAAAGCATTTTTGATTTTTAAGAGTATTTTGGCATTTTAGAAAATGGACCTATTTGCTTAGTCAGTAAATATTTGTCAAATTATTAAATGTATTAGCCTTTTTTTAAAAAAAATGACTTATTTATTTATGGCTGCGTTGGGTCTTCGATGCTGCACGCCGGCTCTCCTTAGCTGTGGCGAGCGGGGGCTACTCTTCGTTGCGGTGCGCAGGCTTCTCATTGTGGCGGCTTCTCTTGTTGTGGAGCACGTGGCTTCTCTTGTTGCGGAGCACAGACTCTAGGCGCTGCAGGCTTCAGTAGTTGTGGCACGTGAGCTCAGTAGTTGTGGCTCGCGGGCTCTAGAGCGCAGGCTCAGCAGTTGTGGCGCACGGGCTCAGTTGCTCTGCGGTATGTGCGATCTTCCTGGACCAGGGCTCGAACCCGTGTCCCTTGCATTGGCAGGTGGATTCTTAACCACTGTGCCACCAGGGAAGTCCCCATATTAGCCTTTTGATTCAAATTTTAAATGTGAAATTGACTTTAGACTTGTGATTGTAAATCGAAAAGTATAACAGAATTTAACTGTTTGGTAAATAGTATTGGACTCAAGGTGAACTTTCAATTCTCTAAATAAGTATGGATACTCCAGATATTTAACAGACTGAACCACTGAAATGTTTAAATGGTAAAAGTCTAAATATTTGAAAGTTTTAATGGTAATAAGTTGAAACATTTAAAGTTTAAGTGGTAATGACTTGAATAAATTAATGCATGTATTAGATTTACAAAAGTTATTTAAGTTTTTTAAAAAGATTTTGCCTATTAGGGTTGTAAGTTCGCCCAGTTAGATAGATACTTGAATGGTTAAACAGAAAACAGAATATATTAACTTTATAAATGTAGATTACAATGTATAAAGAATTTTAGCTAATTAAATTTAGAAATGAGAGCAATTGTTTGAGTTTAGATTGTTTAACTTAAATTAATTCAACACTAATCAAAACCCTCTGTAAAATTATTTGCTCTTATTATATACAAAAATGTTACTTGAATTATAAGCAGAAAAAGAATATTCGTAAGTTGAACTTAAACCTTGAGGGATATTTTGATTTTTGTCACTTAAATAAGTTAATTATCAATTTAAAGCCTACAAAACTGTATATAGCCCTTTAGGGTGGGAGGGAGGGAGGGAGACGCAAGAGGGAAGAGATATGGGGATATTGTTATGAAGCAGAAATTGTAAAGCACCATTGCTTTACACCATTGTAAAGCAATTATACTCCAATAAAGATGTTAAAAAAAAACAAAAGAAAAATGCCAGCCTTAGACATTTAAAAAATCATTAATAACAACCCAACTTGTCTTTTAGCAATCAAGAAATAATGTTCACTATTGAGCAAAGGTGATTTGTCAGAAAGGTGCACAACTTGCCAGGTTCCAAAGGTACAGGATTTCTGGAGCCAATCCTATGTACCCCATTTGTCTCAAGGAAACTGCAAAGCAGAGTTTGTAGCCCCTGGACAGATAAGGCAATGGTGCTGACTAGAATCCTTTCTGGAAGCTGTTACCATTAAACAGAATATAAGAATGTTAGTTCTGAAGGACCCTTCTCCCCAGGGCTGAAATGGCCAGGACACCCAGTGTAGAGGACGTTTCCAACAGGGTTACTCATACACCCTCCCCCGTCTGTTAATTTGTTAGGATTCATTCTACAATACTTTCCAACTTTTATATAGCAGTTTCTACAGACCTCAGTGAGTTCCTTTTCTGCATGAGTAGATGAGCAAAGAGGTACCATGAAGCAAAGTATATGGCGACGACACACTTATGAGAACTGTCTGACAGTGTTGGGTAGGGGAGCGCGTTTTTGAGTACAAGAGGGGAAAGTGAAGGCTGGCATCTACTTTTTCCTCTAATTTCCTATCATTTGAAAATGATACCAAGACTATGCTCTGCAGTTCCATGATGTGCAGTTGTTAAAAGAGGCATACGATTTTCTTTTCTTTTTTTTCCTGCTCTGACTTTAGACAATGTATCAAGATGACCTACGAGGACACCTCATAACAGCTAGACTCGGTATTTAGACAAAACTGATGACAGGATAGTAAGCTGAAAATAAAAGCGAAACCCTTTTTATCTTATTACCTAAAAAAAATAAAACAAAACCCAGGAAGCTCTCAATTTAGCGCTAAACCAAACAGCACCATCTGCTGGCTGTTTGCGAATAAGTGTTATCTAATCAGGGCCGCCGAACAAAGCTAATGGATGGGAGAAAAGGGAGAAGCGGGCTCCCTCCCCACTCTTTCCTCGGTGTCCTGGGACTCCCTGTCACAGGCCCTCTGCAACGCAAAGATGACAAGGCTTGCTTCTAAGACCAAGCATCCCCATTTCCGCTGGGACCCGTTTTTCCCCCTTTCCTTGGATTCAGCTTGGCCATCAACAAATACATTTCTAAGCAAACAAAGATTCCGCTTAACTTCCTCATTTTCTTTTTCCACTCCTGCTCTTTTCAGTAAAGAGATTAACTACAAGCTTGCCAACCAATCAGCGCAAATACACTGAGAGTCTGACTCTTTCACTGAAGCTCCAAAAGGAAGGCCTGGGTAGCAGGAGGTGAAGGTAACTGAGGTGCAGCTAATCTAGCGCCAAGCAGGCTGTTTCTACCCACTGGCTTCATGTTTCAGTTCATACGGCATCAGGACTAGCTCTCAGCTGAGATGATCCTGCTGGGCTTTTTGACTGTCTTGCCATTTCCATAGATGAGCTGGCCTGAACAATATTTATATTTTAATCAAATACAAATCCACATGAAACCGTCTTTTTCAGTTTCTTTTCCTGTGTAAGGAAGTGAAATGAGGGAAAACACTGACCTGACTGATCAGATTCACCACTCCAAAGAAGCTCAAATGTCATCACCATGGCAACAGAACAGTCAGGGTCCACCCTGTCTCTTCCCTCAGACTGGAAACTGCATCGCGCCCTCACTAATGAAGGAACGTGGTGAACACACTAAAAACAGTGAGTTTGGGGCTATGAGGAAGGGTCTTAAGACTGATCAGCTTCATGAAACATTCTATCCTGTTTTTAGTTTTCTTTCTCCAAATTAAATTAGCCTCTGAGGACCTGCTTTGAATAAAGGATTTGCTCACTTGCTGGCTTACTCTGTGCTTTCAGAAGGATCCCATGTTATTGAGCCCTTTGTTCTGGGAAATGACAGGGATCATTTCTACTTTGGAACCCAAACTGGGCAAATCTCAGGCGAAGTGATGCAGAAGGTCAGTCCAGGGTACATATCGGGGGGTAATTTTAACATATTAAAAAGGTATGCAAAAGATCCTCTATTCGTTAGAAGATCGTTTATTGAAAATTCTGAATGAGTTTCTGACTAAACTCTTCCAAGGCTGGTGTTTATGTAGGCAGTCAATTAGCTTCAGAACTCAGGAGAAATGTCCCTTTCATCAATTATGTGCCTGATATTTGAGTTCCTTTTGAGGGAAAATTAACCTACACAGCTAGTCTAAACCCCTTCATTTTATCATAATTAACCATTTCTTTTTATCCGTTCTTAAAATTGTAGAAAATGGCTCAAAACTATCTTCCTTAAGATTCTTTTTATGTCTTAAAAACCTAGGTTTCGCACAAGGAGGCCAATTTGCCAAAAGCTAATTTTCCCAGAAGCCAAATACACGAAATCTACCCACTGTAGGTTTAATCACTTTAATAGTTTTGAGTGGAATGTTGGATTTTAGTGATTGATATATATTTTCTGAAATGTAAGTAAATTAAGGGCAGCATAAGAATTCTAAAAATGCTAAAAGTCTGGCAAAAGAGAAATACTGTAAAATTCCCATATGGAAAACTATTTTTAATTAAAAATTGGCATTTTTTATATATGCCAATATATATAAAGACTGTTTCAGCTACTCCTGATTTCAGTCTGGATGTTTTTAAAAGACACTCCCTGGGGCTTCCCAGGTGGCGCAGTGGTTGAGAGTCCGCCTGCCGATGCAGGGGACACGGGTTCGTGCCCCGGTCCGGGCAGATCCCACATGCCGTGGAGCGGCTGGGTCCGTGAGCCATGGCCGCTGAGCCTGCGCGTCCGGAGCCTGTGCTCCGCAACGGGAGAGGCCACAACAGTGAGAGGCCCACGTACCGCAAAAAAAAAAAACAAAAAAAAAAACGGTATCTAAAAGACACTCCCTGTTTTTTTCCATTTGTCTAGTTTTTAATGGACTATCAGTCTTTCCCTACTACATCTAGCAATTAAAAATTCTTTAAATTGTAAATTAAATTAAATAGAAATTAAATTAAACTTTAATTAAATAAGTACAAGTAAAATTTAAAATACAAATTAAAAGGCAGAGCAGATAAGTCAGCATTTAAAATTAAAAATGAAGTTGAAATTTAATTCAAAGTATTGACATTTAAATCCAAAAGCAAATGTTCATAAATTGCCAAACAATTCTATCATAGGGTTTGATTACACACACACACACACACACACACAGACACACACAGACACACACACACACACACACAGACACACAGACACACACACACACACATATAATTTTCTTTAAACAGCTGAGATTTGACATGGGAGGTAAAATCATGTAAAGAAGTGGAAAGGGAGTATGGTGGTAACCCAGGAAGGACATACGAAGAGTTGAGTGAATGGTAGCTCAATTTTGAAATACATTAACTATAAATATGTAATTGGACATGAAGGATTACAAAAATGAACTGGTTAAAACAACTAAAAATGCTGAAAGATGACTGCAAAACCAAAATATTTAATTTAATTTAAACTGAAAAATGACCAATTCTGATATTTTGATTATTGATAATGAAATAATACATTTCTGAACATATATTTTATTAATTATTAAATTGACTGTATAGAAAATGTACATGTAACCCATCATCAGATGCTACGGTTGAATAGTTGTGTTAAAGCTGTTTAGATACTCCTTGGAATGCTCTAATGCCACCTTTTAATAAATCAGGACATTTATATATTAGCTTTAGGTGAATGGATGAGAATCACTGTGTGTGCGTGCATACGTAAGTATGTGTGTATTTATGTGTGCAGGTTTCAAATTTAGCTATTTCTTACCTCTCCTCCTTTAATCATTGTGTTCTGACCAGTGCAGAGAATAGCAACTCTAATGATTTTTCCATTTTAGATGCTATGATTCTACTAATGCAGCCTCAGAGTACATTGTTTAGTCCCAAAGTCACACTGTGCCTCATATCAGAGCTTTTAGTCAACTGATACCGCCAATTATTTTTTGCTAGAACTGATGTAAATTCAAATCGCCCTGATTCTACTGTTGTGCGGTTGAACTTTCTTGAACTTAAGCACTAGATTTTTTTCCTGGTTACGTTTTATCTTGTTTTACACACTACATTGTATTATTTGTTGTGTATTAGTTAAGTCTGTGATTTCTACCTCCCCCTCAGTCCTTTGCTCCATTTTGGCCTAAGGTAGCCTGTAACAAGTCTGTCACTGAAGAGTGACACATACTTGCTGAACACACTTGTCCTGTCCCCAGAGCAAATACCTCTAATACCTTCCAAGATTCCATTTATCCAACCCTGTGAAATTAATATTTTCATCTCTCCTGTCCTCTTTTATTTGAAGTTCAATTATTGAAACATACGAAAAATGCACTTACAAATGGCATTTTAGTAAAAACTTAATTAATGAACAAATGATGCCAAGTTAATTAAAAACTGAGATGAAAACAATCTGATAAAATGATTAATCTTCCTGAAAGTGTTTAATGAAAGCATACAGTATATCTTCATTAATATGAATGTCACAAATGTATGTTACAGTGACAGCTACATAATCAACTCTAAGTTTTAGGCAGCTATCTAAAATAACAAAAAGAAAGTTTAAATTATTTATATTTTATTGGGGATTTGAGTATATTTCAATGGTGCATATATCCAGCATTCTGAGAACCCACGCTCACTCTAAACAAGATAACGATGAAGAATCAAACCATAAAGAGAAGAAAACTTCAAAAGCTCAACAATGAAGAAGAGACAACTTCTTGAAGAAGAGAAGAAATCAAAAGTTTTAAGTGACCTTCCCCATCCCAAACTCAGAATTCTAAAGGACACTAAGAAATTACGGATTTAGTGAGGGAATTCTTCTGAAGTCTCTTGAGTAGCTCTTCCTCATGTTAGCAAAATCTTTCTTGGAAATAATTATGGCCTCAATTCTAAAACCTGATAAACTTAGGAAAAAGTTTTAGTGGCCAGTGTCACTCATAAACTTCAAAATGAAACATTAAAATAAAGTAACAAGAAGAATCTTGTAATGCTTTGAAATAAAAATAATCCCCAATCCTGGATGATCTCTTGCAGAAATATTAGGAAAGCTCAGTCAATGGAAATCCAATTTCCAGACCGGGGCACGAACCCGCGTCCTAATGAGAAAGAGATCATGTGAACATTTCAAGAGATAACAAAAGATATTTGATAAAAATGGATGTGTACTTCCTTAAAGAATTAAAGGAGAATAGAAATAGTGCCCATTAAGATGTCACTGAAGACCTGTCTTACCCTGAAAGCTAACAGCCACGCCCTAGCGCATCACCGTCTAGAGCTTTCTGTGATGATGGAAATGTTCTCTACCTGTGCTGACCCATATAGTAGCCACTAGCCACTTATGGCTACCGAGTACTTGACATGGACATTGTGACTGCAGAACTGGATTTTAATTTCATTTTTATCCATTAAAAATTAAAAAGCCACATGTGCTAACGGCCATTATAAAGCACAGTACAGCCCTAGGGGGTGTCTCTTTGTTCAGGGTGGGAGGGAGGGCAATAATGTACAGTGTAACTGTTATTTTTGATAGTTTAGCAGCTGCTGTTATCAATTATTAAGACATTTTTAAAAAACAAATAGAAAATTTTTAAAAAGCTATAATTTTATGTAGATAGTATAATTTTCTATCTAAGCAATTAAAAGGAGTTACCTTTAAAAATATAGTCTTAATTAGGATTGTGTAAAAGGGAGAGAGGCCAATTTACAACAGCAATGCTGACACGCTGAAAATGGTGGAAAGGTAATGCCATTCACGACAGCAACCAGAAAAAAGGAAAACCATCCCTACCGATTAGAGAACATGAGAAGAATATGATATGGCTTATCCAGAAAACGAGAGCATAAGTCTATCAAAGAATATCCTGCACATATCTTGGGGGGCGCTTTTCTTCCAGATTTTCAGACTAACACTAACCTTTCAGGCCACAGAAGAAGAAAACTAACACTGAGTTATGCTAGATGTTTTCTCTATCGCTGCTCATTGTAGCAGAACAACTGGATTCAATACTTACTTTGCACCTTTTTTTTTTTTTTTTTTGCGGTACGCGGGCCTCTCACTGCTGTGGCCTCTCCCGTTGAGGAGCACAGGCTCCGGATGTGCAGGCTCAGCGGCCATGGCTCATGGGCCCAGCTGCTCTACGGCATGTGGGATCTTCCCGGACCGGGACACGAACCCGCGTCCCCTGCACCGGCAGGCGGACTCTCAACCACTGCGCCACCAGGGAAGCCCCCGAGCGTGATTATTAATGCATGTGCTGGAACCTACATGTCTAAGTGAGGGCTAAGTGAGGGCTGGTCCTTGGGAAGAGCCATCTTGGAAGTGCAGGTGTAAATTCTAATTAAGCTAAACTCGTTCAAGAATTTCTGAATTACTCTTTTAAAAGTTCCTCCAGAGCCAGTGTACAAGTAACAATAAAATTAGCCTTATAGATTTTCTGTGAGAAAATAACAAAACCAATATTGTGAAGAAAACAAATACACTTTATGAGGAATACCTTTAAAAATGACTTTAGCTTGAATTCTGGTGCCCCCAGAAAAGCAGCTTTGATTCGAAGAGAATACGGAGGCAGTCAAAGGCTTTCCTCAAACTCGGAAGGGGGCTTCCAGGAGCTTTCATGGGCTTTAGAGATTGGTGGCTTTGGCTCTTGACTACATCTAAGTCCACTTCAAATCTCAACAACTTTTATTTTCCTTGCTAAAGTGGTATAATTCTAACTACTCCTCTGTTTGGCGTGGAGGGTCTTGAAACTGTCTTCCAGCTCTAGAATGCTTTGAATCTTAGGAAGAAGCAAACTGCAATGGGAGTTTTTGGAGGTCCTGAATGGCAGTGAGCAGTGGGGCGGGGGATGGGGATGGAGCAAGGAGAAAATGAAAGAGAGAGGGAAGTGCTGGGGGCAGGGAGTGAGGGAGGGAGAGGGAGGGGGAGGGG
>NW_020838048.1:768423-953876 GCF_003676395.1 Aethalodelphis obliquidens
GGGGACGGGAGGGGGAGAGGGAGAGGGAGAAGGAGGGGAGGGGGAGGTGAGAGGGAGGAGGGGGGGAGAAGGAGGGGGAGGGGGAGAGGGAGGGGAGAGGGAGGGGAGAGGGAGAGGGAGGGGGAGAGGGAGGGGGAGAGGGAGAGGGGGGAGAGGGAGAGAGAGGGGGGAGGGGGAGAGAGAGGGCGAGAGGGAGAGGGAGGGGTGGAGGGATAGGGAGAGGGGAGAGAGAGAGATGGGGGGAAAGATGAGCAGGCAGGAGTTGGGAGTGAGGAAGGATAGAGAATGGGGACTATAGAGCATGCGTATGAGACGAGATGATCTATAATTAACTGAGCTGTAGGAAGGGCTAGTTGGGTGGGGAAAGAAGAGCAAGGCAGATTGGAAAGAAAGGAGGAAGAGGGAGAATGCGGGTCAAGAAACCACACATTAGACATTTCCCAGCACTGGACACCAAAGACTACTCGACTCAGATGTGCTTGACTGCTACGTAGTGTGGGAGAGGGGAGGGGAAGGGAAGCAGGAGGCAGGGGGTGTCCATGCATTTTTATATACTGGTCAGGTCCAGTACTCATTAAACTGAATCATGAATGAATGATTTGTTTTGACATATCACACTGAGATCCTCAGGATGGAAGCACAGCATTAAGTGTTATAAAAGAGAATATTTCTGACATTAATGAAGGCCCTGCAGCAGACAGAGACACTATAAATTTCCTTCTACCTGTCAGGAGAGTGTACCATATGAGACCCTGCAAGGTAGCCTTGGCCTCCCTGAAGACCAGCAACCCTCTGGATTCCTTATTGTGGATAATGGGACCCAATAATGCCAGCCTGTATATTCAGGTTGATTAAAAAACAAGTGACCTCAGGGAAAGAGAGATGTCTTCCGCTAATTAAATCAGGAATAGCTTCAAGCGTTCTTAAACCTCAGGTTCCTACACAAACAACTCCTGACAGGTAGACAATGGAGGAAGCCTATTCTCTTTTGAACAGCTGTGAGTTAGAAGGGCCAGATGGAAGGAAGAGATTCAATTCCCACAGTAATTGTCCAGATTATCTAAAGGCATTAAGGCTTGCCCTCTTCCTTCTCCATCAACATGAAGAAGGATTTCCAAGAGCCTTAACCCCCAAGACAAAGCAAAACACCAGTTTTTTCCCAAAGCAGAATGCCAGCAATAAACTGCACTCAGAGCGATTTTGCCTTTTTTCAAGATGCCTTTCTACTATCCTGTGTGATCTTGGTAATATTACGAGGTAGGCGCAGGCAAGTTTTCAAAATGAGGACACAGATGTTCTAAAAGGTGAAGTGATTAACCTCAGGCCACACCAGACAAGTTAGTTACAGAATCCAGACAGAGCTCAGAAGACCTGAAGAATATTCCAATATTCATGACAGCCAGAATAGCCAATTTCAGGCTTCTCACCGGAATTTAATTTAACTTTATTTGAATTAAGGTCTTGCAAAGGTGATGAAAAAAGAGCAACCAGTTTAACCCCATACAACTACTGAGCACCTAGAATGTTCTAGATGCTATTTTTGTGGTTAGGTTACAATAAACTAGATGTAGTCCCTATCTTTAAAACATACTGTTTAGGGCTTCCCTGGTGGCGCAGTGGTTGAGAGTCCGCCTGCCGATGCAGGGGACACGGGTTCGTGCCCCGGTCCGGGAGGATCCCACATGCCGCGGAGCGGCTAGGCCCGTGAGCCATGGCCGCTGAGCCTGCGTGTCCGGAGCCTGTGCTCCGCAACGGGAGAGGCCACAACAGGGAGAGGCCCGCGTACCGCAAAAAAAAAAAACCAAAAACATACTGTTTAGCCTGGGAGACAAGAAAACAGGGAAATAAACAATGAAATGAGTTAGATGTTTCCAGGTGGAGAAGGTGGCAATGGGAATACCAGTCCATTCACTTATTTTCAATTATATACTCAATAAATTGACATTAAGCAGTCACCATGTGCCGTGCACTGTGCAGCCATGTGCTGAGGACACAGAGATGGAAGGGTACATGATTCCTTCTCTCCAGAATCTAGGAAATACATATGGAACAGCCAAATGCTGTGCAATGAGGTTATGTCTAGGGCAGAGATGCACATATGAGAAGCAATGGAATCACAGAGAAAGGAACTGAAAATCTACCTGCGGAGTGTGAGACACTTCCACTGAGCATGCGTATGAGTAGAGACTATCTATACTTAACTGAGCTGCAAGAAGGGCAAGTTGGGTGGGGGAAGAGCAAGGGAGATGGATTGGAAAGGATGGGAGAAGAGGGAGAATTGGGAATCTGACTCCGAAACTTCTAACACCCCGTCTTGCCCTTACGAAACTTATCACATAGCCAGAACAGGCCATATGGACAGAGAACTACAGTAAACCGTGGTCAGTGCTGCTGTGTTTGCGAAGTGCTGTGCTAACACATCCTCTAGCAACTCCTTCTGTGTGAGCACGTGAGGAAGCATCGCAGTGCTGAGGACTGAGCTGGCCCTTGGAGCACGACCAAGTCTATCAGGGGGAGAAGGCAGAAGCCATTTCAGGCAGATGAGAACAAAGAAACAAAGTCTCCAAAGCATGAACATGCTTGGTGATACGGATTGGGAAGTTTGGAAACAGGATCTGAGATTCGATTGAATAGAAGAACAGAACAGGAGGCAGGAAAGCGAAAGCTGTAGAACATATGGGACCTGGGAAACCTGCAACGTAAGTGAAGAGAGAGGGGCGGAAGATGGCTTGCAAGTTTCTAGCTTCACTGGCTGAGCGGCTGGAGAAGCATTCGTGGAGGTGAGAGACACAGAGAGGAATGGTTTGGGGGTGTGGTCGGCAGAATAATGGCCCCAAAGGTGTCCATGCCCTCATCCCTAGAAACTATGAGTATGTTAGCTTGTATGGCAGAGGGCGTTTGGCAGATGTGATTAAATTACGAATCCTGAGATAAAGAGATTCTTTTGGATTCTGGAGATTATTCAGATGGACCCAGTGTAATTACAAAGGTCTTTGAGGAGAGAGGTAGGAGAGTCAGAGGCGGGGAAAGAGATATGATGATAGAAGTGAGTGAAGGAGAGGGAGAGAGGGAGAGAGGGAGAGAGAGGGGGAGAGAGGGGGAGAGAGAGAGGGAGGGAGGGGGAGGGGGAGAGGGAGAGGGAGAGGGAGAGGGAGAGGGAGGGGGAGAGGGAGAGGGAGAGGGAGAGGGAGAGGGAGAGGGAGAGGGAGAGGGAGAGGGAGAGGGAGAGGGAGAGGGAGAGATTGATTTGAAGATGCTTTGCTGCTGGCATTGAAGATGGAGGAAGGTGTCATGAGCTAAGGGACACAGGTGACCACTAAAAGCTAGAAAAGGCAAGGCAACAGATTCTCCCCCAGATCTTCCATTAGGAAGGCAGGAATGATGAACCATTTTGGACTTTTTCCATTGTTTTAAGCCACTAAATCTGTGGAAATCTGGTACAGCATCAGCAGGAAACTAATACAGGAACAAATAGGAAGATTAAGAATTCAATCTTACGACTGCTGAATTTGCGTACCTGGGGTTCACCTACTTGGAATTCACACGAAAGCGAGAGTAAAACATGTTGAATTGGGAGTCTGCAGTATATAGGTCATGGTGATGCCAAGGGGTTGAAAGGGGTTATCACTAGGAGCGAGAACCAGAAAGTGGCTGGAGCTGCACCCTAGCAAAGAGCAACCTTGAAGGATTTCACAAAGGAAAAGGGATCAGCTACAGAAATGAGGAGGTGGTGGGAGGGAAACTTCGAGGGCGCCGTGTCACAAAAGCCTGGGTGAGATGCCTAGCAAGGCAACTGTCAGTGAAGTTAAAGTCTATCTGAGGCCAGGTGGGAAGAGCTCAGAAAAGAAGGCGCTGGACTTGACAATATGGCGGGTCTTTGGTGACGTTGGCAAAAGTAGCTTCAGTAAAGCTGTGGGATGGAAGCCAGATCAGGTGGAAGAGTGAATGGGAGATGGGGAAGTAGAGACAATGGCAGTCCATGATTTCTAGGAGGTTCTCCTGAAAGTTGGGTGAACAGCAGGGTGAGAACTGGGTGGGTTGAGGGAGAAGTATTTGAGTACTTGCTTGGTTGCTACTTTTTGAAGTTGGGGGTTATCTGAGCATGTTGTAGACGGAGGGGTAAGATATTAAAGTGGAAGAAAGAAGAGGGAAGGATGGATAAGGGCTGAATTCTCTGGAAGCCTCCATTTTAAGAGTAACAATTTCAAGAGAGCCCATCTTTATTCATGTGTTTACTGTGAACACACAACATGAGACCAACTCCCAAAAGTCTTTCAAATGTCCATTAGCTGAGAAAGTGAGATGTCGTCACAATTCTGTGGTTTTCACAACTTATCTCATGAATTTCTACCCATCACCAGGGCTCTGATGGTGGGAGGGGTGTGGAGGGGTGGAGAATTGAAAGTAGGGTTTTTATTTGTATACGTTGCAGGGAGCATCAGAAATAAGAAAAAAAAAAAAACTTAATCCAGGCACTTGGTCCTAAATAGAGAGAGAAATCTTCTACTTTGTTTTGGGAGTTATACTAAACGAATTGTTGAAACATTAATTTCAGCCAGGAGCATATTGTTAAATACAGTTTGGGAGGAGAGAAGCAATGAATCCAATCAGTCTCAAAGAAACATAGATGAAGGAAGTAACAATAAGTTCCTGAGTTCCTTTATACCAGGTTGAGTGTTTATAGTTTAAGCTGAGAACTGAATATTGAAATGGCCTACATAAGTAAAAAAAAAAAAAAAGTAGTTTTTAAAAATATCAAATCTCCTTTAGTTTGTGAACACAGGAGTTTTCAGTGATGTAAAATATAAACAGTGCATTTTTCACTTTTTGAAAAATGTAAGGAGTAAGAGTTATATTTGAAAAATGAAATTTCCTGGCCTGTCATCATAGAAATTTGCCCTAAACACCCAGGACAGTGATACCCTAAGTGATATCCTGTGATGTACAGGTCCATTAAAAATAATACTCTCAAGATGGCTGCACTGCTGTTTGTAGGTTTAAATCTGATAGATGTGTTATGCATGTTGAACAAGAAAGGAAACATCAAATTCCTTTCAGTGACCTGAGGAGATTGCCCAGAGCCTTTCCAGTGCATTATATGACATTCATTTGTTGTTGCTAAAATTCCCTAAGATTCCATAACTCCTGTTAAATTCAAAGGTAAAGTCACCATTTGCTTTTGTGGGTTTAAAACAGTTTCTATCTACACCTCCATAGGTACATGGTATTGAGGATGATCTTTTGGATAATTAGTAATACTTTCCATTAAGTTTGGTCAGTGTTATCCATTGTTCCTGGAAATCTGATTTTGTATATATAAAACAACAATACAGAGGGAGGAACCAAGATGGCGGAGTAGAAGGACATGCTCTCACTCCCTCTTGTGAGAACACCAGAATCACAGCTAGCTGTTGCACAGTCATCGACAGGAAGACACTGGAACTCACCAAAAAAGATACCCCACATCCAAAGGCAAAGGAGAAGCCACAATGAGACTACAGGAGGGGCGCAATCACAGTAAAAATCAAATCCCATAACTGCTGGGTGGGTGATTCACAGACTGGAGAACACTTATACCACAGAGGTCCACCCACTGGAGTGAAGGTTCTGAGCCCCACGTCAGGCTTCCCAACCTGGGGGGTCCAGCAATAGGAGGAGGAATTCCTAGAGAATCAGACTTTGGATCCTAGTGGGATTTGATTGCAGGACTTTGACAGGACTGGGGGAAAGAGAGACTCCACTCTTGGAGGGCACACACAAAGTAGTGTGCGCATCACGACCCAGGGGAAGGAGCAGTGACCCCAGGGGAGACTGAACCTGACCTACCTGCTAGTGTTGGAGGGTCTCCTGCAGAGGCAGTGGCTGGCTGTGGCTCACCATGGGGAAAAAGACACTGGCAGCAGAAGTTCTGGGAAGTACTCCTTGGCATGAGGCCTCCCAGAGTCTGTCATTAGCCCCAACAAAGAGCCCGGGTAGGCTCCAGTGTTGGGTTGCCTCAGGCCAAACAACCAACAGGAAGGGAATCCAGCCCCACCCACCAACAGTCAAGTGGATTAAAGTTTTACTAAGCTCTGCCCACCAGAGCAAGAGTCACCTCTACCCACCACCAGTACCTCCCACCAGGAAACTTACACAAGACCTTAGATAGCCTCATCTGCCAGATGGCAGACAGCAGAAGCAAGAGAACCACAATCCTGCAGCCTGTGGAACAAAAACCACATCCACAGAAAGATAGACAAGATGAAAAGGCAGAGGGCTATGTACCAGAGGAAGGAACAAGATAAAACCCCAGAAAAACAACTAAATGAAGTGGAGATAGGCAACCTTCCAGAAAAAGAATACAGAATAATGATAGTGAAGATGATCCAGGGCCTCGGAAAAAGAATGGAGGCAAACATCGAGAAGATGCAAGAAATGTTTTAAAAAAAACCTAGAAGAATTAAAGAACAAACAAACAGAGATGAACAATACAATAACTTAAATGAAACTACACTAGAAGGAATCAATAGCAGAATAACTGAGGCAGGATAAGTGACCTGGAAGACAGAATGGTGGAATTCACTGCTGCGGAACAGAATAAACAAAAAAGAATGAAAAGAAATGAAGACAGCCTAAGAGACCTCTGGGATAACATTAAACGCAACAACATTCGCATTATAAGGGTCCCAGAAGGAGAAGAGAGAGAGAAAGGACCCGAGAAAATATTTGAAGAGATTATAGTCAAAAATTTCCCTGACATGGGAAAGGAAATAGCCATCCAAGTCCAGGAAGCACAGCGAGTCCCATACAGGATAAACCCAAGGGGAAACACACCAAGACACATAGTAATCAAATTGGCAAAAATTAAAGACAAAGAAAAATTACTGAAAGCAGCAAGGGAAAAATGACAAATAACATACAAGGGAACTCCCATAAGGTTATCAGCTGATTTCTCAGCAGAAACTCTACAAGCCAGAAGGGAGTGGCATGATATACTTAAAGTGATGAAAGGGAAGAACCTAGAACTAAGATTACTCTACCCAGCAAGGATCTCATTCAGATTCGATGGAGAAATCAAAAGCTTTACAGACAAGCAAAAGCTAAGAGAATTCAGCACCACCAAACCAACTCTACAACAAATGCTAAAGGAACTTCTCTAAGTGGAAACACAAGAGAAGAAAAGGACCTACAAAAACAAACCCAGAACAATTTAAGGAAATGGTAACAGGAACATACATATCAATAATTACCCTAAACATGAATGGATTAAATGCTCCAACCAAAAGACACAGGCTTGCTGAATGGATACAAAAACAAGACCCATATATATGCTGTCTACAAGAGACCCACTTCAGACCTAGGGACACATAGAGCCTGAAAGTGAGGGGATGGAAAAAGATATTCCATGCAAATGGAAATCAAAAGAAAGCTGGAGTAGCAATACTCATATCAGATAAAATAGACTTTAAAATAAAGACTGTTACAAGAAAAAAGGAAGGACACTACATAATGATCAAGGGATCAATCCAAGAAGAAGATATAACAATTATAAATACATATGCACCCAACATAGGAGCACCTCAATACATAAGGCAACTGCTAACAGCTATAAAAGAGGAAATCGACAGTAACACAGTAAGAGTGGGGGACTTTAACACCTCACTTACACCAATGGACAGATCATCCAAAATGAAAATAAATAAGGAAACAGAAGCTTTAAATGACACAATAGACCAGATAGATTTAATTGATATTTATAGGACATTCTATCCCAAAACAGCAGATTACACTTTCTTCTCAAGTGCGCACGGAACATTCTCCAGGATAGATCACATCTTTGGTCACAAATCAAGCCTCAGTAAACTTAAGAAAACTGAAATCATATCAAGCGTCTTTTCTGACCACAAGGCTATGAGATTAGAAATGAATTACAGGGAAAAAAACGTAAAAAACACAAACACAGGGAGGCTAAACAATACGTTACTAAATAACCAAGAGATCACTGAAGAAATCAAAGAGGAAATCAAAAAATACCTAGAGACAAATGACAATGAAAACACGACGTTCCAAAACCTATGGGATGCAGAAAAAGCAGTTCTAAGAGGGAAGTTTATAGCTATACAAGCCTACCTCAAGAAACAAGAAAAATCTCAAATAAACAATGTAACCATACACCTAAAGGAACTAGAGAAAGAAGAACAAACAAAACCCAAAGTTAGCAGAAGGGGAGAAATCATAAAGATCAGAGCAGACATAAACAAAATAGAAACAAAGAAAACAACAGCAAAGATCAATAAAACTAAAAGCTGCTTCTTTGAGAAGATAAACAAAATTGATAAACCATTAGCCAGACTCATCAAGAAAAAGAGGGAGAGGACTCAAATCAATAAAATTAGAAATGAAAAAGAAGAAGTTACAACAGACACCGCAGAAATACAAAGCATTCTAAGAGACTACTACAAGCAACTCTATGCCAATAAAATGGACAACCTGGAAGAAATGGACACATTCTTAGAAAGGTATAACCTCCCAAGACTGAACCAGAAGAAATAGAAAATATGAACAGACCAATCACAAGCAATGAAACTGAAACTGTGATTAAAAATCTTCCAACAAACAAAAGTCCAGGACCAGATGGCTTCACAGGTGAATTCTATCAAACATTTAGAGAACAGCTAACACCCACCCTTCTCACACTCTTCCAAAAATTGCAGAGGAAGGAACACTCCCACACTCATTCTATGAGGCCACCATCACCCTGATGCCAAACCCAGACAAAGATACTACAAAAAAAAGAAAATTACAGACCAATATCACTCATGAATATAGATGCAAAAATCCTCAACAAAATACTAGCAAACAGAATCCAACAACACATTAAAAGGATCATACACCATGATCAAGTGGGATTTATCCCAGGGATGCAAGGATTCTTCAATATATGCAAATCAATCAATGTGATAAACCATATTGACAAACTGAAGAATAAAAACCATATGATCATCTCAATAGATGCAGAAAAAGCTTTTGACAAAATTCAACACCCATTTCTGATAAAAACTCTCCAGAACGGGGGAAGAGAGGGAACCTACCTCAACATAATAAAGGCCATATACAACAAACCCACAGCAAACATCATTCTCAATGGTGAAAAACTGAAAGCATTTCCTCTAAGATCAGGAACGAGACAAGGATGTCCACTCTCACCACTATTATTCAACATAGTCTTGGAAGTCCTAGCCACGGCAATCAGGGAAGAAAAAGAAATAAAAGGAATACAAACTGGGAAAGAAGAAGTAAAACTGTCTCTGTTTGCAGATGACATGATACTATACAGAGAGAATCCTAAAAATACCACCAGAAAACTACTAGAGCTAATCAATGAATTTGGTAAAGTTGCAGGATACAAAATTAATGCACAGAAATCTCTTGCATTCCTATACACTAGTGATGAAAAATCTGAAAGAGAAATTAAGGAAACACTCCCATTTACCACTGCAACAAAAAGAATAAAATACCTAAGAATGAACCTACCTAGGGAGACAAAAGACCTGTATGCAGAAAACTATAAGACACTGATGAAAGAAATTAAAGATGATATTGATAGATGGAGAGATATACCATGTTCTTGGATTGGAAGAATCAATATTGTGAAAATGACTGTAGGACCCAAAGCAATCTACAGATTCAGGGCAATCCCTATCAAATTACCAAATGGCATTTTTTCCGGAACTAGAATGAAAAATCTTAAAATTTGTATGGAGACACACAAGACCCCGAATAGCCAAAGGAGTCTTGAGGGAAAAAAATGGAGCTGGAGGAATCAGACTCCCTGACTTCAGACTATACTACAAAGCTACAGTAATCAAGACAATATGGTACTGGCACAAAAATAGAAACATAGATCAATGGAACAAGATAGAAAGCCCAGAGATAAATCCATGCACCTATGGTCAACTAATCTATGACAAAGGAGGCAAGGATATACAACGAAGAAAAGACAGTCTCTTCAATAAGTGGTGCTTGGAAAACTGGACAGCTACATGTAAAAGAATAAAATTAGAACACTCCCTAACACCACACACAAAAATAAACTCAAAATGGATTAGAGACCTAAATGTAAGACCGGGCACTATAAAACTCTTAGAGGAAAACATAGGAAGAACACTCTTTGACATATATCACAGCAAGATCTTTTTTGATCCACCTTCTAGAGTAATGGAAATAAAAACAAAAATAAACAAATGGGACCTAATGAAACTTCAAAGCTTTTGCAAAGCAAAGGAAATCATAAACAAGACGAAAAGACAACCCTCAGAATGGGAGAAAATATTCACCAATGAATTAACGGACAAAGGATTAATCTCCAAAATATATAAACAGCTCATGCTGCTCACTATTAAAGAAACAAACAACCCAATCCAAAAATGGGCAGCAGACCTAAATAGACATTTCTCCAAAGAAGACATACAGATTGCCAAGAAGCACATGAAAAGCTGCTCAACATCACTAATTATTAGAGAAATGCAAATCAAAACTACAATGAGGTGTCACCTCACACCAGTTAGGATGGGCATCATCAGAAAATCTACAAACAACAAATGCTGCAGAGGGCGTGGAGAAAAGGGAACCCTCTTGCACTGTGGGTGGGAATGTAAATTGATACAGCCACTGTGGAGAACAGTATGGAGGTTCCTTAAAAAACTAAAAATAGAATTACCATATGATCCAGCAATCCCACTACTGGGCATATACCCAGAGAAAACCATAATTCAAAAAGACACATGCACCCCAATGTTCATTGCAGCACTATTTACAATAGCGAGGTCCTGGAAGCAACCTAAATGCCCATCGAATGGATAAAGAAGTTTTTTTTATCGAATGGATAGAGAAGTTGTGATACATACATACAATGGAATATTACTCAGCCATAAAAAGGAAAAAAATTGAGTCATTTTTTGAGACGTGGATGGATCTAGAGACTGTCATACAGAGTGAAGTAAGTCAGAAAGAGAAAAACAAATATCTTATACTAATGCATGTGTGTGGAACCTAGAAAAATGGTACAGACAAACCGGTTTACAGGGGTTAAGTTGAGACACAGGTGTAGAGAACAAACCTATGGACACCAAGCGGGGGAAAGTTGCGGTGGCATGGGGATGGTGGTGTGCTGAATTGGGCGATTGGGATTGACAGGTATACACTGATGTGTATAAAACTGATGACTAATAAGAACCTGCTGTATAAAAAAATGAATAAAATAAAATTCAAAAATTAAAAAAACCCAACATAGTGAGATCTCAAAACTTTAAAAACAACAACAAGAAGAATACATTTTTCTGGGGCTTCCCTGGTGGCGCAGTGGTTGAGAGTCCGCCTGCCGATGCAGGGGACACGGGTTCGTGCCCCAGTCTGGGAGGATGCCACATGCCGTGGAGTGGCTGGGCCCGTGAGCCATGGCCGCTGAGCCTGCGCATCCGGAGCCTGTGCTCCACAACGGGAGAGGCCACAGCAGTGAGAGGCCCGCGTACCGCAAAAAAAAAAAAAAATACATTTTTCTAAAACTGGTTATAATTTGACTTCTTGGATTCAGAAAGTACTTTGGTATCTTTCACCGCTTCAATGTTGTTGTTATGAGCAATTGTCATTTTTATATATAGTACTTTAGACATACTAGGTTTGTACGGCATTCTCTAGATGTTGCTTTTCTACAAAATAAATTCCCTGTGTCAGCTTGGAAAAAAAAAAGAGATGAAGATGTTGTATAAAGTCCTCAAGGTGTTTCAAGAACTCTGAACCATTTAGAATGAACATATACACACTAATATATATAATAGATAATCAACAAGGACCTACTGTATAGCACAGGGAACTCTACTCAGTATTCTGTAATAACCTATATGGGAAAAGAATTTGAAAAAGAATGGATATATGTATATGTATAATTGAATCACTTTGCTGTACACCTGAAACTAACATAACATTGTAAATCAACTATACTCCACTATGAAATAATAATAATAAAAAGAACTCTGAACCACTCCTAAATCTGCGAGCTACACAGTACTTTTCCTAGGTGCTTTGGATTGCTAGAACATTGTTTATCTGTGCCATTTTAAATGTCCATTTCACACACACACAGATAATCATCCTAGGAGTCGCTCACCCAACAGGATGCTTTTCTGATGTGTGTGTAATAATGCCTTATGAAGTACACCTCTGAGACAAGAGTCCACTAATATCCTAAAGAAAAAGCACAGAGATGAACGCGGCTTCAGTGTGATCTGAGGGATAACAAAAGGTTTATATCGGCTTCTCGGTGGAAAGTGCTGGGGGCGCCTTTTGTGTTTCCTGTTTTGGTGAGTGCCATTGCCGCTGTTCCAGTTCCTCAGGATCGAAACCACCAAGTCATCATTACAACTCTCCTCTTCCTCACACCCCGCAACCAATTAGCTGCCCAATCCGGTTGATTCTATGACCTCAACGTGTCTGGCATCTGACCCCTCCTGTCTGCCGCCCATAGTTCCTTCTGCCTGGATGCTGTCATGGCCTTGGTATTGGCAGCGTCCTTTCCCCATCACTCCTCTCTACCGCCACCACATTTCTCTTCCTATGATTTGGATGATATAATTTCCTGGCTTACAAGCCAGGAGGAATCACTATTACGAACAGCGTGAAGTGCAGGATCCTCAAGCTGATTCCAAGTGTATCAGTATATGGTCCAGGGACCAGTGTGGTTCACCATGGGGGGACAGAGACAAATAGGGAGCAATCACTGAGAAACCTCTCTAGACATGCTTTCCTGTTTTCCTATATTTGTTCTGATTCTATTCATTGAAATGTAATTATATGTCTGTTGCATCTGCTAATGTAGTTTTCAAGTTTGTAAATTTAAAAAAATATTTTAATACCTTTTTTCTAGTAACTCAGTTTTACTCTTGAAAAACATATGTATCAACAGACCACACACTGACAATTTAAAGCTGATTGTGAAACACTGTTCTACAGTGGTGTTACACCAAGTGTGGTTCCTGAACTGGCAGCAGCCCCATCATCTGGGAGCTAGTTAGAAAAGCAGAATTTCAGGTCCCGCCCCAGACTTACCAACTCAGAATCTCTGGGAGTGGATACCGGAAGCCTGTGTTTTAACAAGCCCTCCAGGTGCTGGCTAACATTTGAGAGGCACTGATGAACAATCTTTCCACTGCTCCTTCAACCCCCTGCAGCCCCTGGTGGCTATGAAACACTTCAAATGTGGCTACTACAACTGAGAAACAATCTTTAACTTTATTTAGTTTGACTGAAATCTACATAGCCACATGCATCCACTGGCTGCCATACTGGACAGCACTGGTCTATTCCTTATACGCTAACCTTAAATGGACAGCTGCAGTGCCACCTCTGTGCCACATTTTTAAGCTTTTCAGTCCCCCGAGGAAGCATTGTTTTCCAACCCCAGCACCCTCATAGTAATCTATTAAATTTCACCCATCTTTCAATATTTTCAACTCTTCCAAGAAGACCTCCAGGGTCTTCCTTATTTAACTTAACTTCCCTCCTTGTTTTCTTTTTACGGTGTTTTTCTTTTTAATTCTCTTATAGAACTTGTTACTCTCTGTTTTGTGCCCAAGTTATTTAGGGATGGGTTTGTCCTCCCCCAGATGGAGAGATGCTGGTTTCATCACCTTTAATCCCACAACAACGCCTACACGGTACTTTGCAAATGGGAGACATTCATCAACCATGTAATTGAATTAAACCTCCATGAAACCAGAGAGAAAAGTCTTCAACACCAACAATGCATCCTAGTGTTCTTAGAAGTCAAGACAGGATGAATTGGAAGACTGGGATTGACATATATACAATAATATGTATAAAATAGGTAACTAATAAGAACCTGCTGTATAAAAAATAAATAAAATAAAATTCAAAAATAAAAAAAGCAAAACAAACAAAATGTTAACATATACAATTTAGTTTAGAATAGGAAAAATGTTAAAGTCATGGTGAAGCATTTGTCACAGGATCAAAATCCATTGTTATAAAAATAAACACAGTGCCTGCCTCATCATTTCTTTAGCAGCAGGAAAGCATTTTCCCTTGGCCTCCATCCTCTACCTCCATCAGAACTGTTCCTTAACTAAATTTGAGATTAGAAACAGACTCGTAGCTTTTTAAAAAAAATGCCGCTGCCATATTCCTGGTGATATAAAAGCAGTTTTCCTATCAATTTCATGAAAGATATTAGCGTTCTGACTGGATCAACATTTTGCTACAAATAAAAAAGGTAATCTTTATCTTTACAGAAAAGGTGAGGAGAAAACACAACTCATTCTGCTTTATTTCAGAGTTCTATGCTTGATCCTGTTCTTCCAAAGCTATAAAATTAAAATACAAGAAATTAACCACACCAAACCAAACGTTAGGGTGGTTAATAATTAAGTATATTCTGCCATCAATGTAATGAACCTCGATAGACTTTTATATGGATTACATACCCACAATGACTCGCAAATACAGCACCGCAAAGAACTTACACTTCACAATGCCCTCACAGAAAAGTGAATGGGAAACGCATGTTACTTTCCAGCAATGGGAATTGGCAGCATTCATATTACATTTGAAAACCTGAATGTCAAATACAATTGACAGTTTTTGGAGTGCCTTTCATTATGGGAACTCACCAACTAACATCAATGCCAACTCCCCTTGCAAGTTGTATTTTCAAAATTTTTACACTGTCTGATTGTGGCATGGTAGAAAAGCGCACGAATCAACAAGCTCCAAGTGTCCACATGTGACACATCTGATGCTCTTCTCAATCTGTTCTGAGAAACCTGGAAGCATGAAGGTTTCTAGACAATACTTTCTAATTTATTGTGGGCACTAATTTAGATGAAGAATAGGCTGGTAGTCCAAGATAAGATAATATATCTCAATAACCCACCATTTATTAGAACATAAGGGCAAAAATATTTTAAGACGTGAATTAATGAAAAAAGATATCACGGTACAAAAAATATATTCCTAGCTATGTAAAAACAAAGTAAATATATGCGAAAATACAGAAAAATAACTCCTAACTGTTAAAACTTGTTTCCCTTGAGTAAGTAATGGTGGTGGGGCAATGAGGAATATATTTTTCATCAATCTGCTTTATGTATTTTTGCTAGTTTGAATATTTTGTAACAAGAATGTTTCCATATACTACGTGTATAACCAAAAGTAAAAATTATTTTAAGAAAATAACAAAAACATTCTATTTAAAGAAAAGCAAAAGAAATATTTTTTTTCCTGACAGAAGATTTTTGCCTAAAATGTAGTATAATCCAGAGCAAGTTTTTAAAAAATGTTTTGCTAGGAAAACATAATAAAAAATTAAACAGGGCTCCCTAATGAACTGTGATTAACTCTTATTAATGATGATGAATATTTATATAGTGCTTTATAATTTAGAAATTATACTTCACATTCCTTATCACAGTTATTAACTTAATGGTGAGACAGATTTCACCGTCATCATTTTACAGATGAGGAAACTGAAACTCAGGGATGTTAAACTATTTGGCTGTTACCACCCAGGTCATAAGTGGCAGGTCCAGAATTTGATCCAAATTCTGACTCTAAAGCTCAGGTGTCAGCCACCATACTCCCTCAACTCAAGGAGATACAGCTCAGAGAAACTGACTAACTGAACCTGATTAGAGAAGTTAAACAACAGAATCTAGGCAATTAATGACTTTGTAAAGTTTAATGGATTTAGTTGAAGCAATTCTGTATGAAATAGTAATATTTTATACAGCCTAAACAGTCTCTAATAACTTCCCTCCATACTCCTTCTAGCGATCCTTTCTTTAATTAGAAGAACCAGCAGTGGGAGAGAATGACTTAAGTTTCCCTGGATCCCAATCCCATGCTCATGGTTGTATCACATTTTAGGTCCATTCATTGTTCATTCACTTGTTCCGCAAATATGTATTGATCTCCCCATGCGTTGCTTATTATGTGTGCAGGAAATGGTGTCAGGGAGAAGAATGAGGCATCATCCCTATTTCTGGGGAACCCCACACTCCTGGGAAAATAGGTAGAAAATAATAACCCCATGTGAGAGAAAGAAGGGCAATACCAGTGTATGTGCTGATCTGAAGTAGTTCTCAAGAGGGGTGACTGTGCCACCCAGGGGATGTTTAACAATATCTGGACACAGGTTGGTGGTCACACTTGGGGAAGCAGCATGTAGTAGGCAGAAGCCTGAGATGCTGCTAAACATCCTATAAAGCATAGGACAGCCTCCAAGGCAAAGGACTATCTGGTCCAAAATGCTAACAGTGCCAAGGTTTAGAAATATTTTGCTATAGCATATTACTCCTTCCAGATTTTAAGTGAGGAAATTTACATCAGCTAAACAGAGGAATTTATAATTCCACAATAATGAGTGCATTAAAAATGTAAGTCATCTATTCTTTTTTTTTTTTTTTTTTTTTGCGGTACACGGGCCTCTCACCGTTGTGGCCTCTCCCGTTGCAGAGCACAGGCTCCGGACGCGCAGGCTCAGCGGCCATGGCTCACGGGCCCAGCCGCTCCGTGGCTAGCGGGATCTTCCCGGAACCCGTGTCCCCTGCATCGGCAGGCGGACTCTCAACCACTGCGCCACCAGGGAAGCCCATCTATTCTTGAATAAATGCCCTAATCCTATCTTTATCTGTCTGTGGGATTAAGACAAAGGATAACTTTTCTAGAAGTGGGCTAATAATACCTAAGAGGATTCTCCATCTTTAAGGGAATGAATTCCTATTCTTTTGCCCCACGCTTGGCCAAGCTCCCATCATCTTTCCCTTCTGAGACTGCTGTGCACCAGGATCAGATTGTCTTCTGTTCAGCCCTCTTAACAGATCCCCACTGCACTGGGAGCAACATGCAACCTGGCTTCAACACCAACAAGGTGCCTGTGACCTGGACCCTGATGACCTCGCACCGCTACCTGTTCCCTCTGCTTTAGCCACAACGATCCCAACTCAGAGGCTTCCCATATTCTGTTTCCTCTAAAGCTCCTCCCCCACCACTAAGTCCTCAAGCTTCACATCATGACCTAAACAGCATGCCGGCAAAAAGGCTTTCTCTAACTTCCCATTTCCTCTCATCCTCTCCTTCCTTATCCATTCTCCCTGCTTCTCCGCCCTACTCTGTGCTCCTTGCCCCTGTGGCTCCGTATAACTCAAGCACCGTTGCTAGTGGGCTCCGGGTTGGATTCAGCCAGTGGGAAGCATCAGTAAGAGATCTGAGGGCTGGAGGAGATGGACATCCAGCTATTTCAACCTCCTTTCCTACTTAGGTGCCATTCTGGGAGAGTTCCTCCTGGTAGCACCCCGGGTCCTGCTCTCATTAAGCCCTGCTGCCACATTCTGTCCCCTTATCCACTTTAGCTGATATGAGTTTCTGGTTAAGGTGGCATCGCTCCTGTGTCCCCTTCACCGCCCTCACCTCTGCAAGTGGGCCCTTCATTAACAAATTTTCGTCTGAACCATCTAAAGTGAATCTTGTTACTGGCCAGCACTTGGACATTCATACACCTCAATCTAAATCAGTACAGATTCTTCGGATTATTTTTCATACAGCTACTTCCACAGCCCCCGGGCATTTCTCCTCTGAGCTTGTATCATATTTTATCAATGCGCACATGGGTGGTTGTATTTTGATTCTTCGTGTACTATCTGTCGCCTGACCCGACACAATTACGTATGTTCGACAGGGATCATGGCTGTTTGGTTAATGACAGTTGAATGGATGAATTAAATGGCAGGCCATGTCATCATTGAAGACAGACACCTGAGACTGTCAGGAAATAAATCACTATTAAAAAACAATGTTAATATAAGGAATTTATGGATGAATAAAACAACATATGTGAAGGAAAATGCTTGAAGCTTTAAGTACATTCATGCACGGAGTCAACTGACATTTGTCCAGCACCTTGCAGTGCCACATAGAGGCATGAAAAGGAAACTGTGTATTTTCTCAAAGGCTTAGAGGCCAATGGGGAAGACAGAAATGTAAAGGTAATGGGGCACCTGAGCCAGGGGCACAGTAGGGTCAAGAAAGAGACTGCTATCAAAGGGGGACGATTTACAAGGGAGGCATCTGGAAATAAAAGAAAAAAATTAAGAGCACGTTTCAGTTTTGTTCAGAAAACACGATGGCTCGTAGGACCGTAAATTCTTTGTTCCTCAAATTCAGGAAGGAAGAGAAGGAAGTAACATCCATGCCAAAAGGTTGCTTTGGGGTAATGTCTCAGCCCAGATGAAAGGGTCCAGTTCACACTGGCAGGCGAAGATGCAACGACATGAAAATTGCCCGCGTTTTACTACAAGACTCCAAACATGTGGGTTCTGATCATAATGGAAACCCAAATGGTGCAATCGTGGAAGCCTCCAGCTAGAGTTCCTGCATTTTCTGAGCTGAGAAAGGTTTAAGTAATTTACTCGCTGTCAAGTTTGATACACATGTGTGTGCCCCTGGGTGGTATGTATGGGTGTGTGTGATTACAATATGACATTTATAATCCTCAAGGTAACAGTTATGTTCACTAACATTCTTTCTGTCTTGAAATATTAAGAAATAGCCTAACATCTTTTTTCATTGAAGGAATACTTTTTTTACCCTCCTGTCTACAGGAAAACAATTATATCAACAAATGATTTTCTCATCTTCATGCTTCTTGTCGATGAGTTGCCCCAGTCCAGAGAGGTCACGATGAGTCACAAATCATTCTGATTAGAAGCAAATAAACACTTAGGTCCTGTCGTCCGTCAGACGTTAGAACAGGGGTTGGCAAACTTTTGTTATAAAGGTCAGCTAGTAAATATTTTAGGGTTTGTGAGCCATATGGTCTCTTTCAACAATTCAACATGGTCATCATAACATGAAAACAGCCACAGACGAGATGTACATGAATGGGCATGGCTGTGTTCCAATCAAACTTTAGTTACAAAAAGAGATGGCAAGCCAGATTTGGCCTCTGGGCTACAGTTTGCCAGCCCTGCACCAGGCTACACAGAAGGAAAGGGAAAAAACGAACTGGGAACAAGGGAGACAGCTCCAAAACAAGTGGGAAAAATAGAATCATTGATGCAAACACTGCAGTGGTACCAAGGAGAGAATGCTCTAGTTGTAAGACATACTAAGAGAATGATAATAAATCAATAAACTCTGACCTGCCACGTGAGAAAATAAAACTAATCGGTAGAATTTCCTACCAACTATAACTACTGTGCAAAAAAATCCTATTTTGACAAATATAAATAAATATCTAGCTCAGACATAGGAGCTAACTGTAACGTAGATAAGCCTTGAAAACATGATGCTTGGTGAAAGAAGCCAGACACAAGAGGCCACATATTGTACGATTCCACTTAGACGAAACGTCCGGAAGAGGCAAATCCAGAGACAGAAGGCAGATTAGTGGTTGCCAGGGGCTGCGGAGGAGGGAACGGGGAGCGACTGCTAGTGGGCACAGGCTTTCTTCTGGGGCTGATGGAAATGTTCGGAATTAGAGAGTTGTAATGGTGGCACACCTCTGTGAATGTACCAAAAAACCCACTGAATTGGACACTTTGAAGGGTGAACTTTATGACATATGAATTATATCTCAATTTTTAAAAAGGGAGCAGGACATTCGCACTGAATGCCTCCATCTTTCCAGAGGGCAATATGATGCGATATACTGGGTTGGCCAAAAAGTTTGTTCGGGTTTTTCCGTAAGATGTTACGGAAAAACCCGAGCGACCCTTTTGGCCAACCCAATATATTAAAAGTCCTACAAATGTGAGAAGCGAAAGAGAAAGAGGAGCTAAGGAGATGTGGAAACGGAAAAGCAGCAAATCAATCAATCATGTCAGCAACTGGGATGGTCCTCTGTATATCAAGTTGAACACAAAAGGGCGTCTACCACGTCCTGAGAGCAATTAAAAGGTAATACTTTACCCTTCCACCTCCCTGCAAAGTGGCCATGGACGTGTGATCTGTTTACCTGAGTTAACAACAGATTTGCCGGGACATAAGATGATTATCCCTGTGCACTGGGCTGGGAGCTTTTTAGGCTCTGCTGATCGTTCCCAGGGTTCCGCAGGGTATGCGTTCTAAATTCCATTTCGCAGATGAGCAAACGAATTGTCAAAGGCCATGCTCTTTCCCCCATCCCTCCTGATCTCTCAGATCTCACGTGGGTGGTGCCTCTAGCAGGAGGTGGGTGTCAGCCTGCCCCTCACTTCCCGAATGTTCCCCAGCTGCGTTCTTTCCCCGAAGGGGGGTGCAGACGAGGCCCTGCAAACCAGTTCACAATATCGCCATCTGGTGCTCAGCAGCGGGCTCGCAGCTGGCTTTCCTGCTCTTTCCCCTGCCATAACTGCCACAGGGATCTATTTAAATCTTCAAACAGCCCAGTCCAAAAATGGCAGAAGGCCTAAATAGACATTTCTCCAAAGAAGATATACAGATGGCCCACAAACACATGAAAGAATGCTCAACATCATTAATCATTAGAGAAATGTACATCAAAACTACAATGAGATATCACCTCACACCAGTCAGAATGGCCATCATCAAAAAATCTAGAAACAATAAATGCTGGAGAGGGTGTGGAGAACAGGGAACCCTCTTGCACTGCTGGTGGGAATGTGAATTGATACAGCCACTATGGAAAACAGTATGGAGGTTCCCTAACAAACTACAAATAGAACTACCATACGACCCAGCAATCCCACTACTGGGCATATACCCTGAGAAAACCATAATTCAAAAAGAGTCATGTACCAAAATGTGCATTGCAGCTCTATTTACAACAGCCAGGACATGGAAGCAACCTAAGTGTCCATCAACAGATGAATGGATAAAGAAGTTGTGATACATACATACAATGGAATATTACTCAGCCATAAGAAGAAACGAAACTGAGTTATTTGTAGTGAGGTGGATGGACCTAGAGTCTGTCATCCAGAGTGAGGTAAGTCAGAAAGAGAAAAACAAATACCGTATGCTAACACATATATATGGAATCTAAGGGGAAAAAAAAGGTCATGAAGAACCTAGGGGTAAGATGGGAATAAAGATGCAGACCTACTAGAGAATGGACTTGAGGATATGGGGAGGGAGAAGGGTAAGCTGGGACAAAGTGAGAGAGAGGCATGGACATATATACACTACCAAACGTAAAATAGATAGCTAGTGGGAAGCAGCCTCATAGCACAGGGAGATCAGCTCGGTGCTTTGTGACCGCCTAGAGGGGTGGGATAGGGAGGGTGGGAGGGAGGGAGATGCAAGAGGGAAGAGATCTGGGAACATATGTATATGTATAGCTGATTCACTTTGTTATACAGCAGAAACTAACACACCATTGTAAAGCAATTATACTCCAATAAAGATGTAAAAAATAAAAATCTTCAGTCATCTCATGTCCCTGTCCCCCCACTAACTCCAGCTGAAAAAGTCAAGCTCTTCACCCAGACTTAGAAGGGCCCAGACTCCCTGGCTCCTCGGCTAGCACCCGTGCCGCATCCTGCCCTTGCCCTTTGTGCATCAGCCTATGGGCCTTCCTTCACATCAAGCCTCAGGGCTCGGCCCGGCTGGTCCCTCTGCCTGGAATGCCCCTCCCACGCTGCGTCCTCCTTCAGGTCACGTCCCACAGAGACTGTCTTTGTCTACTGTTCCCAAGTAGCAACAACGCTTCAATTCCTTCCTTCTTTCCTCTTTCCTTTCTTTCCTTCCTCCTTCCATAGAATGTAAGCTCTTTGAGAACACGAACTCTGTGCTGTTCACTGAAGGATCACCTGTCCCAGCCCATTGAAGGCACTCAATTATTTGTTGAAAGAATTAATGGATGAGGATGAAACCTGGCAAAGGTCCTACGTTTAGCTAATGATTAAGGATGGAAATCCCACAGCACACAGCCTTGCCTCTGCGGAGCGCTAACCAATAAATGGGAGTTCTAATGACCACAGACTTCAGAAGGTCCTCATCAACACCGACCATTTACAACTGCCCTCACCCCCAAAGTTCCATGTCTGAGACAAGTTTCTGCCTGGAGAGAGTTTTTATTACAGACTCATAAAGCCCTGAATCATGTGGTTTACAGGGAAAGTGCTAATGCAGTCATAATTACATTGGTGTGAACACACCGCCATCGAAATGTAGCAAACATAGACATAGGCATTTAAGAGGAATCAGCTGCTCCCAACACAAGATCAACCGTCACAGAGAAACCAGTGAGCAGCTAAGGAACTTGAACTGAGTGACTGAAGGTGACAAACCCTATAAATCAGCGAGTAAAATGACACTTTGCACCGACACCTCGGAGTAACCAGCTCACTACCCAGAGAGCTATGCATTTGGGGGAAATCTATAAGTCATGGATACCACGTGCCCCGATACGGTGACTGCCATTCCTTTTTTATTTAATTAACCCAAACACTAAAGAAGCATAAACATCAGTCCGTGGGTGATTTCTTTCTTTTCTCTTTGGAAGCAGATCAAGAAACAGGAAGGGACACGACTTCATTATACATTCAGCACTTACCTATGGTTTGTTTTTTTTTTTTTCCTTTCTAATCTTTGAAATAACCGTTGATCCATTAAGAGACTTGAAGGTGAAAAATGTCAAGCCTTTGACCTTTTCTTAATTCACACACATACTGAGCCAGTGAAAACATACCCACACACCCACCCAGTCCGTCTGCCCACAGTTAGTACTTTCCATGGCCTCCGTGACCATTCTAGAGCAAGGTTTCTCACCCGAGGCACTGCGGACATTTTGGATCAGATAATTCTGTTGGCGGCAAGGGGATGGGGGAAGGGGAGATGTCTTGTGCACTGTTCAATATTTAGCAGCCTCCCTGGCCTCCACCCACTAGATGCCAGTAGCACCCACCCGTCAGCTGTGACAACCAAAGATGCCTCCGGACATTGCCAAATGTTTCCTGGAGGGCAAAACCAACCCAGGTTGAAAACCGCTGTTCAACCAACAAGGACCTACGGTACAGCACAGGGAACTCTACTCAACATTATGGAACAACCTAAATGGGAACAGAATTTGAAAAAGAATAGATACACGTATACGTATAGCTGAATCGCTTTGCTCTACACATGAAACTATCACAACATTGTTAACCAACTATACTCCAATATAAAGTAAAAAGTTTAAAAAAAGCGACTGTACATAAAAAACTGGAAGAAAAAGCTCAGCAAATGTTCTCTAATTATTTTCCTCTTTCAACATAGGCTGACACATTTTATCTCTTGGACACCATAAACTTATCAATCCAGGATGTGTACACGCATTGCCCCTGTATCATGTGTTGCTGAGTCGTGGACATTACTCAGCATCTTACTGAAATGCCAGAAGGCCAGGGCTGCTCTTGGAGGAAGACTCCCTGAAATTCAATGCAGAATTTTATGCCTTCATGAAGAACTGTACGCCAAGATTACACTTTCTTAAAACAACCAGGGCCTGTAAATGCCTCTAAGACTCGGCAATATTTGCAATTGGTGGACGGATCTCAAAACTGGTTTCAAACCAGACATTTAAAGATCATAATATTTGTACAAAGAGCTCTTTAAAGGGAAAGAAGAGAGCTGGTTTTAGTTTGAAACCAATGAAGAAATAAGTCGTCTGTCTCTGCCTTTTGCTAAAGTAACTAACCTCTCTTAATGACGATGTATTTAGATTAACAACAGAAAGAGCGGAACTAGCCCTGGTATCGGCCTTACAAGATCTTACATTCTGCAAAGGCCATTAATCAGCAAACAATCTCTAAAGACAACCTAAAGAAAATGTGTTCCAACTGCCTCATTCCCTTGTCTTGGTTATAATCCAAGAGTAAATCCTCCAAGTCTAAATCTTGCTACCCATAAAACTTCTTATCTGCCTTTACTCAGTAAAAGCCATCAACCAAATCTCTATACACTGCTTTTCCCATGGAGGAAGGAGGCTGTAAGTTTGTTCACTAAAAGGCACTAGGTGGGAAGAAAGACTGAGCAAGAAATCTGCCATAAATCGTCATCAGCCTTCTTGTGTAAAGCTGACATGGATTTAGACAAAGCTTTTCTTCAGGGTTTTCATAAACTTTATTATTTGCCCAGGAATAATTTATCCTAATTGGAAAAATGCATTTTAAAAGCTGCTGACAATCGTACATGGGTTATTTCACATTACACAGGAAGCTGACCACTGTAACACTTCTGCGGCATCGTCACACTATCGAGGGATTTTGTTTGCTTTTACAATTTTCTTGTATGATATTTTATGGGGTTTGATTTAGCACCAGATGCACGTTTGGTACGAATGGTATAATTTCTTTAAGAGGGTGTTTACAGAGAGATGAAAAGTAGATTAGTAGCATTTTTTAATCTTTATTTCCTGATGGGTTAATGACACGCATGGTGCAAACCCCACATTTTTATTGGGGCTGAAGAGAAATATATTTGACATAATCCATTTCGATCTAACTTGTGGTTTTGCTTTAAGCCCTCGACGAATAGCTTGCATCTTGTGATCTATTTAATACCTTGCCTTTCTTATTAACAAAACCGAAACTAGGCCATGTTCAGGGTGGTCAGCTGGACAGAATGTGGCTCATCAGAAAGGGCGGGTGTATACCCAGCATTCTTCTCGAGGAACAGCAGGGCTCCCCACAAATGTGGAGCGTGGGAGGTCTGGGCCCCCCCCGAGTCTAACTCTTGACTAGGGGCTGTTTGAACTTTTATTAATGACAATTTAAACACCCTTCCTTTCTATAGGTCTCCCATCAACTAATTCAACAGCTGTTGGGGGATCATACTGGCATCACAGATTCAGTTTAAGAGGAGTCTAAATGCTTCCAAGTCACCTTCATGTAATTTCTAGAATAACCGATCATGAATAACGAGCATCTTGTAGTTATAAGTCAAGGAAATTAATGATTTGAATACTACTTGAATAAAGTGTGCTATTGTTTCCCCTCTCATCCCCCCACTCAATGGAGGTACATCTATCAATATACCTTCTCTGCAAAAATGTGGTTGCTAATTTTCAGGTGACCTAACAGAAATTCATCTGTGTAAACTACTGCACAGTGAAATGTCTCACGGGCCAGGCATGCACTGTATTCCTTCTATTTTCAGATGTTAAATACTACTTAAAAGCTAACTATTTAAGAAGTCTGAGGACAACTGGAGTTATATTTAGAGTGGGACGCAGTAAATCAGCTTTACAAGGAAGCTGCAATTTCTCCCATTTTACGGAGAGGTAAAGCGATTCGCCGGAGTCGTGTAGCCAGCAAGGGGCTGAGACGGGCCTTGAAGGTATCTCCACCCAAGCATGCAGTCAGTGCTTTCCCCTCCGCGGGGAAGAGGAAGTCATCGCCCTGAGGTGGGGCGCTGTTGGCTCCCATTGCGAGGACGTGGTGAATGGAACCACTGGTACTCCCATGCCAAACCAGACACGTGTTTGATAGGACACCAAAGTATTAAGGGCATCACCAGTCAATATTAGTACCTGTGACTAAGTATCCTTCCTATATGTTACGCCCTCTCTGAGACAAACCAATATGCAACACCCCATGCTTGACGCATTGCTTAGTCCTTAAAAATCTCACCCGTGCTGTCCAGTCGATCTGTTTTCTTCTCTAGACGTTACCCATCAGCTGTTCTTTATTCTGCCAGCACTTTAAATGGCCAGAAAGCAGGCACTGAGCAGGGGCCTGGCCTTTGGAAGTGCCTTTGAGTACAGTAACAGAGCTGCACACTGGAGCGGTGGGTTCTGAAACAGCAGTTTTGTTTTGTTTCTTTTAAAATTTTATACCTTATTTATTTTTAAAACATTTTTTTTGATGTGGACCATTTTTTAAAGTTTTCATTGAATTTGTTACAATATTGCTTCTGTTTTATGTTTTGGGTTTTCGGCCGCGAGGCATGTGGGATCTTAGCTCCCCGACCAGGATCGAACCTCCACTCCCTGCACTGGAAGGCGAAGTCTTAACCACTGGACTGCCAGGGAAGTCCCGACAGCAGCTGTTTTACGGTTAGCAGTGCCCGGGCTCCAGAGAGCACGGCAGCTGCTGCATCTGCGGTGGGCTTTGCAGATGGGGCCTTGCCAGCTGTGGCTGTGACCTAGAGAATTAATTCCTTATATTCTCCTATTAGAGCAATTATTCTCTAGGCCTCCCCTCCCCATAGTGTGTCCCCTACAGGGTCCCTCTCGATTTGCTTTGTCACCTTCCATCAAAACGTCCTGAATCATCTGTCTTGTCCCCAGAACTTGGAGCCCCTCGAAAGCTCACTGCTGTGGATTGCCTTAGGGTCTGACAACCGTGCCCGGCTCACGTTGATGCTCCCCCCTCCCCCCTCCCCTCTCCTATTTTGGTTTCTATCTTCTGAAAGTTCTCATCTGAATTCTTTCATTTAATTCTTTAAACTTCACTGACTCAGGCTCTACAACAGCACTTGACCACTTTGAGTCCTCACTGCATTTTGCTTCTATTACTGATTTACTTTCCCTTAGATTTCTAGTGCAAGTCAGAAAGGTGAAGAAGACGCACTGCACTCTCTGGAGTCTCTGGCGAGCTATGCGGTGAGGAATATCTTTAATCATTCTGAGTTCACTGTGATCCTCATTCCTACTTCTAAGGAGAGAGCGGAGTCAGGAGAAGGGAGGGAAGGGAAGAAAGGGAAGGAAGGAAAAGAAGTAAAGGGAAGGAAGAAAAAAAACAGCAAGAAAGTCCATCTGTATGGTCACTGTAGGAACTGTAGAGACTGTGTTTTGTAAGCACCTGACACTGAACAGCCAGTTTTGTGTTCCTGAGTCTAACCATGAATACTCCAGGGCCAAACAGAAGACACACCACAGACTGGAGTAAGAGAAGGTGTGCCTTGGATTGATTTTTTGTCACCATGATGGTAACTGTGGGTGAATTTTCTTCTTATTGGTGAATATCATTGGAATTCTTATTTATAAGGTGAATTCACATTACATTTAGATCTTACTGGTGTTGGGATCAGCCTTCTAAAATATCTGATATTAGCAAGCAGCACTGAGGTGAGGTCATCGGATCAACATTCACATCAGAGACAACCCCTCTCCAAACCGCTCTCACCCACCAGGCCACCATTACTAAAATTACTGAGATGTGGTCACCTCTACCCTGGTTTCTGCAGACAGTTCTTTAACACAAATTTTGTCCTCCTTCCTTTTTCCCCCTCTCAAGCAAATGTCAGTGAGGAATAATGGACAAGTAGACAAGCACCCAAAAAACTGTTTTAAAGAGAAATGTATTGAATTTGGGCAAAATGATCAATTATCGACCATCATGCAAAGTACGATGAGGGGCAACAGACACTGTAATTTGTAGGAAACTTCGATTTCTAACCATGCATGTAGGCCAGAGCATGAAGGTCGCAGGGAAAATCTTATGAGAGTAACAAGTCAGAATCAAATCCCTTGGGCTATTTTATAAAAATATCGTAAGTGAAAACCATCATTACCAAAAAGCATTCATTTACTGAGTTAATCAGTATATGGTTTGGGTGAGATATAACAAAAATCATGACAACTCAACAGACTTCCAGAACTTCCAGGAAGTTTAGGGTGCGGTTCAGATACCAAACAGACTGATTAAAGTCTCATTTTGAGCCATGAGGGAGGTGAAGAGATAGTAGCATGCCATGAACACTTTCACCCACCAGATGGGAGACCAGCAGGCACTCTTCCCACATCTTCACAACTGTTAGGCAAAGCCAGTATGTTTATCTCCATATTTCTCAAAGGAGAAATTGAGACCTAAAGAAGGCAAGAAACTACCAAAGTCCAGACTTCTTGGAAGTAGCTGAGCTGGAATCTGAACTCTTTTCTGGACCTAGAAGTCTTTTTGACCAGGCACAATAGGGTACCTAATTATACTGTCCTTCAAACCACCAAAAGTACTACGGTAGGCACCTCTAAGATGGTCTCTGATGGTCTCTACCTGCTGGTATTCATGACTTGGTATCTACCTTCCCTTAAGTAACTTGCCTCTAACTAACAGAATAGGGCAACATTGAGGGAAGTCACTTCCATGACTGGTCAAAAAAAGATTGTGATCTCCATCTCGTTAGTCTCTCCCTAGCTGGCTTTGATGAAGCAAGCTGGCATGTTGGAGAGGCCCACATGGCAAGAAATGGAGCGTGGCCTCTGGCTAACAGCCACAAAGGAAATAAAGCCCTCAGTCCAACAGCCCTCAGTGAACTGAATCCTGCCAACAACTACACGAGTGAGCTTGGAGGCATATTCTTCCCCAGTCGAGCCTCCAGATGAGACTTCAGCCTCAGTGGAAACCTTGATCACAGCCTTGTGAGACCCTGAGCAGAGGACTCAGCTAAGGTATGCCTGGACTCCTGACCAGGAAAACCTGTGTGATAATGAATGTGTATTGTTTTAAGCCTCTAAGTTCTGGGGCAATTTGTTAGGCAGCGATACATTCCTAATACAAGAGCCTCACAGAAAGGCCAAAAATAAAACCAATTGGCTTGACACATGTAGCTACCAGTTTGAGACCCACGGAATACAGTGATGCTATTTTTTCAAAGTGACAGATAGCTGAACTCCTCCACTAGGTCATACCCCCAAAACAGGCTAAAAACAATGCAGTGAACACATTGCCTCCTGGGCCTAATACATTTGCTTAACTCCTGTGTCAAAAGTATAAAGCAGAAAGGGTGCAACCATTAGGCAGAAAAACAATCAATGAATACACATATGTAATGAATTAATATAAATGAACAAAGAACAAGTACATACTGAATGATGGAAATTTTAGAAATCACTTTAACCAGGCTGGAGTTACAGAGAATTCCAAGCTACACTGAGATTTAAAACTAGGGGATGGCTGAGTCATCACCTAAGGCATCATTTTGGTAACCTGGCTGGTTAGGCTAGCTCTGTTTGGTTTAGCTGCATCAGCAGGGAGCAGTCCTTTGGGTTAGAAAGTTTTCATCTTTTTCGGAGCTTTTATTTTTTAATAAGTGAATAACCAAGACTCAAATTCAAAAAATTTCTGGCCTGATTACATTTAGTAATATGAGAAATTAAGTAATTTCCCTTGGCTTTAAAAATTAGTCAAGGCTCATTTGGAATTGTTAAAATTCCTATTTATTTGATTTTGTTGTTCTCTTCATCTATAGATTAGCCTTTATGTTCAATATCAGTTCCTTTGTATAACTATTAGAAGTGACAATTGACAATTTCCATACTAATGGGAAACCACAGCTCTAAACTTTATTATCAGAATGCAGAAATGTATAACTTTCCATTCTGAGGTCAGTACGTATTCATCATACTAAGTTATGCTCCATCAGCACTATTTCTTAGTACTTGGAACAGAGTCTGAGCTTGAATTCTTGTCAACTGACTTTCTAAACAAGTAGTCTTAACCTCCTAACTCTCAGTTTTATAATCTGTAAATGGGGATGAATATAAAGTCCTTGAGATGGAGATTTCCATATAAATTAAGTGACATAAGTAAAATGCTTATATTATGCTTGGCACATAACAAGCAGCTGTTACTATATTTTAAAGGTTTTCTCCTTGTCTTTGGTTTTCTGTGGTTTGAATATGATATGGCTAGGTACAGACTCTTTGGTATTTATGCTCGTTGTGTTTCATGAACTGCCGGGATTTATGGTTTAGTTTCTGTCACTAAGTGTGGAAAATTCTCAGTCACTGTTACTTCAGCTATTTTTTCTGCCCCTTTCTCTCTTTCTTCTTCTGATATTCCCATTATGTGGATGTTATCCCTTCTGCAATTGTCTCACAGCCCTTGGATACTATGCTCCTTTTTTTTTTTTTCTATTCTTTTTTTCTCCTTGCATTTCAGTTTTGGGAAGTTTCTATTGGTATATCTTTCAGCTCACTGATTCTTTCCTTGGCCATGTACAGTTTGCTATAAGCTCATCAAAGGCATTCTTCATTTCTGTTACAGTATTTTTGACTTCCAGCATTTCCTTTTGATTCTTTCTTAGAGTTTCCATTTCTCTGCTTATGATACCCATCTATTCTTCCATGTCGTCCACTTTTTCCATTAGAGCCATTAGCATATTAATCACAATTATTTTAAGTTCCTGGTCTGATAATTCCAAAGTCTGTACCATACTTGAGTCTACGTCTGATGCTTGCTTTGTCTCTTCAGATTGTGGTTTTTCTTGCCTTTTAGAATGGCTTGTAATTTTTTGTTGAAAGTTGGACATGAGGTGTTGAGTAATAGGAACTGACATAGGCTTTATGTTGATCTGCCTAGGAATTAGGCTGTGTTTGTTGTAGCTGTAGGTATCAGAGGCTTCAACTTCCTTGAGTATCCTTGTTCTGTTTTGTGTTGTTTCCCCTCCTGTGGTCTTTGTGTTTCCCTAAAAACTCCTGCTTAGAGTCTGAGCATCATAGTTATTTCGCTTGTAATCTACTGTCATTAGACCGGAGCCCTATTAATGCAGTGATAGAGTGGGAGGGCATTCTATAATCCTATGATTAGTTCTTAATTTTTTTAGTGTACCTGTGCCCATGGAATGTGATCCTCACAAGCACTTCTTAGTTTTTGCTGTTCCCCTCAAGCAAGGTAGGAAGGCTAAAGAGGGCTGAAACTGGGTAATTTCCCTTCTCTCAAGTCAGATAAAGCTCTAGTAAATTCTTTTCTCTTGCTGGTGAGGTTTTTGTTGTAAAGAATGCTCTGGGATTGTTTCAAAACAGTTACTTTTCCCCTGAGCTTATTTCAAAATTGTATTTCAAAATGGTTTCTTTCCCCCTCACTCTGCCCAAGCACTAGAGGATTTTTCTCTGAATTTTACCACGAGAATTTGGTGAGAATCCTAGAGGTGAAACACGCAAAAGTATGGGGTCCCCACTTAGAATGAGCCTCCAGTAGTTTTTAACTCTCAAGCTAGTCGATACTCAGCCACCAGCAATTCACTGAAGTTCTGGTTTAAGTGTGACTACCAGCTACTGGGGCCAGTGGCTTCCGCTTTAGGTAAACTGATTATAGTCTCTGTATCTGCCTGTCTCTCCAGTTTTGAGGATAGTACTTTGTCTTGTGAGTCCATTCGCTGATGGAGCTCAGTTACTGATTTTCAGTTTGTTCAGCCTTTTTCTTGTTAAGAGGGCAGAAGTGATGGCTTCCAAGCTCTTTACATGCTGGAGTGGAAACCAGATGGTTCTGCTGTTAAAATATTTTAAATTTATGAACAAGTTACACTCTCCTCAACTAGAGACATCTATAAATCTACAGATCTAGAAATCCAATTGTCCAAACGTGTTTCTATCACGGCACTCAAGTTCCTCACATTATCAACCATATCTTATTACATGAAACAAATCAGAAATAGGAAAACAATTGCTCCTTTTTCATAAGTACAAACATTACCGCAGTTCATTCTGAAAATATATTTTAAGTAATCTAACTGGCAATTAATGATCTGAAATAGGAAAGAAAAAAATTCTCTCAAATCAAAGGGGGAGGGATGGGGAAGGAATTCTTTTCCTACTTAGAACTGAAAGAAAAATATTTAGTTAGAATGCTCATTAAAAGAATCAATTCCAGGAACTTATAAAGAAGCACTGCGATAAATGACATATTAGTTTTCTACTGCTGCATAACAAATTACAACAAATTTAGTGAATTAAAACAACACTTTTTATTATTTCACAGTTCTGCAGGTTTGAAATCTGGACAGGCTCTCTTCGGTTCTATGCTCAGGGTCTCACAAGGCTGAAATTAAAGGGTTTGACAGCTAGGACTCTTATCTGAAGGCTCTGGGAATCAATTCACTCCCAAGATCATTCAGATTGTTGACCAAATTTAGTTCCTTGTTGTCGTAGGACTGAGGTCTCCATTTCCTTGTTGGCTGCCAGTGAAGGGTTGCTCAGCTCTTACTGGCTGCTCTTCCATCCGTACACATGGCTCCTTCCATCTTCAAAGCCAGAAACGTTGCATCAAATCTTTCTCATGCTTTGAATCTCTCTGTCTTCCTCTTCTGCCACCAGCCAGAAAATGTTCTCTGCTTTTAACGGCTCGTGGGACCAGATCATGCCCACCAGATAATTTCCCTATTTTAATAGGGAATAACATAACGTAGTCATGGGAGTAACATCTCATAACATCACAGGTTCCAGGGATTAGGACAGGACATCTCTGGGGGGGCATCCTAAAAATTCTGCCTACCACAAATGGGTAGGCAGAGGGCTCTTTGGATGGGAAAAGTCAGAAATATTCAGCACATTGGAAATTTTTCTAAGAACTAGGCCAATTCAGTCTGCAGAAGAGAAGAAATGGGTAACAGGTTCTACATTTTTCAAAGGCCATGTGTAGAAGAGATGGTATACATATAGTCACCCCACAAAGAAGACTGGGTAGCTATTGTATCCTGAAGTATGTGTCAGATGCTGAAAAAGTAAAGATGAATAAGATCCATCTCTGGTTTCATGGAGCTCACAACCTGATGTCCAGAGAGGAGAAGCTGACACAAAAGCTTCTAAGGCGTTCCTATCTGACAGACTTCTCTAGAATGAGCCTATGTTCCTTCTCTCTATGATGAACTTACATATGATAACCATCAAAACTCCTTCCTATGAGATCCATCTCTGTACTGACCTACCATGATGTCCCTTTTTACGCTGCCGTTATCTGTGATGGACCTCTCTATGATGCAGTCAATCTACGATGCCCTCCTCTATAGTGCCCCTTCTGTGGTATTCCTCTTCATTATGCCTATCTCCAGGAAGCCATGATCTAAGATGCCTGTTTTTAAGAAGCCCCTCTCTGAGAAGCCATTCTCTTTTTAAAACTATTTTTTTACAGTGGTAGAATATTCATAACACAAAATTTACCATTTAAACCATTTAAAAGTGTACAACTCAATGGCATTAAGTACATTCACAACATTGTATCACCATCACCACTATTGATTTCCATAAGTTTTTCATCCTCCCAAACTGAAACTCTGTACACATTAAATAACTACTCCTTATTCCATCCTCCTCCAGCTCCTAGTAACCTCTATTCTCCTTTTTTTCGTTTTATTTTAAAAATTTATTAGGCTTCTTTTTGACTTCCTTCCCTCAGCTTTAATGAGGTACACTTGACAAATAAAATTGTATATATTTAAAGTGTACAATATGATGATTTAACATATGTATATGCTGTGAAATGATTACTGCAATTAATTAACACATCCATCACCTCACGTGGTGACCTTCTGTGCATGTGTCTGTGTGTGCATGGTGATAATGCTTAAGAGCTACTCCCCACCCCTCAACCCACCCCCTCTCCCCAACAACCACCATTCCACTCTGTTTCTATGAGTTTGACTTTTTTTTTTTAGTTTCCACATACAAGTAACACCAGCCAGTATTTGCCTTTGTCTGGCTTATCTGACTTAGAATAATGTCCTCCAGATTCATCCATGTTGTTACAAATAGCAGGATTTCCTTCTTTCTATGGTTGAATAACATTTCATTGTATATGTATATATATGCACTATATATATGTGTATGTATATATATACACTACACACACACACACACACACACACACACACTACATCTTCGTTATCTATTCATCTGTAGATGGACACTTAAGTTTTCTGTATCTTGGTTGTTGTGAATAATATAGCAATGAACATGGGAATGCAGATATCTCTTTGAGATGCTGATTTTACTTCCTTTGGATGTATATCCAGAAGTGGAATTACTGGATGATATGGTAGTTCTAGTTTTAATTTTTGAGGACTCTCCATATTGCTTTCCATAATGTCTGTACCAATTTACATTACCACCAACACTGTACAGAGATTCCCCTTTCTACACACCGTCACAACCATTTGTCATCTCTTGTGTAACATAAGGATACAGTTTCACTCTTTTGCACATGAATCTCCGGTTTTCCCAACACCATTAATTGAAGAGACTATGCCAATTGTGTGTTCTTGGTGCTTTTGTCAAAGATCAGTTCATCATATATGTGTGGGTTTATTTCTGGGCTCTGGACTCTGTCCCATTGGTCCATGTGTCTGTTTTTATGCCAGTATCATACTATTTTGATTAGTATAGCTTTGTAGTATAGTTTGAAACCAGGAAGTGTGATGCCTTCAGTTTTATTCTTTCTCAAGGTTGCTTTGGCTATTCAGAGTCTTCTGTGACTCCATACAAATTTTAGGATTGTTTTTTTTCTATTTCTGTAAAAAACGCCACTGAAATTTTATAGGAACTGCATTGAATCTGTAGACCACTTTGTGTAGTAGGGACGTTTTAAAAATATTAATTCTTCCAGTCCAAGAACATGGGATATCTTTCTATTTGTGCCTTCGTCAATTCATTTAATCAGTGTCTAACAGTTTTTAGCACACAGGTCTTTCACCTCCTTGGTTAAATTTACTCCAAAGTATTCTATTGTTTTTGATGCTATTGTAAATGGGATTGTTTTCTTAATTTCTCTTTCAGATAGCTTGCTGCTAGTGTATAGATTCACAACTGAATTTTGTGTGTGGATTTGGTATCCTGCAACTTTAGTGAATTTATTAGTTCAAACAGTTTTTTGACGGAGTCTTTAGGATTTTCTTTATATACTGTTCCTCTCTCTAGTGTCCTTCTCTATGGCACCCTTATCAGTGGGATAAAATGTCCTTCAGGGGATGATATCCTTTTCTTAGAGGCATTTGAGTAGAGGCAAGATGGCCAGCAGTCATGCATACCATAGAGAATTCTGAGGTCACTTCTGACTAGGATAGGACAGCAAAGTCCATCTCTGCATAGTGGCTTTGAGCTATTATTTCAGCATCTGTGATATATTTTCACTGACTCATCCAGACACGCTCCATATCGGTCCTTTCCTACGGCCAGTGGCACATTCCATGAAAAAATGCCAGGGCACAGTTTGGTGTGCTGTTTTTGGTGAGGTACATTTTTTTCTTTTTTTTTTTTAAACCTGTTTTTGCTTCTATTTAACCATAGCTTTTATAGTGGTTACTCTGAGCCAGGGACTGTTGTAAGCACTTTATAAACATGAACGTATTAAATCCAGTTAATTCTGATTTTACAGATGGGGAATTGAGAAGAGAGAAGTTGAGAAACGTGCCCAAGTTAATACAGCTGGTAAGTGCAGATGCTGGCTAAGGTAGTCTGGCTAAGAATCTATACTCTCAAGCATTCAGTTGAAAGGTTAATAAATTTATTTTTGAAGATTGACCAGGTACAAAACAAAGATACAGTTCTTGTGCTTACTAAGGAGTCAAATCAAGTCCAAAGAGGGAAAGAGGCTTCCACTGATGGTGATTTTGACACAGAGAGTACATGAATGTGAGTGAGGAAAATTTTGGGTGGGAGGGTAGGCAAGGGGCTAGATCATGAAGAAGAGACTTGTCAGGGCTATTGAAATTTGAAACCATGAAGGATCAGACTAGGACTGATCCACAACGAAGTTTCATATGAAGAGTAGTGGAATGAAGAAAATGTAGATAATTTAATAATTTGTTCATAAAGCTGAATTTATTTAACATAAATGACTCCTCTTTAAGATTACATCCTGCTGGGCTTCCCTGGTGGCGCAGTGGTTGAGAGTCTGCCTGCTAATGCAGCGGACACAGGTTCGAGCCCTGGTCTGGGAAGATCCCACATGCCGCGGAGCAACTAGGCCCATGAGCCACAACTACTGAGCCTGCGCGTCTGGAGCCTGTGCTCCACAACAAGAGAGGCCGCGATAGTGAGAGGCCCGCGCAGCGCGATGAAGAGTGGCCCCCACTTGCCACAACTAGAGAAAGCCCTCGCACAGAAACGAAGACCCAACACAGCAAAATTAATTAATTAATTAATAAACTCCTACCCCCAACATCTTCTTAAAAAAAAAAAGATTACATCCTGCTTATATTTTTTGATGGTAAAATGTCCATTTTTTGAATATTTTGTGTGTAAGAAGGTTTTTTTGTTATTGTTATGTCATTAGTGGCAAAATTTAAAGTCAACAACTCATATTAGTCCCCTGACATTAAAAAAAAAACAATAATAAAATACCTAGGAATAAACCTACCTGAGGAGGCAAAAGACCTACTCAGAAAGCTATAAGACACTGATGAAAGAAATCAAAGATGACACAGACAGTTGGAAAGATATACCATGTTCTTGGATTGGAAGAACCAATATTGTCAAAATGACCATACTATCCAAGGCAATCTACAGATTCAATGCAATTCCCATCAAATTACCAGTGGCATTTTTCACAGAACTAGAACAACAAAAAAATTAAATTTGCACGGAAACACAGAAGACCCCAAATAGCCAAAGCAATCTTGAGAAAGAAAAACGGAGCTGGAGGGATCAGAATCCATGACTTCAGACTATATTACAAATCTACGGTAATCAAAACAGTACGTTACTGGCACAAAAACAGAAATATAGATCAATGGAACAGGATAGAAAGCCCAGAAATAAACCCATGCAGCTATGGTCACCTCATCTATGACAAAGGAGGCAAGAATATACAATGGAGAAAAGACAGTCTCTTTAATAAGTGATGCTTGGAAAACTGGACAGCTACATGTAAAAGAATGAAATTAGAACATTCTCTAACACCACACACAAAAATAAACTCAAAATGGATTAAAGTTATAAATGTAAGACTGGATAGTATAAATCTCCTAGAGGAAAACATAGGCAGAACACTGTTTGACATGAACAGCAGCAATATCTTTTTGGATCCACCTCCTAGAGTAATGAAGATAAAAACTAAAATAAACAAATGGAACCTAATTAAACTTGAAAGTTTTTGCACAGCAAAGGAAACCATAAACAAAACAAAAAGACAACCTACAGAATGGGAGAAAATATTTGCAAATGATGTGACAGACAAGGGATTAATATCCAAAATATACAAACAACTCATGAAGCTTAATATCAAAAAAACCCAAACAACCCAATCAAAAAATGGGCAGAAGAACTAAACAGACATTCCTCCAAAGAAGACATACAGATGGCCAAAAGTCACATGAAAAGATGCTCAACATCAATAATTAATAGGGAAATGCAACTCAAAACTACAATGAGGTATTACCTCACACCAGTCAGAATTAAAAAGTCCATCATCAAAAAGTCTACAAATAATAAATGCTGGAGAGAGTGTGGAGAAAAAGGAACCCTCTTGCACTGTTGGTGGGAATGTAAATTGGTGCAGCCACTATGGAGAACAGTGTGGAGGCTCCTTAAAAAACTAAAAACAGAGCTACCATATCATCCTGCAATTCCACTCCTGGGCACATATACGGAGAAAACCATAATTCGAAAAGATACATGCACTCCAATGTTCATGCAGCACTATTTACAATAGAGATTTATACATTATAAATATTTTATAAATTTTTACATTTCTAAAATGTATAAATTCATTCCTTAGTAGGCAAGACATGTAAGCAACCTAAACGTCCATCAACAGATGAATGGATAAAGAAGATGTGGTATATTTATACGGTGGAATATTACTCAGCCATAAAAAAGAATAAAATAATGCCATTTGCAGCAACATGGATGGACCTCGAGATTATCACACTAAGTGAAGTAAGTGAGACAGAGACAGTTTTGACAGAGGAAAGAGGGGTGAGGGGCAGGTTACAGTGGGATAGATAATTCTCATTTATCTTTAGGCAACTGAACTCGAGTGACCACGCAGAAAAAATATATTTTGGCTCCTTATCTGCATGTAGTTGCATCCTGCTGGTTGTTAGGTTGCCATATCTTTTAAGACACATGGGGAAGAGGAGTGCCATAAAGAAATTAAGTAATTTGAGCCATAGCTTTGAAGCAAAAATACTGGCAACTCCAAAATTACTCATTTGTCGCAGTGAAAAAATCAGCCATCAGCTTTTTTTTTTTACCACCCCACCTCTTTCAGTTATGCCAAAGTAGATAAACATCAACATCCTAAAAATCTCCTCCCTGAGCATCTCTATGAGGGATCAAAGTAATGACCAGGGATGCATGTCTCCATCAGCATGTCAAGTCATTCCAGTCCTGTTCTGCCTGTTCCAGAGTTGGGAGGACACCTGAGACAGGATTTTATGTCCTTTCCAGAGTGTGTGTGGCAAAGAACACAGGCCTCCCAGTCGCCAGCCTGATCTGCTCTAGGAGAGCTCGTGTGGGAAGCATGCCCAGGTCCCCCTTGAACCAGTGTGGAGAGTTAATCACCAGCCAGGGCACTGTAAATTGAACGTTCACCTGTGATGAACTGGCAAAGCCAGTCTCCCTGCATGCCTCCCTTCAGACTACACGATTTCAGTGAGAAGGTTGTCTTTACAATCTGAAGGCCTGGAAACATTAAAAAATAAAAACCGGAATTGGCCTATTCCTGGAGCCTAGTACTGAGCCTACTGGGATAACATCAACCTGCAGGTTTCCCCCAGCACTGAAGACATATTTCATCCTATAATTGAAACACAGACTTGATTCAGATTCCACTGCGTCAGAGCTTACACTTGGGTCTCTTAGTGGAGAGGTCTGGGCAATAGGGAGACGGTCTCGTTCTGAAAAAAAAGACACTCCATAGACACTTGTGGAGAACGCTGCAAAAATGGAGCCAGGGTGATGTCTGAAGAAGGATTCTGATACTTCTTGGTAGATTCTGGGGTTAGATTGAGGGATGTGAGGCATGGAGAGCCCAGACACGAAACAGCAAGTAGTGGCCTCCCATCCCGGAAGTAGCGTTTGTGGAGTCCCACTGCAGGCTAGGCACTTGACGTATGAGTTCCCTGACTCCTCTCAACGTGCCTGACACTGGTTATCATTACCTCTATTTGAAAGAACTGTAAAGAAAGTCCAGAGAGAAGGGTAACGGAGCTGGCAAATGACCCAATGATGATTTGAACTGGAACCCAAGTCTGTCTTGCTCTGAGATCATATTGTTTCCTGTGCGCCGCAAGAAACCTCGTTCCTTCCCTCTGAGCAGATGCCTATTGTCCTATGGGCTGAGTTTGGAAAGTTGTGATGCTTCTGCCAGAAGGACAAAGCAACATAACCCAAGATCACATGCTATCAACTCAGGCATTTTCCTATGGCGTTTATGCTGTGAACTGATAGCATCCTTTTCCTCATTTTCTCAGGGAATGCCTGGAAATCACATGTCTCTGCTCAGGGCTACTTTAGGAAACCCAGATGACAATGGGAAGCCCTCAGAGCCTAGCAAATTCTGGACAAGTATCCCTCTCATGCAGAGGTGGACCTACTTTTCCTGAAAAGGGTTGGTGAGTTGATGTTTTAGGCTTTATGAGTCAGTCTCTGTCACAACTACTCAACTGTACTGTTGTAGCCCCAAAGCTGCCGTGGACGATATACATCAGTGAACAAGTGTGGCTATGTGCCAATCAAACTATTCATGAATTTCATATAGTTTTCACTTGTCACAAAATATTATTCTTCTTTTGAATTTCTTTTTAATTAAAAAAATGTAAAAACCATTCTTAGCTCGTGGGCCATACATAAACGGGTAGAGACCTGGATTTGGCCTGTGGGCCACAGTTTGCCAGTACCTGCTGTAGAGGATCATACTTTACTGTTTCACGTATGTTCCATAGTTTACTTCTAGAAAATTTACAAAAGTAGAACAGAAGATCTGCTTACAACTAATTAATGAAAACTACTAAGTGTAACCAGGCATTTTAAATCATAGTAACACCGTATATGTGTAACAGATTCACTTTGCTGTACACCTGAAACTAACACAACATTGCAAATCAACTAGACTCCAATACAATTTTTTAAAAAAAAATCCTAGTAACACCAATTTTGGGTTTCTAGAGTAGCTCACGGAAAATGAGGTTCTGTATGACTTAAAAAAAAATTATTTCCTTAGGTTTTTAATCCAAAATTGGGGTTTATTATTATTATTTTTTATTGGAGTATAGTTGATTTACAGTGTTGTGTTAGTTTCAGGTGTACAGCAAAGTAATTCAGTTATACATACATCCATTCTTTTTTAGATTCTTTTCCTATATAGGTTATTACAGAATATTGAGTAGAGTTCCCTGTGTGTATGACTTTTTTAAAAGCTATTTTTTACTTGAAATTTTCATTGAGGTAAATATAAATTCACATGCAGTTGTAAGAAAGAACCCAAAGAAACTCTTTGTACCATTTTAGGTACACTCTTTGTGCCTAATTTCCTCGTATGGTAATAGTTTGTAAAACGATAGTAGAATAACACAAGGAGGATACTGACATTGATATAATCTACTGATCTTATTCAGATTTCCCCTGTTTTACTTGTATTGGTGTGTGTGTGTGTATTTAGTTCTACACAATTTTATCAAACGTACAGATTTGGGTATCTGCCACCAGGATCAAGACGCAGAATAGTACCATCGCCACAAGGATTCCTTGTGTTACCCTTTTGTAACTACATACATCTCCCTCCATCCCTTCCAGCCCTAATCCCTGGCAACCACTAATCAGCTCTTCATTTCTGAAATTTTGTCTTTTAAAGAACGTTATATAAATAGAATCATACAGTATATAACCTTTGGGGACTGGCTTTTTTTGACTCAGAATAAGTCCCTAGAGATTCATCCAGGTTGCTGAATGTATCAGTAGTTCATTCCTTTTTACTGTTGTGTGGTGTCCCATGGTGTAGATGTACATTGCTTCTTTAATGCTCTACCTGTCGAAGGACACTTGGGTTCTCTCCAGGTTCAGGCTAACATGAATAAAGTTTCTATGAATGTTTGTGTACAGGTTTTTAAGTGAACATTTCATTTGTCTGGAATAAATGTCCAGAGTGCAATTTCTGGGCTATATGGTAATTTCATACTATTACTTTTTAAAAGTTCCGTTTGAGCATGTTTCAAAATAAGCTTTTTTAACATTATTTCAAAAATACTCAATAACAAATGATGGCATGGTAAAGGCCCTTTAAAAGTTTCCTGCCGTCTTGCATTCCCATTTTATAGACCCAGGAACTCCAGACTAGAGGACTAAACTGACCCCAAAAAGTCACAAGTTACAGAATGGTCAGTGCAGCGTAAGCCAGGACAAGAAATCGCTTCTGTCTTGCCATTTAATGCTCTCTTCCTATCACACTGCACCAGTGAAATTACAAATGGAAACGGCCAAGGATGGGGTGCCTCTCATCACAGAAGAAAGGACATGATTTTCTTGGCCCTTGGGGATGTTGTGAGCTCACATCCAACCATGAGTCCTTGACACGGCCCCACTCAGTGGAGTCTTGTGTGACTCCTCCACTCAAAACTTGAAACTGCCTCAACGGCGTGAGCGAGTGATCAGGGACAGCAAAGTGTGAACATGACAACAATGCTTAATAATTCTCCCGGGTGTGTGTGTAAACTGGAAACTCGAATGCTCTGTGACCACAGCAAACAAACAGGCCCCCAGGGGTTATGCAGCTGCATGGTTAACAAATTGATTCTACTGATTAGAGAAGGTTGAAGTAGTTTGGATAAGTTAACAATTCCTCCAATCTAAAGCTTATGGGACAAGTTCTGAGGTCCTGAACGGTCCAAAGAAGAATTTATTTCATTTCTACATGAGTTGGGACAATTGGTTTTTTCACTCCAATGGCCATGACTAGAACTGCAGATTCCCTACATTTTTCAGTCTCTCCTCAGAATCTAGGAGGCATTGCCACAGTGTGTCCATATCTTAAACTGGTTCTCCTCAAAACAGCGTCTTTGGACCAGCAGCATCGCCTGCAAACTTGCTAGGAACGCAGACTCTCAGGCCCCGCCCCAAGACCGGCAGAATCAGAGTTGCTGCAGGTAAACCCCAGCCACCTGCTTCCTTACTAGAGCTTGCCTGGAGATGCCGAAGCTCACTAAAGCTTGAGCAGTGGTACAACTATCTCCAAACTATATTTCAAGTAGACAACGGAAACGGAAGCCATAGCTTGCAAATAAGGTTAAAAAAAAACAGCCAACAAAACAGTTTCAGTCCTTTTCTGTCAATTACAGAGTCTTTACGAGGTCAATATTGATATAAGCATAAGCCAGAGTTGTTATTTCTGACACTCAACGGATCATAGCTCTCTTCACACGTGCTACATGTACGTTATGTTTCCAATGAAAATGTTCAGTTTGTGCTTCTACTTAGCACCTATTTAAAATTCTTTATCAAACTGTAATTTCCTTGAGGGCAGGAAACGTGTGTCTCCACAGCCTAATAAAGTGGTACCTAATAAATGGTTGTTGAACAAATGAGTGGTTTGTGCTTTATATTACAGTGGTTTCGTCCTCCACTGAACAGTGCCCTTGAAGGTTGTAGAAGATTCTGGAATTGTGAAAACATTCTGACTATTCTTAAGTATCCAGCAGATTTCCCTGAACACAAAGGACTTGCAGAAATTGTGGAATAAACAACAACAACAACCAATGAAATCACATCTTTGGTGTTACTGCACTGACTCCAAATAATTTTACTGGGGACATTAGTTCCATGTGCATGTGGGAAAAACTAATTTCATAGGTGCCGTCTGGAATATTGTTGAAAAAACATTATTACCTACAAAATGGAACTTGAGAGCGTGTGAGTAAACAAAGGTGCCCTGTGACAGAGGTACCTTCTTTCAGAAGGGTCACTCATGGAACAATAAAGCTGGTAGGCGCCGGCTTCTGCTTCTACAATTCTTTTTTTTTTTTTAATTATTTATTTTATTTATTTATTTTTGTCTGCGTTGGGTCTTCGTTGCTGTGCGCAGGCTTTCTCTAGTTGAGACGAGCAGGGGCTACTCTTCATTGCAGTGTGAGGGCTCCTCCTTGCGGTGGCTTCTCTTGTTGTGGAGCACAGGCTCTAGGCACATGGGCTTCAATAGTTGTGGCACGCGAGCTCTAGAGCACAGGCTCAGTAGTTGTGGCTCACGGCCTTAGTTGCTCCGCCGCATGTGGGATCTTCCTGGACCAGGGCTTGAACCCGTGTCCCCTGCATTGGCAGGCAGATTCTTAACCACTGCGCCACCAGGGAAGCCCTACAATTCTTCTGGTTAAGAAACCAAATTACACTGTCTTACCAGATGATCCAAATTCTGGCGTTAAGGTAGGGATGTCTCAAGCTCTTTGTTTGAAGTTGAACCTTTAGACTGTTCTGCCTGTTGGTTATTCTGTAAGAGCGAGAGTAACTGACACGACCACAGAAAGGTGTTACGACAAATAGGCACTCTTGAAGGATCAGATATGTGTAAAGGAAAACACATCTATACTCAAGGATCTGAGATCACTTAGCAAGGAAGATTTGTGCTGTTGAATTTTCATACGCTCATCTGAAGGACGGGAAATTCTAAGTGCTCTCCTCAGTGCTCTTTGTTATACAACACTACAAGAGGGATACAAATTTCGTAAACTACCTTTCAGTAAAACAAGCAAATAAATCATTCATCTGTGCCTAGGCATTTAAGAGGCGGAAAAAGTGAAATTAAGCGTTTATGATGGGAAGACTTCAGCAATGAAGTACTTTGGAAATCTACAATTATTAATAATCGTAGGATGACTTCAACATGGTTTTCTTTCCCATCCAAAGAACATTTCCTTGAGGGTGACAGGAAGACGAAATGGCTACAGATATTCATTCATTTCCTTCATGCAATACTGCTGCCATCTCTGCATATTTATAGGAACAGGATTTTGCTGTTGATTAGGGTTTTTGCCCTCTTGAAATGGGGCTGCAGGACATGTAGATTTCTAAAAGGACGAACATGTTGCAGATCCAAGAGGAAATACAAAACCAGTCTGGGAAAAATATCACCTTCCAGACAAATTTTCACTCTGTACGTAATTTGTTCAGGTATTTCACAGAGAATGTCACCAGGCAAAACTCTTAGAAACTAGTTTTGGGGCTTCCCTGGTGGCGCAGTGGTTGAGAGTCCGCCCGCCGATGCAGGGGACACGGGTTCGTGCCCCGGTCCGGGAGGATCCCACGTGCCGCGGAGCGGCTGGGCCCGTGAGCCATGGCCGCTGAGCCTGAGCGTCCGGAGCCTGTGCTCCGCAACGGGAGAGGCCACAACAGTGAGAGGCCTGCGTACCGCAAGAAGAAAACAAAACAAAACAACTAGTTTTGAGCCAACATGTGTTACAACAGTTGTTGGCAATCCCTGAATATTTTCGTAGCGTTGGTTCAAATATACTGAGTAACGTTTGATATACAAAGCTTCAGGCTGATCTAGTCTCAGAAAGATTCTTTAAAGTTATAAAGCTGTCCATTGTGAACTGAATGGACAGTGTGGTAGAAAATGAATGTCCACCTTCAACTCTGGCAGGTCACTGTCTCAACAGGCTATCAAGCCTTTTCATTAGTTATATTAACAAAGAGATCCTAAGTCCCGCCTAAGTCCATGGACCTCTGGAAGTCTAAACAATTCTGAGTGATTTGGAGTAAAAGCAGTATTAACCAACAAAGTCAAAAGCTTGTTAGCGGGCACTCTCTCCCCCAGAGAAATTTGTTCTCCTAACCTCTATGCCATTCTGCACCTCCCAGGGCATTAACAGCTAGTGATGGTTCTTCAATGTGGCTTCTTCTTTTCTGTATCTTTCCTTAGCTGGGATGGGAAGCAACACATATGTATTAGTTTTATTTTGGTTTATTTATAGGGGAGTAATTTGCATCATGTGCACATCTCTGTGTGTGTGTGTGTGTGTGTGTGTGTGTGTGTGAGAGAGAGAGAGAGAGAGAGAGAGAGAGAGAGAGAGAGAGAGAGAGAGAGGAAAGGAATACTCAGAAATATTGAAAAAGTTTGAAGACCACTCATCTAGTCTTTTCAACTAATTAAATGAAATTAATTTGAACTCTAATTTATCTCCCTTCTCACATCCCTCTATATGTGACTTACAGAACACTATATTCTTTTTCTTAAACACTCCATTATAGTTGTTACATTTACTCTATGCAACGGCCTCAAATTTCTCCATCTCATTCTTCTTTTCTCCCAAGTCACGAGGAAGTGGGCGTGTTTTTTCCCACCCCTAACTGCTTCCCTTTGGTACACACTCATGTCCTCCCTTCCATTTTCACAAATTCAATATTTGGAACCCAGAAAGAATAAGAGACAAATAGAAATCATTACAACCTAATATTTCCACATTTGTTCTGTCTGGTCTCTCGGAGCTCCTAATTAGCCTTGTCTTAATTCTTTGGCAAATTTCAGGAACTTTCACAATCTTCGAATTATCATCTTCCAACATTCTCACTTGGGAATTCCATGGAAACCTCCTGCCTCCGTGCAATCCTAGGATTTGATTAAGAGCCATATTTTATGGAATGCCATGAGAGCTCTCACCTATCGGGCCTATTTTGTAACATTCTACAAGTTACAGGACCCGGTATGTACAGACATGTCCTCCCAAGCCTTTCCAATCAGTGGGCTAGGGAGAGCCATTATAGTATTCACTATACCTTTTGCCAGTCTTTTTTCAAATCTGGGATCATAATTGATGGGTTTTATTTATCCCATCGGTAGAGCCTTTGTTTCATGGATCTCATTTTCTTGAGCAGTCCCACTGGCCTCAAACCCTTACTTGCCATAAAAGTCAGATAAAATTGCCCACCAAGAGGCCCTGGAATACAGCCAGTCTGTTGGAATTTAAGTGACAGTCCTTGCTGCCCTGAAGCTTATCTGTGCTGGACACGAGCGCGTAGCCCGGAGGGCAAACAGATTGCCTGCCACACGTCAGGGTAACATAAGTATGCAGGGGAGGAAACAGCGAACCCTCGCGGGGCAAACCGAACTGGGCAAATCCACAAAGCCATGGTCGGTGAGCACAAACCAGTAGGTCGGCTGTCCCATATTCAGTAAATGAAAATGTGAGGTTTCTTTTGACCTCGTGTGCTGATGTAAACCTACGGTTCACACAACCCCCGAAGACAATGCATTCCACAGCAGGCCAGGGTCCGTGAGTCATAATGTCATCCTTGAAAAAGGTCAGGAAGGTAGAAAATATGATCTTCACAATTTTTGTGTACCTAAAGGGTCCATGATCTATTAAACAAATGGAAAGAGTGATGGTTTCAGGGAAACACTAAAAGAGTCTTTAAAAATAGTCAGTTGATTCCAGTGATTTACGTCATCAAGAAACAGACCATCTTAAGTAACACATGGGCAATAAAAGCGAGCAGATGTTTGCATTCTAACCAGGGCACTAATGGAGGTGCTATTGCACGGTATCAAAGTAAAGTCTGCCATCTTCAGAACTGCCCACTGGAGTTTTAAATACAGCTGCGTAACTTTGACTCAACAACCGGTAAGCTTTCCAGGGCCACTCTGAACATCATGCCCTGCCGCAGGTAAGAATGAATAATTCACCGTTAACGTGCTATGTCAAACTCATTTCCTGAAATGGACCTTGAAGCGTGTGATTGACTGTAAGATCCGAACGTGCCATAAAGACAATTCCTTGGGTTGCTGAATTACGAACATAAGTTATTATGAGCGAAGCACAGTAAAAGTAAACGAGTGAGTCCAAACCCACAGGAGACTGGATTTGGAATTTCACGCGCAGGCTCTCTAAGCCTCGCAGTTAGGGAGTCAAGCATCGGGTACTTGGGTAAAGCTTGATAGTGGAAATGTATTCAGAAAAGACACCCTCTCCCTCCCACTCCCCTTCAGAAATTGAAAGTGTTCAATAAACATTAAGCCAGGTTCTTCTGGCTCAGTAACTGACTCCTGGGAGTATGGAAGGCATGTGGAGGATTAACTCTTTAGGCCACCAGGCTAGCGTAATTCTAGGGCCGCTGCCCTAGAATGATCATTTATTAAATCAGAAATAGCCAATCAGCTCTGGAGCACCTCAGAGCTAAGGAGCCGGGATTCCTGCTACACTGGCGTTTTTTGAGTAGGGACATTTAAAAAGCAAATTGTGGGGACTTCCCTGGTGGTCCAGTGGTTAAGAATCCATCTTGCAATGCAGGGGACGCCAGTTCAATCCCTGGTCAGGGAACTAAGATCCCACATGCCGCGGGGCAACTAAGCCCGCGTGCCACAACTAGAGAGCCCGTCTGCCGCAACTACAGAGCCCACGTGCTCTGGACCCTGCGTGCCTCAACTAAGAGCCTGCGCGCCGCAATGAAAGATCCCGCATGCTGCAACTAAGACCCGACACAGCCGATAAATAAATAAATAAAGCAAAGTGCGTTCACACTACTATTACAGAATACGACTAATGACAAAAACCAGACAAGCCCTGCCATTTGTAGGGGTCAGTTTCACCGGGATGAACCCCGCCAGGACATTATTCCGCAGCCAGTCTCTGGCACCTACCCCTTGGCTGGCTGTCTTGTCACGTGGAACAATAGTGCCCCTTTCACCTGATTCCTGCTGTCTTCCATCACTCGCCCGCTTTCATTTCTGTGCCATCTACGCCTCTTTTTTATCAAGACACCTAGAGAACAATGTCTTCTCAGCCCCACCGACTCAAGCACAATGACCGTTTTTGTCTCGTATCATATTTCTTGATTTTTTAACGTGACCTCCTCATTTCTTACTTACTTCTGTAGTTGGCTCTTCCTGCCCGTTTGCTTTAACTTTGCAAGCATTTCCCGTGAAGTTTCATTCTCACCCTTTCTTTTGTGGTCTGTTTTCCCTTTCTCTCTCTCTCACACTCTCTCTCTTTTCGGTCCCCAGTATTTTCTAGCAATTTGTGGCTTTTGCCCCTTCTTTTCTTGAGCCCTTTGTCTTCCACCTGCTTGTTTGCTAGGCTTTTGTTTATGGATGGAGGGTGGACTTGGCTGGGGAGGGGAGAGTAGATTTTTGTTGCTTTGAGACCTCCTTTCCTCTATCATCTCCTGCTACTCTTTTTTTTTTTTTTTTTTTTTGCGGTACGCGGGCCTCCCATTGCTGTGGCCTCTCCCGTTGCGGAGGACGCGCAGGCTCAGCGGCCATGGCTCACGGGCCCAGCCGCTCCGCGGTATGTGGGATCCTCCCGGACCGGGGCACGAACCCGTGTCCCCTGCATCGGCAGGCGGACTCTCAACCACTGTGCCACCAGGGAAGCCCTCTCCTGCTACTCTTTTCTTTCCTGCACTCTTTTTTCTTTTCCTTTCTTTGTTTTACCCCTGACCTCTTTGGACTTCCACATAACTTTTAAATCATCATATTTGGTCTTAAAAAAAAAGTGGCCTTTTCTTTTCTTATGTTTCATTCGACTTAAAAAAAAATCAGTCAACAATGGCTACAGCTTATCCAAACTTTCAAAGGGAAACATACATTTGTATACATGTAACATACATAGATACATACATAGACACGTAGAGTGTTGCTATATTATCCATAGTGACTCTAATAGATAAAACAAGAACTGGGTGTACTAACAGTAGTATGTGGAAATATCCTACTGGAACTATATAAGCCCTGAAAAGGTCTTGGAAGCAGCAATAAAAATTAATTTTATGATAAATATATTTTGGCATATAACAATATTCATGTTTCACTGGAATTACTACTGTTATATATTGACATCTAAAGTTAACTGTGAAACTCCTGATCAACAGCAATAAGTTACACACAACACACACACACACACACACACACACACACACACGCACGCAACTGTTCTTTTCCCCACAGAAGGCAGGTCATTTAAAAATAAACTTTTGTATAATCTAAAACTCACATATTGACTTATGCTACCAAAATACAGCCTGGAGTAAGCAGAGAAACAAGTAAATCAAATGGACAAGTATATATAAAATAGACTGCTGCAGAGATAACACGGGACAGATTTTATTAACTAATTTATGACCTACAATCTGTTGGCGGAGACCTTCCTCCTCCGCAATTTCAGTCTTCCTGAGCTGGATAAACAGATCAGAAGGCCTGATGGTGTGCAAAGCTCACATCTTTATCTTTGAAAGAACTTTATTTGGGGGCCTGGAAACAGAAGTTCCCACCATTTTTCATTCACTGTAACGTCTGATGTGCTTTCTCTTTGCTGCAACCTTCACTTCGGATCATTCTACCAGGTTCCTTCTTTATCTTTGAGCTATTGGCAAATGATTTACTATTGGCAGGTCACTACACTCACAGACAGTGTGAACTCTCTCTGGTTTGACACCGTCTAGCTCCTGCTACAGCACTGTGACTCCTCGAGCAACCAGACGGGGAGCAACTACTATTGCACACGCTAACCAGAAGTTGCTACTGACTGCTCTGCTTGCAAGTCGGCAAAACTAAAGCCAGGTGGGTCTTTATGAAGTGAAAAGGCAGCTCCTCTGGGAGATACAATTCGGATTTAGAATCGCCTTTTTAAATTGCTCTTATACCTTGAAATACATTTGCATCAAAAAGGACCACACAGAGAAAAAATTATAAAGGCAGGGAAGGTAGTGGAAAGAGGAAGGTCTTAAAAGCATGTCTGAGACTTCTAATTCAGATCACAGCTTCCACTCCACTTCCTTCTCCGCTCCTCCCACCCCCAAATCCCTGCTTGGGTGTAGACAGTAAACTCTCAAATATCCACACGGGGAACCAAGCACAACTTGCTTATCCGAAAAGTCATACACATGTGTCACATTCTTCCACCCGAACAAGTGAAATAACGAAATAAGATGCCTCCCACTCTCTCCCACCCATTTTTCTGTATGAAAATAAGTGTTTCTTGCATGGAAAGATAACCGAATGGGGTCTGGATGGGACACTTAATCTTTCTGATAATTCAGTGGGAGATAAATGTGGCTATAAAGAGACAATAGTGGGTCAAGAACAGAGGGAAAGAAGTGGAACCAGAAAACGGGGAGACTTTTCGTAGTGACTAGGATCCTACAACGCCAGAACACCTGCAGAGACGGACGCTAATACCTGGTTTCCACGGGGGGCTTAACCCCTTCTGCCGTTTCACCTGCTCATTGCAGCGTTTTCCTAACCCGATGGCTGCAGCTTTCACTGTCTAATGGCTCCCTCTAATGAGGGAATATTTGGAAGCCAGAATGGAATTCGCTGAGGTCACTCAAGGGCAGCGGAATCACATATGTCGTATAAAATGCTCTCGCTAAACTGCTGCTAGAAAAACAGAATGGGAAAGCCTTCACCCGAACCCTACAGGGAGTATGTAGTTAATCGACTGTGATCACCTGTTAGTGCAAACTCTCGGGTTACATTTTCCTAAATCCTATAGTCCTCTTACAAGTGATAAGGGATCTCAGCTGAGAAAAGCAATGTAGCTTATTCCTATATGGGATCCCTTAATCCAGGCTGAGAGAGAGGAGGAGAGGGGGTTGGAACGAAATAGAAGGAATTCACTGGCCAACTGAAGCCAATAGCTGCCCTGTACATTATCAACAAGGCGAAACTTCACTAACGTAAACTTACGGAGTGTTGAGACCTCAGCTGCCAAAACCCTCACACCCCACCCCACCCCCTCGGAAGTTCTTGAAAATAGCCACTCTTCCTCTAGGCTTCATTGCTGGTCAATTTTGGAATAATAATAGGAACTCATGTAGGTAGGACCTTCGACCATATCTGAAGTTATCTTGATTGTCCCAACAACCCTGTGAGGTGGATGCTTACGGCCTCATCTTCTTTTTTTCTTTTTTGGCCATGCTGCACGGCTTGCAGGATCTTAGTTCCCCGACCAAGGATCGAACCTGTGTCCCCCGAAGTGGAAGCAGGGAGTCCTAACCACTGGACCTCCAGGGAATTCCCCTCATTTTAAAGATGGGAGAACTGAGGTTCAGAGAAACTCAGCATCACAAAGCTAGTAAATGGATGAGCGAGGACTTGAACCCACGCCAAGCCTTTCGGCCCCAAAGCTGGCGCATCTTCCACTCCATCAGGCTACAAACGATTCCTCTCTCTACTGTCAAACCAGGTCAACTTTCGTTGTTCCCTACATCATTAATGACACCACTATTCCTCTAGTTAGGAGGACCAAATTCCTGGGAGTCTGCCTTGCCGCTTCCTGGTCCCTCATCATCGCTCATGTCCCATTCACTACCCACTGCTGTCTATTTCACCTGTGAAATATAACTGAAATCCACCCACTTCTCTTCCTCTCTACCTCCACGATATTAGTATAAGTAGACATCATCTTTCCCTGGACTCCTCTTTTAGGCTCACCCACATTCACTCTGATGTCCTCCAATCTAGTCTCCCGGATGCTGCCAATGTGGTGTTTCTGAAAGACAAATGTCATCCCTTGTTGAAAACTCCCTGATACAGTCCGGCCATTTCCTACCCCTCCAAACACTGACTCACATCCCTTCCTACTACCTCTCAGTTGAAGCACCCCTTTCTTGGGGAAGCTTTCTCTGACTTCCCTTGATTATCTAAGTCCTCCCAGTACAATCTCATGGCAACATATAACTATATGGTTTTTATTCTAGGCAGACTTTTACTCTTGTTTGCATGATACGCCATCAACGCATGTAGGGTGATGCCTGGTTCAAAGCAGGAATTTGATAAATATCGTTGAATGAATGTTGAGCTTCTCCTTTTTTTCTCTTTTCCTGCTCTCTTTCCGCTCCCATATCCTCATCCCTATCCCATTCCTTGTCCCATCGTCACAGGCTCTTGCTTTCTTACTTCATCTTAATGGGAAAGAAACCCCCGCCAAAGCAGTAAATACGGCAACTACAATTGATGCTCTTTCTAGAGCCATTAATTTCTACTAAAACACTCTTGACACCTTAAAAGACAATTAAATCATTCTATAATGCTGAGATTTTAGGCATCCCTGTGGGATGGGGGAGATACACTCTATTTCCTGAGTTCTCGGGGGAAATGCTTTCCAGTTTAACAAGGCTGACATTGGGATGTATCTTACACTTGCTGCTGCCCAGGGGGCAGTCACGATACGATTGTCACTGCCCACCCATGAACCTTCTTGGTCCTAGAAGTTCATATTTTTGTCACTTCTATTGAGTTCTAGGCATTATTTGAAACAAGCCCCCCACGTTAGGAGAAGAGAAGTCACATGCCTGGCAAAGCCTCTCAAAGAAATGAAAAGGAGGAAGGGTTTCCCCCAGGCCAGAAGGAGATCGTCTTAGGGCTCAGGTGGGACTAGAGGAAAGGCGTCTGGACAGGCACCTAGGAGATCAATGGAACCCATCAAGAGTGCTGGTTCTTAACACATTTGTGGAAATGTGTCAGAAAGGCTGAAGAATGAGTGCACTGACAAGTGTAGTCGCTTGGTGGATATTCCTGGGGGTATGAAGGGATAACTGCATTCCCAGGTAGGACCATTTGAGGAAGGAACATAGTTCCGGTTGTTGCCTTTTGGTAGAGACTCAGAGATAGCAGAGAAGCTCTTTAAAAAGAAATGCAGTGGGGCTTCCCTGGTGGCGCAGTGGTTGAGAGTCCACCTGCCAATGCAGGGAACGCGGGTCCGTGCCCCGGTCCGGGAAGATCCCACATGCCGCGGAGCGGCTGGGCCTGTGAGTCATGGCCGCTGGGCCTGCGCGTCCGGAGCCTGTGCTCTGCGACGGGAGAAGCCACAGCAGTGAGAGGCCCGCGTACCGCAAAAAAAAAAAAAAAAGAAAAAAGGAAAAAAATAAGAAATGCTGTATTTTGGCGCAGAACATGATGGCATCGTGCAGAAAAGCATACACGTGACAACTCCAAATGAAAAGTGCTTTAGCAAAGTTGGAATCTTACAAAGTTTACCCTGACTATATTTTCCATTTTATGTATGCAAAGGAGGAATACATGATTTTTGTAAAACATTGCTCTAAATAAGCCTAGAAGAATTCTTTCAATAAAAGTAGCATAAAATGTTTCAATGCTAAGAAAACACTGTTAGGGTCTAAATGGAAGAATGTTTTTTCTTTCTTAATGCTGTATCTTACAATAGAGGTTATCTCAAGTTCAATGAAAAAACTCAGAAATAGAGAGTCACTTGATCTACGTTTTGATAAAGCCACTTCTGTGGACTGAATTGTGCCCCCCCCCACCACCACCAAGTTCATATGCTGCAGCCTGAACCCCCAGTGCGGTGATATTGGAGATGGGGCCTTTGGGAGGTAACTAGGGTTAGATGAGGTCATGAAGGCTGGATCGCCATGGTGGGATTAGTGCCTGTATTAGAAGAGGAAGAGAGAGAGACTGCTCTCTCTCCATCATGTGAGGACACAGTGAGAAGACGGCTATCTACAAGCCTCCAGAACTCTGAGAAATGAATGTCTGGGATTTGACCACCCAGTCTGTGCTGTTTTGTTATAGCAGCCTAAGCTGACTCATACACCTGCCCTGTTTCCTCATCAAACCAACACCATATGGTCCCCACTTGCCTTAGCCAGGAGTGAACTTTGGGCAGGGCACATCAGCCCACAGGACACATCCCGTCCACATCATAGGAGCGACATCAGATTAAATGTTACATTCCACTGGGGTGGGATGTGATGTGTGGGGAGTGGGAGAAAGAGAGTGGGATCTGAGGATAACCTTGGGGGCATAACACCTTAGAGAAGTCCATCCTCAAGACCCCTGCATAACCACTGTTATGAACTGAAGCCAGGGAGAATTCTACTTATTGTTAGTAAAACAAGTTTTGCTTATAAAACGTGTTACTTTGGGGAAAACACCTTAAAAGGGGGAAATTTTGTCTGAGACAACATAGATTGCTACCGAAGCCTTTAGAACAAGGGTCTCAAACACAAAACCTACAGGGGACAAACAGGTAACACACATTAGAAAAGAGGACCTGGTACAGGACATTAGAAAGTATATCACGCTTCACTGAAAAGCATATTTGAAATCACCGAGTGGGCAAAATGACATATGGGACACCAGTGTTCGTCTTCTACTTCTTCAACCCCTTAATTGCCTTTTTTTTTTTTCCCGCACGTGGGATCTTCCGTTGCAGCATACGGGATCTAGTCCCCTGACCAGGGATCAAACCGGGGCTCCCTGCGTTGGGAGCTCGGAGTCTTAACCACTGGACCACCAGGGAAGTCCCCAGCCCTTAACTGTTTACTGGAGGATGCCTCATCCACCCCGACACATTTCAGATCCAACTAATACTTATTGACTGGCCTCCTGCCCAGCATTGTGCTAGGTGCTTTCAATACTCATAACTGTCCAGTGAATTGTGTATTTATGTCTCCAGTGATACATGAGGAAATTGAATCCCAGAGAAGTTTAAGATGACTTAGCCAAAGCCACCATCCACTACTTCGGAAGAAACTTGGGAAACACGCTATATTCTTTTGTTTCTTAGCTTTAAGCCAAGTATATCAGTTCGAATAAACTTGTTATCTGTTCTCTAGTAGTCTATGTACTGTTTTGTTCCCCAAGGCAATACATGATGACTCTGTCAGTACAGATCGAAATAGCTGCACAATTAGATACTCATGGGGGAGGGGGAAATAATTCTGGTTTAAATAACCAAGGCCTCTGTTGCAGAACAATAGCTATAAATAATGCAGTATTTCCTGGCTCGAGCTCTTTGACCAAAATTCCAATTCTGTCACGTGTTAAAACTGAAACTGTCAAATTGAGGAGGTTCTGCTTAATTTCATGTCTGTCTCAAGTTTAGAAAAGTGAAGAGCAACTCACAAGAGAGTGCGCAGCTGGAGCCAATCTCTATGCAGATCCAGCTATTAAGCACCCAGCACACCTGAGAATGCTATATTCCACAAAGCACTGCTATCCATTTCCATTTTCCTTTTTTTTTTTTTTTGCGGTACGCGGGCCTCTCGCTGTTGTGGCCTCTCCCGTTGCGGAGCACAGGCTCCGGACGCGCAGGCTCAGCGGCCATGGCTCACGGGCCCAGCCGCTCCGCGGCACGTGGGATCTTCCCGGACCGGGGCACGAACCCACGTCCCCTGCATCGGCAGGCGGACTCCCAACCACTGCGCCACCAGGGAAGCCCTCCATTTTCCTTTTAAATAAAAAACAAAATTAACTGAACCCTGGGCAATACTACGTAAAGTAACTCAATTTCTCCGAAAGCTTCACTCACAGAAGATTCCCTTACATGTGATTGCAAGCAATTAATTAAAAAATGGAAATGTACTTTTACATTTAACTAGAAGTCCTAGTCTAGTATCTATCACCTTGCCAGCCAAGCATTCTTCAAATATAAATATATTTTAAATTGGTTTTGCCAGTGTCCTAGATACTTCGAAAATCCTGCTGGCGCAAACCAGTTATTGATTCACAGTCCCTGATTCTAAGCCTCTCATCTACAGCCCTAGAAGTAACAGCAGGTGCTCTTGCCAGCCTCATAAGAATTGTCACTGGACAATTAGTAATTTCCAGTGGTTAAAAGCCAGTATAAAAGCTCTCGAGTTACCTAGTACTCTGGAAAGCTCTCTTCTTAATGTGGCGCCCTGGGAACCCCTGACAATCCAAGAAAATGTGGCCTTGAAGAATACATTAGCAAAATATAAATAGGTATCATCCAGCTCCCTGTCATTTAGAGACGCTCTGCAGGGCATCTACCGGACACGTTCTGACCTGGAAATCATCTGGTCACTGAAAGCATGAACATCTTGACCTGTGTGTTAACCTGTTTTCTGCCTACAAGTTGGAAAGCTCTGACTTCAACAGTGCCCCTCAGGACGATCAGCCATAAAAGTGAGTGGTCGAGTAAGTTTGTAGCAAATCATACTTCAAATGCTGCACACCGTGCAGGCAATGAGACTTCTCTTTGCGGAAATGCTATCAGTTGCACGAAGATTTGGTTTAAGTTCATCTGTCTCTTGTATACCCGCTTTTCCTCCCGAGTACTTAGCATAGGACTTCAAAAGGCACTCAATAAAGATTCGCTGAATGAATGTAACAGGAATTAATAACACAAAATGTTTTTGAAAAGGTGATTGATGTCAAATGGTAGGCAGAGAAAGTTCGCCAGGGATAGGAATGCTGTGCACAGATTTGGTACAGGGTCTAAGGAAAGAATTTACAATTGATAAATAACCTTTGAAACCAGGTTCTTTTATGTCATTGCCTCTGGACTAGGCCACACTGGCGGCAGGAGGAGCTCAGCCGAACACACTGTGATAGCAGTCTGAGAAAGGGAAGCATAAATGATAACAAAACGTTAGAAAGGATCCCGGGAGGAAACACTTTGCCATCAGCTTTCCAGGAGATCTTTAAGAATAGAACAACAGCGACAACGACAGCAACACACGCACAAATACTTATTTAAATTCTTTATAGAATAAAGGGGGAAAACTGGATGACATACAGAGGACCTTGACATCCCCACCGTAGCATGAAAGATGATAAAAATTAGGGTATTCTTCATCACATTGAGCCCCAAGGCTTGGGTTAACACAGTGTAGTTGAAGTTTGACTGGCTCTATCTGTATTCTGGGCCTGGATTGTCAAAGACGGTTTCCTAGCTTTTACACATCATGACAGATATAGAAATTGACCCTATCTGTACAACATACTGGGGCAAACTGAGGAAGCTATGTGGTCCACGGATAGACTTCAGGGGGATACGGCCAGCCCAGGCACAGCCAGATGACCCAGATGCCAAAGAGGGATTAAGTCTTGGGCATGTCTGCAACCCACTGATCATCTCCCAGCACTCTTTGGCCCATCTGTTGGGAAGCTTTGCCTTAGAGAATGTTCCTCGGGATGATCAGGCAAAAATGGAGCCATCAGGGAAATGTGCAGCAAACCATACTTCATACGCTGCACTTTTTCAGGGAGTCACAACACACATTAGCAAAGGACCGCACTGATGCTCCGTTACTCTCTTTTTCCGCCCCCAGGACTTTTCATCCTCCTTCACCAGGACACTTACTAACGTCTCACAGACCTAAGGAGGCTGCCGAATGGTTCCAATGTCCACACAAGCACGCAGCACCAGTGACTCGAAAACAGCTAATGCAACACCACCACATCCTACCTGCCTTTCACTGCAGGATTAGTTCTCACACTGAAATAACTTTAATCTTCAAGAAGGAATCTGCCTGGAACTCTATTAATGGCAGAGTGTTAAATACAATAACCACTATTACTGCCCCCAAATGAGCTGCCGGGCAGCCGAAGGTAAGTAGATTCAGGAGTCAGGGCTCCCAGTCACTGACAGTAATTCATAAGACACTGGCAAGGAGAACTCTAAACAGGAGATTCCCCAAACCCCAAGCTCACCCCCAGTGCTCCTCGCCCTAGGAGACTTATCTACCTTTCTGGTTATATATTCCTTTGGCTGTTGATGTAATCAGTGTATAATAACTGCGTACGTATCAGCTCACAGAAAAAACGGCAGACGTGCTAGTTGATTTGGCTTGGGGCCATCTCTTCGGCAGGGTGAGACAACCCGGTGTAAACATCTGTTATTAACCGTGTATTTTAAAATAGTGTTTTGTGTCTCCTGGGTTCCTAATTCCCATCAAAAGCAATACAGTATCAAGACTCCTGTTTTTCTGAGCAGCACCTAGGAGATAACAAGCTTTAAAACATTTGCATTAGTCTTCTCAGTTCTGTCGCTTGTGTTATTAATTTTATTTACTAAGACATCTACTGTATTACACACACTGCTTTTCTCGGTTTTATTCCCACTGAGGTGAGCAGGTTTCATTGAAACTGTGTTACCGCAAACAGTAAGGCTTTTGCAAGTCGAGAGCGCTACATAAAATTGGCCGTAGCTTTTGTTTTTATGAATATGCAGTTGCCAATCCCTGTATTAAACCAATAGCCTCACTAGGGAATAGACTATGACTTGCAATTTTTAAAGAAGTGGCCATTCTCTCAAATCTGCTTGTTTGCGCTGATTACTTTTCTTGAAATTAATTAAAAAAATAATTTCTTAATATGAGAGATTGGAAATTGGGTCCTTGTGCCACTTTGCCTGCTCCCCAAACCCTTAGGATTAAGTCGCTGTGACAGAAAACAACAATATTTCTCTGCGAGATGAACAATCAAATCGTTCAAACAAGCTCACTCAATTAATAAAACCACCTTGCCATAAAAAAATAAAAATTTGTACCCAATTCAAAAATCACTTTGGATGGCTGTACTATTAAAAAACAAAATCGATTTTCTTTTCAAAAGTTTTACCTACGCCCCAGAACTCAGCTGCAATAGCTTTTTCTTTTCTCACTCAGTTGCCTCTGATAATTGACCATTCCCGAGTATTACTAAAATTCCCCTGCAAGTCTGTTAAACACTTTCACATTTCCATGTTTAATTACATTCAGATTTCAATTTTTGTCTACATATAGAATAGAGCCAAAATTTAACTCAATCGACTGCAATGCCTTTGACATAAAGACTTTATTCATCATTCTTGCCTTATGTATAAATAGACACACGCTACTTGTCAAAATACAAGAGTGGGCTTCTTTACATTGTCTAGAACAAAGAGCCCCGCTCGGCTTCTTTCTTTCCTCAGTGTCTCAGAAGGTGTCCTTTATTACATGTGCAGGATGCAAGGATTTTGCTGCCGCATGAATGAAAAATGATACCTTCAGACTGCCTTTTTAGTGACAAATTGCACTTCTGCAGACTATCACACTGCCTGTGGTTTTAAGAACCCCACTTAGATTTACTATTACTTCCTTGGGGAGCTCAGCCTTCTCGCAAAGCACCCCAGGGCTCATTTCCACTCTTTCAGAGTGCAACAAAGATGAGAAAGTTTGCTCATCGCGGTGGGAGAGAAACTCTTGGCTAGTAAAAAAACACTCTCTGGAATGTCTAAGGAGCGAAAATCACCGCCTCTGTGGATTCTTGGGGTACAAAACAGGCAGGAAAAGTTGTCTGGAGGTATTCGCGAAGCATTGTGTTTGTTCAGGAAGGAGCTGTGGAGTTAGCGGCTGAGCGACGCCTCTCCCTTTGCTTCCTGGGTGAGAGCAATGAGGCGTGCCCCTTAGCAGAAGCAAGCAGAGAGAGATCGGTAAAACTCACCGGCTTCCCCATTTTTCCTAGGACGGGGTTTTTGTTCCTCAACTGTGATCTGGAAGAGGCAAACCTGTAGGTCCTCCAAGCAGGCTGCCTCGGATCAGCTGAATGACTGGGGCGTTCAGGAAGCTTGCTCTGTCCAGCTCGGAATCACTCCCCCTCTCCCGGCTGTGTGCTTCCACGCCTCCCAGTCAGCGCAAAAATCCGCCAAACTCAGGTCAGCCTAACAGGTTTCCTTATATAGGTAAACACGAATTGCATTCCTGGTGAAAGAAGTTAACTAGGAAGCCCGGTAACCTGGTTAACTCTACACACGCCAGAATGGCTCAGAGTCAGCCAGCCTGCGTATGGTTTGCTTGCAGTACAAAGGGATTTGTGCGATTTAATTAAAATCATCTTTATCCCGGCAGTCTGTAAAATTGGCTCTTCTAGTGTGAGTCAACAGCTAGTATTTTATATCATGAGCTATGACCGACCTTATATTATATAAAGGCACTGTAGGGAGAAAAATCGAAGCATAGGATATAACTTGTCTTGAAATTATTTTTCAAAGAAGCAAATAGAACATGTGATGGGAAAAGAACACGAACAAACCTCTGTCAAGTGAGACTCCAGTGCCTTGTTTGAGCAGAGTAACTAATAGTTATTCAACTTTCCCAGGCCTTTAGTAGATAATGCAATGAGATCATTTTGAGTTTACTCCTTTTACAATGCAGTAATTGCTACTGTTTTTTTTTTTTGATGGGCGAAATGACACATAATGACATCTATTTATTCCCCGAAATAACCCTCCTGAGCCCACATATTGAAGTGTTATTTGATGGTTTCAGGAAAGAAATCTAAGACTTGTGAATTTGCATAATTACATGGAAAAAATTTTAAACAACCTCCTAGACTTCAGAAGATAAGAAAATGTATCTTTAAAAGTACTCTGTGGAAGGTCTAACTCTAGGCTCAAAACAGTTTTTAAACGTAAGTGTGTAACACATCAATTGTCTAATAATTGGCTCTCCCCCCTACATTTATCTACCATGGAGGAAAGTAATAATTCTTTTCAAGTCTAACCAATTCCACTGAAGTCTCAATATGAAGTACAGACTCAAGACTTAGCACCTGAGTGTTGGAAGTGAAGACTGCCTGCTAAATAAAACTTATCTTAAAAGGAATCATTTGTTCCTATTTCATCCACTGGTTGACTGCTCCTTGAGTAACGCCATTCTTAGCAAAAATAGCTCCGTGTTGCGTTTTAGGTCTCTGCTTGGGAAAGGGGAGAGAACGAATGTTTACACCCTACCGAAGCCAGCACCAACACAAGCCAATGATGAAGGGTTTCTGCTAAGAGCAGGAGAGTGCAAAAAACACGGGGCAGGAAGAGTAACTACTCTTTGATTGCATTTTCCACTGGGTAAAGACTTTTCCATACAATTTCTCTTCATATCTCCACAGGAAGTGCGTGCTATTACTTCCTTTTCACGATAACAAAATTGACTCACAGAGATAAAGTGACTGGTCCAAAATCTCGGGATCCACTTGTAGCAGATCCAAAATCCCAGATCTGCTAGAATTGACTTCCAAGAGAATTTGCAAAAATCAAGTCAACTTGAAGAGACAGAAGAACATTAAAATGGCAGTTTTCCATGTTCAAATATAAGTTTTAGGAATCACATGTCCAGAGAGTTTACAGGCAATACACAAACTGATTAAAATACTCTTTATAAAGTCATAAGTTACTGCTAAAATGACTGCCTTTACATGACTCCAGAATGATCCTAAAATGAGATAGTAAGTGTATTTCTATTGAATACAAATTTGGGTTAAAAAATATTATGAAAATATAACTTTGCAAATATTGCACACGTTCTTCTGTTCAGAGTACACACATTTCTATTATATCAAGTTAAGACTCATCTTGACTGCCCCACTGGAAGGAATATTAGTGTTTTCTACTTATTGGGTTTTCATTAATCTTAAATAAAACTCTGTGTGCCATGCTAGGTAAATAGCTTTCACTAATATAGCCCATTTATGATCCCGCAGCTTTTAGGTTCTCGTAATTCCCGCAGAAGCAAGTTCTGTTTGTGCAGGAACTTTAGACTTTATTAACATGTCGATGCAAGACAAAGAATGCATTTTTTTCCAGGGCAGGCTAAACCTTTAAGTGCCTTAAGCTGGCCTCCAAATTTGTTCTTACAATTCTAAGCAAACAATCATTTGGGCTTTAAACATAAAATGTCTTAGGCTATAATTATTGAATTGGAAGGTCAAAACGAAATTTGGATCTGAAAGTAGCCTGTTTCAAAGAGGGAATATAACCCTCTGCTAAATGCATTTTGGATGCCTCAAGAAATGGTTTGGGAAAGACTGGGTCGCGGAAGCAGCATGAAATCAACCTAACCATAGAGGACCCCAATGAGAGAGTACTTACAGCTGAATAATTACACCACGCCAAAAAAATAGCACTTATGGGAAACTAAATAAAATACAAGACCGATTTGAAGGGCAGAAAATATCATTGTGGTTTAAAGAAAACATCAGGGGACAGATTTGAGAAATTCCCAATGACATGTAACTAATGAGTAGTTGAGCTATAATTCAAATCTCGGTCCATCAGACCCCAGAATGTTTGCTCTTTCTACTGAACCCTGAGGGTACCACACTATCCAAGAAAGAGCAAATGCCTTAGAGGCAGAAGATGCTTCCATTCCGGTTCCGTCTCTTGGTTGTGTGACCTTGCATGAGTTACTTATAATGTGTCTGAGCCTCACCTCCAAAATGGAAATAAAAATGGGTGCGTGTCTCACAGATGACGGAAAGTACCGAATGCGATTTTTAAAAAATCCTTCCACGTATTTATTGATGCCTCTATGGTCCGGGCATTCTGCTAGGTTCTAGGAATACAACCATGAGCAAGTGAGGCATGTCCCCCCTTCACGAAGCTAACAATCTTGAAGAAAAGCCTGTGCACGTCTATATTATGGAATGTGAAACTCTAATGTTTCCCTAAATTTCGTATAACGCAAACATGTTTAATTGAAGTTCCACCTCAGTACAGAAATACTAGTAGGCAAATGTCCAAGCTAGTGCTCTCACTATAGTTAGTGCAAGTTACTCTTACTGACCAGAGCCTGGCCTTACCATGATCACACTTGCTAGACCTGGGCTGAGCCAAATGCCGCCATCATAACGACAATGTCCTTTTATCTCACAGTTGAGGGGGACCAGCATGTTCAACTGAAAAACACCTCGAAGATACTTAGGAAGCTGGATGCACATGGAGTTATTTTATCATTAGCTCTGTATATATGAATGGGATGGAAAAGCATATAAAAGATTCCCTAAATATGTCAGCCAGCTATCCGTCTATTAATCTATTATTAATTCACTTCTACGCACTAAACATTTAATTGGTGTGCCCAATGGATAAGGTTCTCCGAGGGATACACACAGAAAAGGATGTATAGAAAAACAACGGTCCCTAGCTTTACTGGAGATTTCTAGAAAAATGTTATGGTGCTCAAGAGCTGTATCAGGCACAATGGGTGAGGTGATGCTCTGGTAACAAGCAACCCCCAGATCTCAGTAGCTTACAGCAACAAAGGTGTACCTCTCACTCACGCTGCACACTTATGCAGATCACTAGGGAGGGTTCCCCTATCCAAAGTCACTCAGGAACCCAAGCTGATGAAGGTTCCTTTCAACACGTACTTCCACGGCTGCTGACACAGGAAACAGGGACTTGGTGAATCATGAAGTGCCTTTCAAAACTTCACTCCGTAAAGGACACAAACTTCCGCCCACCTTTCATTGGCCAGAGCAAGTCCTCTGGCCTTGCTTAACTTCAGAGAAAGACAGGAGAACCAGACTACATGACAAACGAAGACATGACAGCCATGGCAAATCATCTGGCTGGAGGAAAGGATCCATTCAGTAGACACATTCACGACCCCTATGGCATAATGACTGGCGTTTGAAGTTTGGAAATCACTGACCAGATCCAATTTCTAGAAGACTGGGAGTTTAAAGGTGGACTCACAGATTATCAGTGGTTCTGGCTGAACCTTGAGGGAAAGAGTGACATTTGAAAAGGATGTCCTGAGGCAGGCTCTTCTTAATATTTCTATCAGTTACTTGAGTGGTGAAATAAAAGGCAAGTTGATTTAATTTGCAGATGGTGCCAAATTGGATAGCTAACACCTCAGAGGATTGTATTATAATTCAAAACGACCTTGAAGAGTTGGGGGAAAAAGACGTTAAGAAAGAAGCTTGAGTTCAACAGTGATAAATAGAAGATTGGAATGAAACGTCTACAAAATGGATGGTAGAAAAACCATATTGAGCTAATACTAGCCTATAAGTTGAACATATGCTGGCAGCTTAGCACTTTTACTTGTAAAGCCTTTGGTATGGTGGTATTAGCCATGTAAGCAGTGGAAAATAGGTGTTCTCAGAATACTACTTCACTGGGGATCCACATTTTCAGAAATCAGAAATCGGAGCAAATTCAGAAGCAAAAGCAGAAATTTCCAAAAGACTAAGTGCCCTAGGTCAGGAGTGAGCGAACTGTTTCTGCGAGGAGCGGGATAGTAAATATTTTCAACTTTGCCAGCCATAAGCTTCTCTGCTGCAACTACTCGATTCTGCTACTGTGGTCCAAAACGGCCATAGATGATATGTAAATGAACGGGCGTGACTGTGTCCCAGTAAAACTTGCTCTACAAACCCGGGCAGCCAACCCTGGGCTATGCTTTGCAGACCCCTACTCTCTACATTATGAGAGCCGTCCCAGAATGGCAAGGAACTCACATTTACTGCAAGTGCCCAGAAGGCGAGAGGGACACTATTTTGGCCTAGTTCGTTTAATACTGCTTTCCACACAGGTGCTAGTGAATAAACTGGTGAAATAAATACAATTAAATTAGCCAAAAATGTTACTATACTGGTCTCCTTATTAAATATTCAAAAAGAATTGGATCACGTAATTCTTGAAAAGGTCGTGGAAATAAAATCCAAAATATAGTTTACCTTCTCAATTTGTTAAATATTTATCAATTATATTGTCTTTTAGGTATAAAAATATGACTGGTGAAAACTATAATAAACCTCGAAAAGAAGGATCACAAAAATGAAATTAAAGGGAAAAAATTTGCAAAGCAGAATGTACGCATATAGCCCCTTTAATTTTTTCCCAAGTTCTTTGTAACTAGCTGAGGTTGATAAAGCAGATGTTGTCTTAATTAGACACAGGTGAAAATGGAGACAAGGAGAGGTTAACTCAGTTGTCTAATGTCACCACGCTAGTGATGATGGAGAAGAAAATAGGACCCGGGTTCCCTGGGTTTACAATTCTAGACCATGATAAACACCGAATGCATAGGAACTCAGAAAAGAGAGCCAATACGGAATGCAATGAAAATCCTGCGGCGTGTCTTTCTGGGTGCCTGGAGGAAAGCCCAGCACTCTAAATATCACCTCTCCTTCCCTCCCCCAAATGCCCCGCACCCCCTCCCTCTCCAATCTAGTCTACTTTGCAGTCAACCCCACGGCCTATCCCTCCTTTGATCAAGCCCTGAAAGCTAAAGCCTAGTTATGGGTGACTGTGTGTCCAAACGCCCCCGAGTCCTGATTCTGACTACTTCTTTCTATCGCCTCTGACCCTTCCAGTCTCTCAGCCTCTGCACTATAGGGCGGGATCATTCTTAGTGCTGGGGGCTGCCCTGGGCATCGCAGGATGCTCGGCAGCATCTCTGGCATCTTCCCAATGGATGGCAGTGGCACTCTTCCCCCTTAACTCCAAGGCGTGACAACCCAAAGTGTCTTCAGACATTGCCAAATGTTCCCTGGGTGCTGGGCTGGGGTGCAAAACTGCCCCTGGTTGAGAAACTCTGAACTAGATCACTGTAGCTGCTTTTTCTTTTAGTGGGATTTTAGTTCCCCGACCAGGGATTGAACCCGGGCCCACGGCGGTGAAAGCGCCGACTCCTAACCACTGGACCGCCGGGGAATTCCCCATAATTGCTTCTTAATTGCTCTCCCTGCTTCTGCCCTTGCCTCTCCAGTCTATGCTTCACAGAGCATCCCAAACCATCTTGTAAAAATATACATCAGATCATGCCATCCTCTGCTTGAAACCTCTAGCAGGGGACTTCCCTGGTGGCGCAGTGGTCAAGAGTCTGCCTGCCAATGCAGGGGACGCGGGTTCGAGCCCTGGTCAGGGAAGATCCCACATGCCGCGGAGCAACTAAGCCTGTGCGCCACAACTACTGAGCCTGAGCTCTAGAAGCTGAGCACAGATTCTCCCCTAGAGTATCCAGAAGGGACGCAGCCCTGGAGACACCTTAATTTTAGCCCAGTGAGACCTGTGTTGGACTTCTGACCTAAAGACCAGTACAAAAATAATTTGGGCTGTTTTAAGCCACTAAGCTTATGATAATTTGTTACAGCAGCAATAGGAAACATACACCTGGCATCTTCACGGCTAACCCCTAAAGCCTCAGAATTTATGCAAAAGTTTTCTCCAGGAAGAGGCCATCCATGATAAATGACAACCCGAAAGGACATCACCACCCATCCCACATGCAGTGGTTCCATGTCAATTGCCCTATTTTATCACCTTCGTAGCTCTGATCACTATGTGACATTACCAAAAGGCAAAAACGATGACAAACGAAAAAATAATAATAATAAATGGGGTGGTCTTTTTATCTGCCTTGGAACAGGAATGTTGGAGAAAGAACCAGGTTTGGATTAAGTAAAGAACGTTTATGTTGGATGAAAAGACATTCTTGACGGTAGTTGGAGTAATTGCACAATGAAACAGGCTGCCAAGAAGGGCCACGGAGGACTAGATCGTGGCAACACTTACAGAAGAGATGAGATAACTCAAGTCAGGAGAGTAGGTGGAGCTCAGCCGAGAGCATTTACTTGATGACCTGCTTGTTCTTCCTCCAGCTTGCAAATGTGTGTAGCACAAAGCAATGAATCACAGGACAACATCTGCATGTAATTGCATTTCTGTTCCAATAATAAATGTTTCAACTGCTATGCTATTTATGAAAGCTGTTATCATAAAGAGCCAAGTGGGGGAAATTGGAAACACAAACGCTTATCTTAAGAAACCTTTCCTTTGCAATTCAGTGTCCAAGTACCCAAACACCCAATTCGCTGTAGTATATGAAATGTCCCGGGGAGTTTCTTTTTTGAAATTCTATTTGAAAGTGATTTTTAGGTGTCTAAGTCCCTGTAAAAGCCCTTTCTGTCACCCATGGTTTTCTAATATTTTTTTGAACCCGAAGAGGAACAAAGGCTAGAAAATTGTTCATTATTTCCCTCACGGACTCATCGTCTGAATTTTGGGCCCATGGTCGATGGGGGAGAGAAGGTGTTTTGCACTTTCTTTTCAGTCAAGATTGTTTACTCTCAAAACAGAAAACGAGAATGACAGATTCTCCCACCCACCTCACTCCCACAAACCTCCCCACCCGCCAGGATTTGGGGCCTTTGAATAACTCGCGAAATGCCAAGACAGTTTAAAATTATGAACCACCCATACAGAAAAGAATAGGAAATAAGAGAAACTCTTATTTCCTCGGATCAGCCTGCCCCCTCACCTCCCCACGGTGGCAGATCGTTTTTCCATAGGCCCTGGTACAGGAGAACCCGGCTCCTTCATTCAAAGATCCCCACGCCACCAGTGCCACCAGTGGCACCAGCAAAGGCTAGCAAGCATTCTGGCCTCTTAAACTTAGCTTGGAGGGAATGCGTGGTCCGCGAAATCAAGCAAGCTGAATTTTTGAACAGTTCACTTTACTTGCAGTTGCGTCTGTCAATTTGGGTAAAGCATGAAAACTCGATCAAGCCACAGAGAAAATGAAGCCAGAGCTCTTAGAAGCCTGCCTCTTTCCATTTCGCCAGGCAGGTGTTTCAGGATGATGTCTTTGACAGTTGCTCTTTTAATGAGATGGCAAAACACCATGCAGGAGGGAAAATCCTCAAAAAGCAATGAAAATAAGCAACTGTACAATAATAATTCTAAACTGCCCCCCCCCATTTCCCAAGGTCTGTATCTCTTAACTCCTACCTGCTTAGCTCTCACTACATTAGCACTGTTTACAACACCGCAGTTGAATATCAGAATCAAAAGAAAACTTCGAACATCCTTTTAGGAGGATGAAAATGTATCACAGCTTTCCGAAGTTATTTTTAATTAACTCTTTAAAACCCAAATCGATAAGAGCGGTTGCACTATGGAGTGGCTAGTATCTAGGCTGCCTGAGATATCTCTTTTTCCCCACCCAGGGACCCTGACCTATGGTATAGATGAGGCTGGAGACAGATATAGAGATTTTCATTCACTTACCAAGTAATATTGATTAAATACTATGTGTCAGACACACGTTCACATTTGGGGGTAGATAACAGCAACCTAACTAAAGGTGGGAAGAGTTTCAAAAGTTATGTTATAGTGAAACATATAAAATATTGCATTTTCTTGTTTTTGCATTAAAAGCAACGTGCATTTAGTGGCATTAGAAATCAACAAGAACACATTACCAGTGATAAGTGATGCTGACAGCATGTTACGATGTGATGAAAAGGGTACTTCACCTCCTTGGTATCCTTCCCCAAACCATGACCCCAGTCTAATCATGAGCAAAACAAGAGATAAACCTAATGTCTTAGTGCATCTGGGCTGCTGTAACAGGATACCACAGGGTGGGGGGCTTAGAAACAACCAAAATTTATTTCTCACAGTTCTGTGGGCTTGAAGTCTAAGATGAGGCTGCCAGCATGGTCAGGTGAGCACCCTCTTCTGAGCTGCAGACTTCTTGTATCCTTACCTGGCGGAAGGGGCTAGGGAACTCTGTGGGGTCTCTTTTATAAAGGGTACAAATTCCAATCATGAGAATTACACCATCACATTGCAGATTAGGATTTCAACATATGCATTTTGGGGAGACACAAACATTCAGACTGTGGCAGCTAAAATGAGTGACATTCTATAAAAATACCTGACCAGTACTCCTCAAAACTGGGAAGGTTTGGAAAAGGAAAGACAGAGAAACTCACAGCCCAGGGGAGCCTAAAGAGACACGATGACTAAATACAATGTAGTGCTTTGGATGGGATCCCGGAACAGAAAGAAGACATTTGTGAAAAAACTAGAGAAATCCGAATAAAACCTGTAGTTTAGTTAATAGTAATATACTGGTGCTGGTTTCTTAGTTTTGACAGAAGTGTCATGGTAACGTAAGATATTAACATTAGGGAAAACTAGGTAAAGAGTATAAAGGAGCTCTCTGTACTTATTTTGAAACTTGTTAACCTAAAATTATTCCCCCCAAAGTTATTTAAAAACAGAACAAAACAAGAACAACAAAACAACATACCACATTCATTTTACACTGTGGCCAGAGAAGGAAAAACAAGATTGAGAAAAGATCCATCGAAGAAGGACAGAGACCAGAGGCAGGGAGGGACATACAAGGAGCAACAGACAGATAGAGAAATAGACGGGTGGGCTCCAGGAGGGTGTTAGAGCTCCACGGCCTTGTTATGCGGCTCCCCGCTATTCTCTTAAGCTACAGGGATCAGAGAAAAGGATCATTCTTTAAAAGAACTCAGAGATCTGACATAGTTTGGAAACATATTAGCATACAGAGAATCTTCGCAACGTCAGGTATATTTTTTTCTATGTGGTTCTGAAGGTTTTGTAGGTGTGTCAACGAATAGCTTCGGTTTACCAAGTTTTTCAGGAACCTCGGAGAGACTGATCACCAAACTTTCAACACTGAAAGCTGTCATTTGCCAAAGAGTTGCTCTCTGAGAATGCCACCTCTCTAGTGTCCCAATGCCACCAGGGCTACATTTAGAATTGGTATTTCACTTAGTCCTAATAAGCACTTCTATTTAGAAATCAATCTAGTTCTTGGTCTACTTGGGAATATATAAGACGGGAAGCAAAACAAGATAGTAAAAAAAAATCCCTAAAGCTAGGTTCTGTTTTTATGGTTGCGCATATGAAGTCTTTGGGGTTCTCTTCTTAGAAGAGTTGTCCCAGTATCTCACAGGGGTTTCCCCGATCCTTTTCCCCCCCCCCCCCACCACAGTTAATCTGAATTAATGCAGGCTAAGAATTTCTGCTGACCGGTGTGCACTCATTTACACTTTCTATGGTATTTTCTAAAAAGGACTTGAAACAGTATTAACAATAAGTGAGGACAGTCCGGACCAGGTTAAGTGTGAGATATTAACAGCCAACCATGTATTTCGTGGATGGGATACTCACACCTAGGTCTCCAAATCTTTTACTGAGCTTGATCGGAGAATCCACGTACATATTACACGGAAAAAATCTCTACCTACAAACCGATTGAGATTTTTGGTAATGGTTGCCATGTTGAAAACGGGAGAAGAGGGAGATAGACCTGGGAAGACATCTCAGGGGACTGCATATTTCAGCTTGAATTAATTTTATATCATAAATGTGAAGTTCTTGTGAGCTTGGATTTAAACTTTAATTCGGCAAATTACATAAACTCTTCAGCAAGAGCCAAAGTTCTAAAGTGCCCGCTTCCATTTGTTTTCTTTTTCCCCTTAAACAGCATATCAAATCTGAATCTGATTAAGTCTGCTGAATTCGTTATCAGTGCTAGGAACTATGTATTCTGTACAGAAAATTAACTTCACTTAGAAATGCATGTTTTGGTGGTTTTACTCCTAAAAAAATGCTGATTAGAAAAGCAATAAATCCTGGGAGAGGCCAAACTTCATTTTTCCCAATAATGAAAACAAGGCTGGATTTTGAGGGATGAAGACACATAATGACTTTACATTAAACTTGCTGTCAGTAAGGGATGTCCTGGTTACTCTCTGCTGAGCACAGTACGTGGCACTTAGTATATACCTAGCTTTCTTCCTATGTATCTACCTATCTAGCTAGCTATCTTTGTATCTATCTATCTGTCTGTCTAACTACCTATCTATCTATCTACCTATCTATCTATCTCAAAGTTTCTCAACCTCAGCACTACTGACATTTTGGATCAGACAATTCTTTGTGTGTGTGTGTGTGTATGTGTGTGTATGGGGAGGGAGCTGTCCTATGCACTGTAACAACCAAATATGTGTCCAGCTATCGCCAGCTATTCTGGGGTGGAGGTGGGGCAGAATCTCTCTTAGGTAAGAACCACTAATTATTTCTATCTCTATGTACCTACATACCTATAAAAAAAAAAAAATGAACGAACGGATTTTACAGTAAAACATCCAGGCTTCAACCTGGCGTGACCAACTAAGAAGGTGAGGAAGATTAGCGGGATTTATCTCATATGATAAAATGCATAATATATATCTATTGTAATAATAAACTGTAATACTATTGGGTTGGCCAAAAAGTTTGTTCGGGTTTTTCCACACCATCTTACGGGAAAACCCGAGTGAACTTTTTGGCCAACCCAATATGTAATAAATGCAAGACAATATTTTGGGATTCCCGTATGTTTCCCTCCCCTATGCCTTCTACCTACTACTCTTCTGCATACCAGGTGGCAACACACTTTTTCTGTGCACACTGCTTTCAGATACAGCTTAGAACACATAAGTCAATTGTTTTGCAAAATCAAGTTAGTAAAGTCCTAGCAGATCATAATAATCTGAAAAGCAAAGCTCATTTGATATATAAAAAGTAGGCTTTTGAGGGGAAAAAAATGGGATTTTTTTTATTTAATAAGTTTTTCTTTAAATATTAAGAGCCAGGGCCCCAGCTGATTCAGACCACAGAAAGTAAAAAAAAAAAAACAACAAAACACCCGACCAAAGAGATTTGGTTTCTGGAAGCAGAGACAGTACTATCCTATTTCCCATCTAAAAGATGAGGAAAAGACAACTTTACGGGGTACCCTGCCCACTAACCCAGTGGCTTGCACACAGTAGGTACTCAATCATTATCATCTAAAATAAATTACGCCACATTTTTAAGAATATATAACTGGTATATCAATACTTCATTCTAAACTTTAATCATAAACAAGACCATAATTAGAATAACTTGGATCACTTTCTCTGAATCAAAAGCCCAGAGTCTGCATTTTCATAACGCACCAGACTCCTCCATATACCACAGCTGAGTAGAACACAGACATTCAACTAGGAAGTAGACAGATGACCTTGGGTATGCCATTAAAACTCTTTGAGGCTCTTTGATCCCATCATCTGTAAAAAGGGAGAGAGAACAATTTCTACCTTTTAGGGTTTCTCTGAGGATGAAATGAGATCAATAAGACCAAGTGCCTTATTATAAACATTTAGTCATTTGCTTAACGCCCCTGGAGACTGGCTTCCACGGTCAACAGCTTTGAATGCAGGACCAAAATTAATGTTCCTCCTGTGCTTGAATCAAGAACATATCCGTGAAGCCTTCTGAGAAGAGTAACATACATTTATACATGATACAAATGTAGATACAGGGGCAGCAGTGTATGCCTTACTCTTTCAAGGTAACTCTTCCATCCTATCCCTCCTTAAACAGAAAGAGGATGCATTTAAAAATATATGACTCCCTTTTAACCCTGACCATTGTTTAAGGGCCCCCAGGACACATAATCCCAGGAGGTGGACAGAGAAGAGATCAGCTTCAGCTTAAAGTCAAGACTGAACTGTTTCTCCACAGCTGCCCTGGCTGACCCAGCTTACTCACCCTTGTCTAATTTCCAAAACATGGTGGATTTGACTATTCTACTCCGGGCTGGGTGACCACCGTTAACTCGACCCCTGGTGTAAGTGACCTCCACGGCCTCATTCTCTCACTGCCTCATTAATTCACTCGTTCCTTCTCTGATGAACTATATTCAAGTTATAGTTAAACAGTGACACTCAGTGTTGCGGAAGATCAAAGGATGATTCAGGAATTTACTGTGTGAACAATCTGCTCTCACGCATACACATATACACATAATACAGATGTATGTGACATAAGAATCCAACTAATATGTTTCTAAAATTCAATGAGAAAAAGACTACAAATAGAGGCTTCTGCAAGTCTTCGCTGAAGGGCATCTAATCTGGTCTTTGAGGCATGGACAGAATTTGGTCTTAAGGAGAGAGTGACTCTATAGGTGTTCATTTTATAAAACTTTGTTAAGCTGAACATATACACTTAAGTTTAAAACATTTTGGCAGACTCTTTAATCATCATGTTTCTAAAGTTTGCACTACATTCTCTGCTCTTTTGACCATTCCAAAATATGGTATCTGAAACCTATATTTTAATTAGGCTAACAAAATTATTTTGTCAAACCACTTCTAACAATAATTGGGGTGTACTGATGAAATGGAAAACCGGGATTGGGATTCATCCATCTAAGTCATCTAAAACTCTGAAACCAAGATAATTTTCCCAAAGAAATAGAATCTATAGTTCTCTTCGCTCTCCTTGACTGAATATTTCCTCTTGTAACATATGGATAAGATTATTGGTCTCCCTGAGGTGTGTGGCTATTAATGGGAGTTACTAGGGCAATTTGTTCAAGTACTTTAATGAGCCCAGTGTATTTGAGATCAGCTCAGGATACCTTTCTTCCATGGGCAGACTGACCAAGGGTTCAGGAGCTAGTTCATTCATCACAGCATAAAGGGCCTTAACAGAATCTACGTAATGGGTGGAGGGTGAACTACTTACCCACAGTCCCCTGGGGGAAATTGACAATTAGATTGGTAAGTGGCTTGGAGAGCCAGGGATGGCTTTGGGAAGGACAAAGAAGAAGAGGTGGAGTAAGATATAGGAGAAAGTCCAACTACCGAGTGAGAAAATGTTTCAGTGGCTGGTGGCTTTGGAGGGTAAGAGATTACGAATCAGGGGATCCAGGGGTTAAGCTTAAATACGGGGATTTGTATACTCTAGTTATGTTTCAAAATCAACTTATAATAAATGACACAGACAAAATAGAACTGTTAAGGATGAAAGAGTAAGAACAAAATAATGAACAAAAGGAAGCAGTTGGATTAGAAAGCAAGTCAGCACAGTTATTACAACTGAACACAATTATTAGCTCTAAGACCCTGGTAGCCAAGGAAGAAAGGGAAACGAGACAAATTACACAGCTCATGTGACATACAGAAAGAGACAACCATTTCACCAGCATCAAGCTATAGATATTTTATTCAATGGATCTTGTGGTAAACAGAATAATGGCCTCCCAAAGATGTTCATGTCCTAATCCCTAGACCTGTGAATGTTATCTTACACGGTAAAAGGGACTTTGGAGACATTATCAAGTTAAGGGTCTTGAGATGGAGAGGTTCTCTCACATTATTGTTGCGGACCCAATGTAATCACAAGGGTCCTTATATGGCAAAGAAAGAAGTAGGAGGGGCATAGTCAGAGAAGGAGATGTGATGATAGCAGAAGAGGTCTCAGTGGTACCATTGCTGGGAAGAGCCCAGGACCCAAAGAATGCAGGCGGACTCTAAAAGCTGGAAAAGGCAAGGAAACAGATTCTCCTCAGAAAACTTCAGAAAGAGCTAGCCCTGCTGAAACCTTGATTTTAGCCTAGTGAGATCTATTTTCAGACTTCTAACCACAAAATTGTAAGATAATAAATTTCTGTTTTTTTTCAAACCACTAAACTTATGGTAATTTGTTACAGTGGCAATAGAAAATGAATACAGATTGTTTTTATAATGCATCAAGAGAAAAATCATTAAAATATAACTTTTAGCTCACTTCTGCTGGAAGTAAAAATAATATGGCTGAGTTATATAACTTTCTGCTGAGGCTGACTAGGTATAGAATCAAGACTAGAGAATTTGGAGTGATTTCTAAACCAGGTACATCAGAATCTGAGATGATGATGAAAAATTCAGATTCCCAAGTCCTCCAGTATTGCTAAACAGACTTTGTGGCTAGGACCTGGGACTCTGTATTTTTAACAAGCATCTATAGTAGTTGTCATTATTGCAAACAAATTACTACAGAATTTCGCAGATCAAAACAACAGACATTTACATTTCCCAGTTTCCGTGGGTTAGAAATCTAGGCATGCCTCAGCTGGTTCCACTACTTCAGGGTCTCCTAAGGCTGCAGTCGATTCACCAGCTGGGGATGGGGCCTCATCTGAAAGTTTGACTGGGGAAGGATCCACTTCCAAGCTCACCCAGGTGGTCAGCAAAATTCAGTTACTTAAGGGCTTCTGGACTGAGGGTCTAGGTTCCTTGCTGGCTGTTGGTTGGAGGCTGCCCTCAGTTCCTTTTCAGACAGACCTCTCCAACGTGGCAGTTTGCCCTATCAAAGCCAGCAAAAGAGAGAGTCCACTACAAAGGCAGGGATTACAATCTTAGTAATGTTATCACTGAGGTGACATCCCATTACCTTTGCCATATTCGATTGGTTAGAAGCAAGTCACAGGTCCCACGCACACTCAAGGGAGGGGATTACACAATGGTGAGAAAACCAGGAGAAGGGATCACTGTGGGGGTGGGTCTTCTTAGAGTCTTTCCACCGCAGCATTCCGGATGATGCTTGTGTACAACCAAGTTAGGAAAAGGACTAACCAAGGAGACTAAATGATTAGAAGGAAACGACCATTTCATTTGGGCTTTTGACAGGAAGCGGACATGAAACATTTCAAGACTGTGGGCTCTGGTGATATCTCAGCTGTGTCCTTTATGGAAAAAAAAGATGTTATGGGTTAGCTCAGTGTCTGGACCTTGGAGACAGTCATTATCATTACCCCCAGGCCCCTCTCTGCTGCCAGCTCAGTTGCTCCCTGTCTCTGAGCTGACCTCAACATCTCAGGGTAGCAGCTTAAGTGGGAGGGAGAGAGATGAAGGAACGAAGGGGGATAAACTGACACGGTAATAGTGGGTCTCTGAAATTCATGAGTTTTGATTATTTTTACTTTCTTGTCAAAAAAAATGTAAATTTTGCCCTGTTACGATATAAAGAGAATCCCTTTCACAATTTATGCAGTCGATTTTAAATACTAATCCTATTTCAAGCTCCATCACATTTTCCTCAAATATTGAAACGATAATCTGGCAGAAACACTGGCATGTGCTTGCCAAGCCCTCCTGGGCACAAAACTAAACAGTATTTCCCAGCCCCTTGCAGTGAAGTGAGGCCAAGGAATGGAGTTGGCCTGTGGCAAATGGCCTGCCTCCTCAAGCCTCCTGCTTGGGCCGTGAAACTCGCTCTTCACTCACCCCTTGGCCAGATATTGAGAACACAGCCAATGCCTCTGAGGCCCTAGTAGTGACGGAGCCACTAGAATGAAGGCAGATGGATCCCCAGACAACTACTCCCTTTCTACTGTCACTGGCCAACTGCGCTGGAGTCAAATGTGAGTAATCAACAGTTGTGGGAAGTCACTGTTCATCTCAGCAGCTGACATTACTTACCCTGACTAAAACGGTTGTATTATTTTCTTTGTAGGACAAATGTCACACGCTGGGTATAGAGGGACAATGTAACAGAACAGGTCATGAGGGTGGCGATGGGGGCATACATCCTTTGTGTTCTTCCCTTCTAAACTACACAGTACCCTGGATCATGCTACACACCAGTTCTCTGTCTGTGGAAAATGAGGTCTTTTCGCAGTGGGTCTGACAGAGTGGGGCCTCCTATTCTGACTCAGACACTGATTCTAAGGGGGCTGACTGCCTGGAATTGACATACTCCCACCCAGCTGACTTGAAATCATGACACTACTAGAAGACCCTGCTTCCAACCTGTGCCCCCAGACCAGAGAGCTTCTGTATTAATGCTAGTCTGGCCCAAGCAGAGGTTGGCTACAGCCTTTGCACACCCTTTGTGTAGTGGAAAGTTTGCTTCCACTTGAGGGTGCAGTGATGGCTCAGGCCCAAGTGAGATGGCTCTCATTTCTACATTAACACACAAGCCTGTGCCATTAAGGTACCAGCCTGTCTTGTGTCAAGATCCAAGACTTAACATTTTTTTAAAAAATTTTTTGGCTGCGTTGGGCCTTCGTTGCTGCACGCAGGCTTTCTCTAGTTGCGGCGAGCGGGGCCTACTCTTCGTTGTGGTGCATGGGCTTCTCATTGCAGTGGCTTCTCTTGCTGTGGAGCACGGTCTCTAGGCGCGTGGGCTTCAGTAATTGTGTCACACGGGCTCAGTAGCTGTGGCTTGCGGGCTCTAGAGTGCAGGCTCTGTAGTTGTGGCACACGGGCTTAGCTGCTCCGCAGCATGTGGGATCTTCCTGGACCAGGGCTCGAACCCGTGTCCCCTGCACTGGCCGGCGGACTCTTAACCACTGCGCCACCAGGGAACCCCAAGACTTACATGTTTTCTTTTTTTTTTTTGTCCATTGAAGCCAACTAGTAGCAAAGTTCTCGCTTTGCAATCACGAAGTTCTTGGAGGAAGCAACTGTTGGAAAATACACTGCTTCCCACTGAGCTTTTTAGGACAGTGATAATCATGACCATGGGCATAGCAACCACCAGGATAATAATGCCATTTAATCTGTGTGAGGCCTTTGTGCTCAGTATATCATGTTTTGTACAGTTTTATTTAAACTTCTGAGATAAAGTATCAATATTAGTATTATACTGCCATGTGCTGATAATAAAAGTGACTTGCAGAGAAGTTGCCACACAGCTAATAAGTAGGAGGAGCTGGGATGAGGAGGCAAATCTAACTCCAAAGATGACGTTATGAACTCTGTGTGTGTATGTGTATAATGAATAGATTTTGTAATGATCAGACTTTATATATATATATATATATATATATATATACACACACACACACATACATATATATATGTGTGTGTGTACTGAATAATATTTAAACCATATAGATGTATGTGTATATATGTAATGAATAGACTTTAAACCATATTTATATGTATGTATGTACACATATACTTATTTAATAGAATTTAAACCATATATGTATATACATCTGTGCATCAAATAGACTTTAAACTATGTATTGGGTTGGCAAAAAAGTTCGTTCGGGTTTTTGTAACATCTTACAGACAAACCCGAACGAACTTTTTGGCCAGCCCAACATTTATATGTATGTGAGTGTGTGTGCGAGTGTGTATGTGAGTGTGTATGTGTGTGTGTAATGAAATAGAGTCCCCAAGGAGGGAATGCTTACTTTGCCAATGCCCCAAAACTAGTGACCGAGGTAGAAGTCTATCCTGAGCTCCCCCCATCTATAAAAGGGACCTTCCTGAAGTCTAAGTGTTAATAAGGGTAACTTCTAATAATTTCAGCACATGTTTGAAATGCTTTGCAAAGGGCCAGAAATATGCATCTCCTGCATCATGCCAATAGAAAAGGCCATGACATAGTCTAAAACTGGAGTGTCCTATGGATTATAATATTAAAGATTATTTCTAGAATTTATTATAATGTTGTATTTAAAAGGCCTGGATTAAAAAATGAACACATGGGGCTTCCCCGATGGCACAGTGGTTGAGAGTCTGCCTGCCGATGCAGGGGACACGGGTTCGTGCCCTGGTCCGGGAAGATCCCACATGCCGCGGAGCGGCTGAGCCTGCGCATCCGGAGCCTGTGCTCTGTAGCGGGAGAGGCCACAACAGTGAGAGGCCCGCGTACAGCAAAAAAAAAAAAAAAAAAAAAAAAAAAAAAATGAACACATGATATCTCATACAACTATTCAGAACTTGTGGAACTTGTGAATTAATATGTATGCTAATTTTTAAAAGTATAGTTCTTAAGGTTTTTTGATACAGAGGGTTTAAAAATATGTAACATCTTTAACTTTAGCTTGCACATATACAGAGCTTTGGAATATCATCTCCCATATCAGTTATGAACAATTATTTGGTAAAAATACTTAGGGCTTAGGCAGAAAATTCTCTTAGTTGATATTCAACTAATGCTTGCTTACTTATTTACTGAAGGAATAAATGAACAGATGACTGATATGAGAATCACACTACTGAACCTGATGATAATTAAAGGTTATAAAGTATATGCCACAGATTTTCCTGAGTAAAACAAATCAGACAACACTATTTGTCACACATACAAGACAAATGTCAAGTTACTAAGGGGAACCCTCCTACACTGTTGGTGGGAATGTAAACTGGTACAACCACTATGGAGAACAGTATGGAGGTTCCTTATAAAACGAAATATAGAACTACCATATGATCCAGCAATCCCACTCCTGGGCATATACCCTGAGAAAACCAAAATTCAAAAAGATACATGTACCCCAATATTCACTGCAACACTATTTACAACACCCAAGACATGGAAGCAACCTAAATGTCCACTGACAGAGGAATGGATAAAGAAGATGTAGTACATATATACAATGGAATATTACTCAGCCATGAAAAAGAATGAAATAATGCCATCTGCAGCCACACAGATGGACCTAGAGATTGTCATACTGAGTGAAGTAAGTCAGACAGAGAAAGACAAATATCATATGATATCATTTATATGTGGAATCTTAAAAAATGGTACAAATGAACTTATTTACAAAACAGAAATAGAGTCACAGATGTAGAAGACAAATTTATGCTTACGGGGTGGGGGGGAGCGGGGGGAGGGATAAATTGGGAGATTGGGATTGATATATACACACTACTATATATAAAATAGATAACTAATAAGGACCTACTATATAGCACAGGGAATTCTACTCAGTACTCTGTAATGACCTATATGGGAAAAGAATCTAAAAAAGATTGGATATATGTGTATGTATAACTGAATCACTTTGCCATACAGCAGAAACTAACATAACATTGTAAATCAACTATACTCCAATAAAAATTTTTTTAAAATGTTAACTGATGATAAACTTGGCAGTTTCGTTGAAAGTATGAATTAAATTCTGATATGGGTCCCTGCTGCATATTCCTCAATTTGAGGACTGTCTTATGCCAACTCAGGATGCCATAACGAAACACCATAGACTGGGTGACGTAACACAAATTTATTTCCTCACAGTTCTGGACGCTGGAAGTCCAAGATCAGGGTACCAGCATGCTTGGGTTCTGGTGAGGGCTCTCTTCCTGGTTTGCAGATGGCTGCCTTCTCACTGTGTGCTTACATGGTGGAGAGAGACCAAGTTCTCTGGTGTCTTCTTATTAGGGCACTAACCCCATCAATTGGGCCCCACCCTCATGACCTCATCGAAATCTAATTACCTCCCAAAGGCCCCATCTTCAAACATCATCACATTGGGGGTTAGGGCTTCAACATATGAATTTTGAGGGGACACAATTCAGTCCATAGCATGGAGTAATGAGGTCGTGATTCAATTTTTAATTTTCTAACCAACAGTTGGTTACATTCTAGAATTCTGTTACACTGACCTCATATCACAAGCCCCTCACTATCATGGTTGTGTAACAGGGTTTCTCAACTTCACCCCTACTGACAGTAGGGGCTGCTGTCCTAGGCCTTGGAGGATATTTGACAGCATGCTTGGTCTCTACCCACTGGATACCGGTAGCCTTTCCTCTAGTTGTGACAACCAAGATTGTCTCCATTCATTACCACATGTCACCTGGGGTGGTTGGGGGGGGCTCAACTGTTCTGCTTGAGAACCACTAGTGTAGAAGAATGATGAGCACGTGTGGGACACCTTCAGCAGGGAGCTGTAACCCCATGATCTGGATTCACTTGCAGGTATCAACATTTATCTGGGTGGGACTCAGGCCATTGACCTTCTTTTGACCTTAGTTGGCTCCAAGCCTCTTTACAGGTATCCTGAAGTTAACTGGTGACCTAGTCCGATCTCTCCACCCAGTTTATTTTTTATTTTTTTTATTGAGATATAATTGACTTATAACATTGTGTAAGTTAGGGTGTACAATGTGTTGATTTGATTCATTTATATATTACAATACAATTACCACTGTAGCATTAGGTAACACCTCTAACACGTCACACAACTATCGTTCCTTTTTTTGTGGTGAGAACAATTAAGATCTACTCTTTTAGCAACTTTGAAGTTTATAATCCAGTATTGTTGACTATAATCTCTATGCTGTGCATTAGATTTCCAGGACTTATTTATCTACTAGTTGCATGTTTGTGCCCCTCAACTACATCTCCCCAATTCCCCCACCTCCATCCCCTGGTAATCACTGCTCTACTCTCTGTTTTCATGAGTTTGGCTTTTTAAGATTCCACATATAAGTGACATCATACAATACTCGTCTTTCTCTGTCTCGCTTATCTCACTAAGCATAACGCCCTCAAAGTCCATCTATTTTGTTGAAATTGGTAGGATTTTCTTCTTTCTCATGGCTGAATAGTATTCCACTGTGTGTGTGTGTGTGTGTGTGTGTCTACACACACACATACATAACACCGTTTTCATCCATTCATTTGTTGTCAGACACTTAGGTTGCTTTCATATCCTGGTTATTGTGAATAATACTGCAATAAACATGGGAGTACAGATATCTTTTCAAAATCCTGTTTTCATTTCCTTTAGATATATAGCCAGAAGTGGGGTTGCTGGATCGTATGGTAGTTCTATTTTTAATTTTTTGAGGAATCTCCAAATTGTTTTCCATAGTGACTGTACCAATTTACATTCCCATCCATCCAGTTTACATTCTGGCCATATGGATAGAACTTTTTTTGTTCTCGTCAAAATACCTAAAGTTTAAACTTTAATTCTCACCTAACTCTCCTGGGATCTGGCAGTTACTTCAAAAAAAAAAGTACTACTATACAGGCTACTTTTAAAATTACTTAGATCAGAACAGATATTAAATATGATACATTTCACTCTCTTGACATTGACAGCTATCAAAAAAAATTTGATGAGCATAAGTGTTTACATGTATCTTCTTTTTTAACAGTCTCCAAAGCAAACAATCTTTTTTGCAGACACTTAGACGAGGTTTTAATAATGTTTCATTAAGATCTCCGTAAGGCTTGTAGCCACATTTACATTTTGTTTCAGTGCTACAGGAATGAATTGTTTTTCCTCAGGGGAACAAGGTCTCCAAAAATACCTTAAGGGAATGCTTAAGGGAAACAGACACAAATGCTAAAGTTTCCTATTGCAGCCCAGAGATAAACTGAAGAAGCTCTCTTATCCAAAGAAGCAAATGGAGTTAACTCCTGAATTTGCTACCAAAAATATATTTTCACTGATGCTCCCCGTGAGTTAACTCAATCTCAAGTCCCGCCCCCCACCAAAAGCATTATGTAGTAAGTGGGCATAACAAAGAAATTTCTTAAACAAAGAAATACAAACAATTACCCCTCTACACGAAAAGAAAAGTTCTCCAACTCATCCTTGGAGAACACTCAAGTGTCTCCTCACTGTGTTTCCTCAAGTTTCCTTCAAGTTTCTGTGTCAGATTTGCCAATGCTATTGTTGACAGAGTCCTCTCAAAACCAGAACATAACATTCTATGCTTATTCTCTCTTGGTCATTCTCTAATAAATTTATTTAGAACCAAGACATGTTATTCCAAGCTGCAAGGTCCTCAACACAGCACGAGAAATCTGGGTTTTCTTCCATCTGCCCCTTATATCTTTTCTCTTAATAACAGTCCAGTAATCCGATTTGAGCTTGCATTTTACTCGGGACTCTATCAGGCAGCAGAGAATTCAGTTTGCTCACTTGCTTCCCAAGAACCCAGGCTGAAAAGAAGTCTTGTTATTGTCAAAGCAAACAACATAATTTGAAGACTTGTAAGGCATTAAAAGGATAAGAAAGAAAATGAGGTCCTAGTCCTTCAACACGTGATCTCTCAGTTTTTACTCTTCGGTGGGAAGCAGAAGGTGACTTTGTTTTCAATACAAAGTAGAACTTAAAAAGAAAAACTTTTGTAAATAAGGAATTTTCTCGGTTGCCCCATGGATGATTTTCAAGGGTACAGGAAAAGCATGTGTTACTACCGAGAGGATGTATTCCCGATCAATAGCTGATGCAAAAGCTTCTTTCTTGTCACCCCAGCTTGCCCACGTTAAGCCTCACAGCTAAAACCACATGAGAGTGCCAGGGTATATTTATCCCCCTCTATGCACAATTCTTAGTTTATACTGTTGGTTCAGATCATCTCCCTCAAGATATTTTAACCAGAAGAAATATTTTGCTTTAAACCAAGAGTCCCAGGTCTCGGCTTAAAATCTGTAATGTGCTGAGAACATTTTGCGGGGCAGCACTCTGCTACATCTGCCTACCAGCTGCCAGAAACGTAAATACACAGAGCAAATCTCCTATCAGAGATGCAGGTGACTTTGATATCTTAGAGGAGAAAAGGTAACACAGAGAAAAGCTGTCGAAACGGAGCGGGAAATTCCCCTTCTTACCTTGCCCTAGACGTCCCTCACCCCATCCCATGTTTTGAAAAGTCATCCTACAACTCAGAGCTCGAAGCTCAGACTTCTCATGTTCTTGTTGTGGCTTCTGACCTTTCAGCTGACCCACTGATAACCCAGCATAAGAGACATTAACTAACCATATGCTGAAAAGTTGGACCATCCCTTAGGGGGTATTGAACTACACGGAGAACTCTATGTCCTGGCAAGGGAAACACAGTCTAACCCAATTTTTTTTTTCACCACTACATGCATTTCACGGGCCTGGGAAAAATGGATCTTCTTACTTGTTTAACCAAACTCCATCAAAACAAGACTGGGTGTCGCCCAAACAACTAATCAGAGCCTGGATTTTATTGTGGCTCGAGGGGAAAGCAGAAAGATCATTGACATTTTCTTGGCTCTCAAGCTACAGTAGGGGACCTCCCAACCCACACATTCCTCAAGGGATACCAAATGTCACTATAATTGATATGGAAAGGGGTATTAACTCAAGAACCCAGATATCCTCATTCTTGTTTTGGCAAATTGATTGACATAGATGAGGGTAGTCATCTACAAAGACATCGTGCTACACTTGTTCTTAGTGCCTTCTTAGAGTTCAGTCCAAAATACTGAGCTAATTCTCAAAACCTCGCCTCTGATGTCAGAAAACTTGCAAGAACTCTATGCACTATTAACAGCAGAGAGCTACTGCTCAATCAGAAGGCAAGGCCTGCTACGTAACCTCCCTTCCAGAGTTAGAGATCACTGTCTTCCAACAAAGTAAACCTCCAACACGAGGAAGGCAAAGAGCCAGAGTTCCTTTCTTAAAACCTCTAGGTCAAGGTGCCAGATTTTCCAGCCATCTCTCCCAACCATAGGTGGCTTTCCCAGTTTCAAGCGCTTATCTAATTTTTATCCCCACCGCCCCTACTTTGGTTCAAGCCCTCTTGTCTTCCTTGCATAATCACATCAGACTGTTTTGTTTGGTTTGGTTTTGGCAAAAGTTATTGAGGTATAATTTACATATTACAAAACTCACCCCCTTTATGTGTACATTTCAATGATTTTTAGTAAGTTCACCAAGCTGTACAACTATCACTGTAACCCAGTTTTAGAACACTGCCATCACCCCCAAAGAGATCCCTCTTTACTATTTACGGTCAATCCTTGTTCCCACTCAGAGAGTCCTCGGAAGGATTAAATGTATTACAATGTGTGAAGCCCTTAGGACAGTCCTCACTGAAAGTTAGTGATGACCAACGAATTCTTCATGTTTTGCCTTAGATCCCACTCCCTTTTAGAAGCTGTCTCTGATCCCATACGTATGGGCTTGCTCCTTGAAATCAATGTTTCCATAATACTTTGTTCTTGTTGTATCATGTTATCATTGCCATCATATTGCCATTTACTGGCCCGTCCCCTGGCAGTCTCTGAGTTTTGTAAGGCAAATTAAACCGCTTCGATCACTTCTACCACATCTGTCTCCCAGAGCATAACTCACAGTAAGTGCTCATTAAAATCTTTGCTGAATTGAAAAACTGTGCTAGATGTTCTCTAGATTCCATCCATTCTCACACCTTTCTTTGTCCAGTTTTCTCTGCCAGAGAGACCTCCATGGACTGTAGTACCCAGACTACTGATCACCTGCAATTTGGTTGGGTTTGGCCAAAAGGAGGATCTGGCAAGATTGAGCGTGTCATCTGATTCCTGTTGGGACCCTAAATGGTACAATGACTGAGCATAGCCATTATTATACAATTCACATTCCTGCTGGGGGGTTCGGGTGGCAGAGGTGGGGGGGCCTCTTTGCTGTATTTTGTTGGAGAGGTGGTGGTGCGGGAGAAAATTATTTCATTATTAAAATAGCCTGCGATGTTTATAGTTGTTATTTTTACATGTATACATGTCATTTGCCATATGCCAGCATGTGTTATTGCCAATGGTTTCCATATGGATCGTTCTTAAAGCATTTTACTGGTGGATCTTGCTACAGTGTACTCTGCAGTGAAGACTGGGTAGTAGCTTGTGATTAATGGAAAATCGTGGTCCACCCAGAGTGCTAAGATTCTTCAAGCATCATGATGCTTTCTGGGTCCAGCTAACGGTACATTTCCCAGGCAATTACCTCTAGTTCCATTTGAAAAACAATGCTGATATGTGACGCCATAAGTTCCATTACAGCAATAGGCTGTAGACAGCCATGTATCAAACTCTGAAACCAGGGAAGATCTGTAGGTCCAAAGACCACCACCCACACACCTGTGTGTCTTATGTTGATCTGTTAATGTCTGTTGAGCACACACTCCTTACAGAGCATGGTCTTATTTGGTCTGTTCCATAGAAATAAGAGGCCTGGACTGAACATTCAAATAGTTTATCATCTAACTGTGGCTTTGTGTCAAGGAGGTGTCTTTTATATGCATGCGTATGAACGTAGAGTTATAAACCATCACCCACAAGGACCTGGCATTATTATCCCATTCGCATGACTTAAAATGTTTCTCTAATATGATCAAAGCTCAGATTTCAAAAGCCCTAACTAAATTCTTTTGTTGAAACCATCAAAATGTGTCACGCACTCAATGTGAGAGGCTACACAGAGGAATTGGTGAATTTATAAAACTGTGTACTCTAAAAAAAATAGCTGTGCTACTTTCCTATGGCTGCTGTAACAAATTACCACAAGTTTAGTGACCTAAATCAAAGCCAACTTACTATTTTACGGTTTTGGAGGTCAGAAGTCCAAAATGGGACTCGCTGGACTAAATTCAAGGTGTCAGTGGGGCTGTGTTCTTTCTTCAGGCTCTGGGGGAGAATCCGTTTCCTTGCCTCTTCCAGATTCTAGAGGCTACCTGTGTTCCTTGGCTCGTGGCCCCCTTTTCCATCTTCAAAGCCAGCGATGGCTGGCGAGCCTTTCTCACATCCATCATATCACTCTGACGCTGCTTCATCCTCACGTCTCCTTCTCTGCCTCTCCTGTCTCCCTCTTTCACTTACAGGACACTTCTAATTACATTGAACTCAGCTGGATAATCCAGGATCATCTCCCCATTTCAAGATTTTAACTAAATCACATCTGCAAAGTCCCTTTCGCCATGTAAGGTAACATACTCATAGGTTCCAGAAGTTAGGATGTGGACATCTTTGGGGGCCGCTATTCTGCCTACTACGACAGCTATTAAATAATTATTTAACATTTTAGAGACCTGTGCCTTTGCAGTTATAAATAATGAAACGTGGTGGAAATTAAAACTATTTTATGAGTGCTTTAAATTTCGCCCTATAGACACAAAAAAATCCCTAGACACATTCTGTCGCTTTGATGTCTTTACATATTAAATAACTATAAAAATAACAACTTCAAAGGGTTTCGATTTTTGAATTTTAAATTAATAATGCAGGTAAAGTTACTGTTATAGAGAAAGTACTTGAAAGAGTCCCCAGTCATTACACACCATTTTAATACATATCATTTTCCCTGAGTTAGGAAACACAAATATTTCAGTAGTAATAATGATAACCGTTTAGGTTTCAGATGTCATTTTGTGATTTGGAAAGCCCCATGAAACGATTTCAGTTTGTATCCTCTCATCTTCAAAATTAATACAGGAGAAACACAATTTTTGAGTCTACATATAATTTTTACTTATATGTAGTTTGGGGTTTGGCTTTCTACAAGATAGGAACTAGAAAAATTTTTTGGTTTCTGTGGTCGAAGCTAGGAATTCTTCCCCCAAACAACAAGCCAACGATCATATGTGATTATCCATTTGAGCAACTGAGAAGGTAATTGCAAGATTTGAGGAAGGCCAGGTTGGACTTAGCACCGTGAAGGTTATCATAGCCGTGTATTGTACTGAAAACAGTGAAGTAAATGGCTACCCAACAAAACTTATATTGATCAAAAGGTTAACTGATTGCCTGGTTAAGGATGAGGGTGGTGTAAACAGAAAGGGCGCCTGCCTACATTCTAATGGAGGGTAAGAGGGAAACAATATACCAACAGGTAAGTGAGGCAATATGGGAACAATATAATTCCAAGAAGGGTAGATGCTATGGTGACGGTGACGGGATGGGCTGTGTTTGCGGGAGAGGGGAGGCAACTCTAAGGGAAGATGTCTCTGGAGAGGGGACATTTGAGCCATCGTTTGATGATAAGCAATTCACGCTGTATGTTCTTAAGAGCCTGGATCACTACGGCCCCTCTCTTCGTCTCCAAAGTGAGGTGTGTGTGCTACTGACTGAGCAAGCTAATCGGACGGAGTACACGGGAGAAAGATGAAAACATCGATTTGTATTTATTTTAAAATAGAAAACAAGGTAGAAATTAAAAATGGTATTATGTAAATTTTTACGTTGGCACCCTACACTTGGTCCCTATGACAGTCACTCTCCCTCTGGAGTATTTCAACGTATTACATTTTATAAGACCCTATTAAGTGAACTTAAAATGTTATTGTCTAATTTTAACTAGAATAAACCTCACATAATGGACCAATGGTCTTCAAAGTTTTCTGTAAGGAAACCATGGGTAGAGGTAATACTATTAACGCAATTTCAAGCTAATAGGAAGAAAATGCCAGAAGCAACTCTTTTTCTCCTCCAAGTAGGCCATCGACTACGATGCCACATTACGACTCTTCATTCAGAGCCAAAAAGAACTCAGCCACAAATATTTAACATTATCAAGAACCCCATAGAAAACATGTATTGACAACCACTTCCACTGTAGACAAACCGTACCCAGCCTTTCCATAGGATGAAGCCATCACGGTGAGCAGCACATCTCAAAATATACTGGTTCCTGACTCATGTGTATAACATAAATTAATATACATATATTTAGGTTTTGCGTGCATTTATTTTTACTTCTAGACTCGCACAATCAAACATGCTTTGTGATCCCTGCCCCAAACTATTTGATAGTTTATGGCCCTTGTCAGCGACTGTCGGCAACCATATATGGGACAACCCAGCTTTGAACTCTGAAACGAATTTTCAAGATGGTGTCAAGTTTTGAGCATAATCAAAGTGCCAAGAATCACATAATCCAGCAGAATCTGGGTGGAGCAGCAATTCCCTAGTGCTTTGGAAGGAACATTCCAGTTCCAGCTAGAAGCTGCAGGGAATCTGAGCCAGTCCCTGAGGCAGTGCTCTAATTCCTATGCCTTCAGTTCATACAGGATATCGGCCAAGATTCCTCTGCAGCTCCATTCCTCAAAAACAGAGTTCCGAGAGTCTACACAGGGTCTGATCAGTGACAAGTTTTATGTGAGTGAGTGTGCGTTTGGGTGCATGCATGCACACACGTGTACCAAAGTGAGACCAACCAGGGTTTCCTTTGACTCTCTGTGATTTTGTCAAACACCGTTGAGATACTTTGATGCTTGGATAAAGTATTTCATAAAAGAGGTTGTTACTTTCTCTGGTCAGTGGCCAAGAAAATCCAAACTGTAACTATAGGCATGTTGACCTAAAACAAATAGACTGCCAGATATTTCTCTAGCAAAGATGGGTTTATTTGGGATCAGCAGAGAATTGCGATTCAGGGTCTGCAACCATGGTGAGCCTCGTGCAAGTTCCCACATGGCAGAGGAAGAAGAATGCTTTCATACAGGGGAAAAGGAAGTTGGGAGGGCTAGAATAAATGAAGAGTCCATGGCTTTTCACTGGCTCAACCCTCGCCATGAAAGAAGAGGAGCCTTTCTTCTTCCTGCTGGGCTCTGCTATAGTCACAGGGCATGAGAGCACCCCCTTCTTGTCTCCCAGCTCTATTTAACTGAGGTTTCTGTTTATTACTTTCACAGACACCAAAGAAAACCATACTTCGAAAACATACACCCCGATGTTCACTGCATTACTATTTACAATAGCCAAGACATGGAAGCAACCTAAACGTCCCACGATAGAGGAATGGATAAAGAAGATGTGGTACATATATACAATGGGATATTACTCAGCCATCAAAAGGATGAAATAATGCCATTTGCAGCAACATGGATGGACCTAGAGATGATCATACTCAGTGAAATAAGCCAGAGAAGGACAAATATCATGTGATATTGCTTACATGTAGAATCTAAAAAATGATACAAATAAACTTATTTACAAAATGGAAAATAAATGATTACCAAAGGGGAAAGGTGGGGGGAGGAATAAATTAGGAGTTTGGAATTAACATATACACACTACTATATATAAAATAGATAATCAACAAGGACCTACTGTATAGCACAGGGAACGCTACTCAATATTCTGTAATAACCTATATGAGAAAAGAATCTGACAAAGAACAGATATATGTATATGTCTAACTAAATCACTTTGCTCTACACCTGAAAGTAACACAATATTGTAAATCAAATATACTCCAGTATAAAAAATAAAAAAATTCCATTAAAAGGATCTATGGACAGGGCTTCCCTGAGTCCACCTGCCAATGCAGGGGACGTGGGTTCGTGCCCCGGTCCAGGAAGATCCCACATGCCGCGGAGCGGCTGGGCCCGTGAGCCATGGCCACTGAGCCTGCGTGTCCGGAGCCTGTGCTCCGTAACGGGAGAGGCCACAACAGTGAGAGGCCCTCGTACCTACTGCAAAAAAAAAAAAAAAAAGGATCTATGGACAATGAAAAAAAGTTAAATGTATTTTTTTGCCAGTTTTTTTACCTTGTTCATTTTTTTTAACATCTTTATTGGAGTATAATTGCTTTACAATGTTGTGTTAGTCTGCTGTACAACAAAGTGAATCAGCTATATGTATACGTATATCCCCATATCCCCTCCCTCTTGCGTCTCCCTCCCACCCTCCCTATCCCACCCCTCCAGGTGGTCACAAAGCACCGAGCTGATCTCCCTGTGCGATGCGGCTGCTTCCCACTAGCTATCTGTTTTACATTTGGTAGTGTATACATGTCCATGCCACTCTCTCACTTCGTCTCAGCTAACCCTTCCCCCTCCCCGTGTCCTCAAGTCCATTCTCTACGTCTGCATCTTTATTTCTGTCCTGCCCCTAGGTCTGTCAGAACCAGAGTTAAATGTATTTATAAGTTATGTTTCCATTTTACTCTAATGGTATTGATGGAATAATTTGCAATTTTGTTTGTCCTTAAGTATAGGAACTAAATACATCATGTAGCTGAGTCCTTTTTCGCCATGAATAAAGAACCAATGTAGCTGACGATGGCCTATGATATAAGGCAACTGCTAATCTTTAAGGATTTCTTCATGATTAGATTGTGGATGCTTCAACATGTACAACAGAATGCATCCCCGGGAGAAAAAGGACAAAGGTGCCCCAGACCTACCATACTTCACATTTATCAAATTGCTAACTGTCCTGTCAAAGGATTTTTCTTTCACTCCCTTTGCCTGTCCCCTTGGTCCCCTCTTCAGTAAGGCAGGTACACCCACTTCTGGAATACAGACTAACTCATCCCATAAATACGAGCAGGGTAGAGTCACCTAAGACCCAGCTGGTCGTGGTGCATTTCATTCTCATTTTTCATCTATGTCTCTACCATCCCATGCTCTGAAGTGTAACACTACAGAAAGAACATGAATAAAAGCATCTTGTGCATGTAAATCTATGTGTGAGTGTGTATGTTTTGGTCATGGTGACCACTATCTCTGAGGAGACAGATACCCTCATTTGACCTTTGATGGTGCTGGTACGGGTGCTAGAGGTGGGTGAGCATGTATGCATGCACAGACATTGGCAGAGGGAGAGGGAACAGGCTTTCATAGAAGACCCTTTCCCATACTGTGGGAAAGAAGATAGAGTCGAAGCCTCTTGAATTACTAAACAAATACTGCTTGAGGGCCCATCCCAGGCAAAGGAAACTTAGGAAACTGGCTTGAATGTTCCATGAAAACTCTTTATTTGGACCTGATTATGTGTTCCTTGGAAAATCTCTTCTGTCCCTTTCTTATTTTTTTTAATTAATTAATTTATTTTTATTTGTTTATTTTTGGCTGCGTTGGTTCTTCGCTGTTGTGCGTGGCCTCTCTCGAGCTGTGGCGTGCGGGCTTCTCGTTGTGGTGGCTTCTCTTCCTGCGGAGCACGGGCTCCAGGCGCACGGGCTTCAGCATTTGTGGCTCTCGGGCTCTAGAGCTCAGGCTCAGCAGTTGTGGCGCACGGGCCCAGCTGCTCCGTGGCATGTGGGGTCCTCGCAGACCAGGGATCAAACCCGTGCCCCCTGCATTGCCAGGCGGATTCCCAACCACTGCACCACCAAGGAAGCCCCATGTCCCTTTCTTATTTTTACCACATCTACCCTGAAGGTAGATTCTGGACTTTAGGTTCAGGGAATCTATGAGTTCCAGGTCGACTTTAATAAAAATATTTCTAGTTCTAAGCAATTTGGGGGTCAGGGACAAAGTAGCCCCTATCTGGGTGAAGTGGCCAGCTCAGAGGGGACCTCACAGACTTGATCACCTTTGAGAAGGAAAGGGGTGGGCCTGGAGTCTCTCAATCACCTTGGCCTCCACTTTCTTCTCCACAGAGACCTACTTAGACACGTCCATCTTTGAATACTGAGGTCGTAGTGGATTTCCTCTATAAAGGTCAACGTCCCAGGGGGCTTCGAAAGCCCAATGTCCTAAACCAAAAATACAGAAAACCAAACACCCCCCTGCTCTTGTCGTCACAATAAACATGTGCCACAATAGGATGGTTTAAATTTTTTTCCACGTGGAAGATTTGATTAAGTTTAAAGTAGACTGGGTACGCAGTTCTTTCCTGCAGCTGCAGATTACGATGAGGGTAACCCAAAACACATGACCACATGATAAAACAATGTAATGCAGCGCTTCAAGAATTCCGAGTGGACAGAAGGTTGGAAAGCGATCATCTGTGTAAATAAGAGCTGGCCTCACATAACGGTAGATACTTGTAGATTTAAAAATCCAAAGAAACACGCACTTTCCCCAGGATGTCATTCTCAGGATAACAGACACGATTCCAAGTGCTTCTACACAAGTACTGTCTTGCGAAGCGCCTGGATGTCCATCACTCTCCAGTACTACCTATTTGAACAGAAGGTCAACCTGGAACTCTCTGGAGGGGCTTTTTATTTTTATGAAAGTAAATTCAAAAAAGATTCCAGCATTTCTCTTTCTTCTTGATCTTGCTGTCAGGTCACCAACCAACTTGCTTCTTTCTGATGTTAGCCCAAGTGAAAGAAACTTCTTAGATGATTTTTGCAGTTTCCTCATTTCCCTGCAACCCACTGCCTCTTTTCCTGGCCAGTCCAGACACATGTCTTCGGACCCTCCACGGAGGTAAAACTTGTAGTACTGCCCCTTCCACTACCACCAGCGACCTGCTCCAGCACTTAGGAAACTTTTGCAGAATGTTCTTTCTTGCTCACAAGTATAATCCTCTCATGATGCATGAAATATTAAGAGATAAAAATAGCATTTTGGAAAACATTTTGGATGACATATGCAGGAATTGGACTAAGCATGAAATGGTGTGATTTACTGGAGAGAAGACATGCTCTGCAGTTAGTAGCCTTGATTCACCGTACTCACTCTGCCATTCACCAGCTGGGGGAAGTTGGCCAAGTCATTTGGCCTCTCGAAGCCTCATGATCCTCCTTATCTTAAAAGGGACCAAGAAGGGCTTCCCTGGTGGCGCAGTGGTTGACAGTCCGCCTGCCGATGCAGGGGACACGGGTTCGTGCCCCGGTCCGGGAAGATCCCACATGCCGCGGAGCGGCTGGGCCCGTGAGCCGTGGCTGCTGAGGCTGCGCGTCCGGAGCCTGTGCTCCGCGACGGGAGAGGCCACAGCAGTGAGAGGCCCACGTACTGCAAAAAATAAAAATAAATAAAAGGGACCAAGAATATCTCTCTTACCAACCTGCAGGGTGTTTTTAAGTATTGGAATATTTGTAAAGTGCTACAAATAAGGGGTTACTTACTGGTATCCAATGACTGGTTTCTGTGCTAAAGAAAGTTAGAGGTACTTCTAGAGATTATTTGGTAAAACCAGTTCATTTTCTAGATGAGTGATCTGAGGCACAAAGAAGAGAAGAAACTCAAAAGTTTGGCGTGGTTACCTAGTAGATGTGTTTTCAAGATACACAAGAATGACACCAACAATTCTGTCGCCCGGTGTACTCACTGGCTGTGATAATTTCCACGATATCTATTCAGAACCGATTTAGAGAACATGACAAGAACGTTTCTTTTCCAGCTATTCCTTTCAAACATTCTCTGTTCCACCTCCCTTCTCCTTCCTCCAGGATATCCTGGGCAGATCCTTTAGTTGCCTGCCTATTCTGATCTTTGAAAATGCCCGGGCCAGTCCAGTTTAAACTTCAATCTCATATTCAATTTATCATGAACACTTTATCTGGGTGCCCAGTACGGGGCCTTGGCCTGAAGGGTTTTGAATGGGGGGAGAGATTTTTGACTTCTTTCATACTGCCCTCTTCTGGGTTCTTTCCTCCTGTTCTGTATCACAGCCTAGGAAGAAAGAACAGGGGTGGTGGTACGTGGGGCAGACATCCCCGATAGAAGAGGGCTTTTGCAGTCTTCTCTGTTGACTATTCCTGCTCGTCCTTAGGGGCCTCGTGCATGCATGAAACCAAACACTCCATCTGACCTGAGGCTCATGGATACATTTTTCTAGAAGCACCTTGGGATGGATCCTCCCACCACACAGTTCTCATGCATGAAGCATATACTTCAGCTTGAACCCACTGCAAAAACTGCCGCTGGCCAAATAGGCAGCCATCGTGAGGTGATGACTCAAGACCAAGTACATTTCTTTGTGTCTGTTTGACTGGCGGGAAACCCAAACGTCCAGGTTCACCCAGAGTGAGCGCTCCTTAGTCTCTGTTTTGCTATCTCTCTACATTGATTGCCAGGCTCCTCAGTCCCAGAGAAGAAATCAGCAAGTCCGTTACACAGGCAAACAGCCAACTATGGAATTAAATGACATCCTTCATCTCTAATAATGATGCTCTAGAACCTTCTCTAGCACTTGATTTAAAATTTAGAGATGTTCTCTGATGATTCTCCACTGTATTCGCAGTCTTCTACCCATACAGGTTAAGGGAAGTGGTGAGGAAATTGCAGCTATTTGGGGCCCCCCAACTCTCATTGAGTTCTATGGACTTTGAGAATTGAAAGTGGGAATATCTGGTGCCTGCTGTTTTCATTCTGGTGTCTTTATCTGCTCAAATCTGTTAAGCCCCTCTAGTAAACTTTTCAGTTCAGTTATTATACTTTGCAACTCCAGATTTTCTATTTGGCTCCTAAAAAATAATTTCCAGCTCTTCATTAATATTCTCTATTTGGTGAGATATTCTCATACTCTTCTTTAGTTCTTTAGACATGGTTTCCTTCAGTTCTTTGAACATATTTAAAATAGCTGATTTAAAGTCATTGTCTAGAGACTTCCCTAGCGGCACAGTGGTTAAGAATCCACCTGCCAATGCAGGGGACACGGGTTCGAGCCCTGGTCCGGGAAGATCCCACATGCCGCGGAGCAACTAAGCCCGTGCGCCACAACTACTGAACCTGTGCTCTAGAGCCCGCCAGCCACAACTACTGAGCCCGCGTGCTGCAACTACTGAAGCCCACGCGCCTGGATTCCATGCTCTGCAACAAGAGAAGCCACTGCAATGAGAAGCCCATGCACCACAAGGAAGAGTAGCCTCTGCGCACCGCAACTAGAGAAGGCCTGCGCAGCAACAAAGACCCAATGCAGCCAGAAAAAAACCAAACAACAACAACAAAAGCACCCCAAAACAAAACAAAAACAAAAAAAGCCCTAATTGTCTAGTAAGGCCAAAATCTGGCTTCCTCGGGGACAGTTTCTATTGACTGTTTTTTTCCCCTAGTGGATGGTCCATACTTTATTATTCCTTTCCATATCTCATAATTTTTTGTTAAAAATGAGACATTTAAAATAATACAAGGTAGCCACCCTGGAAATCAGATTCTCCCCTTTTCCTAGAGTTTGTTGTTATTTTTTTGTTGCTATATTTGGGTTTTGGTTTTTGTTTCTTGTTTTTTTTTTGGGGGTGGGTGACTTTCCTGAACTAATTAAGTCTGTATTCTTTTTCATTCAAGGCCACTAAACTCTCTTCTCAGTTAGTCAAATAGAGCTCTATTCACTTTTCTCGTACTCTGTCAAACTACAAGAGAGATGAGTCATCCAGGGAAAGGAGGGAATTAGACCCAATGATATATCTACATATGCCTATATATCTGTATCTATATCCTTTAGGCTGAAGGCTGAGAATGTTCAAGGAGTGAGTGACAGCAGTAATTCTAGAGATGCCATACCAGGACCTTGATTCCATTACTGGTCACTAGGAGCCAGGGACGACTTTGGGCAGATGCAGAAGAAAACTTTGACTAAGTCTAGACCTATACTGCAAATGCAAGATGATGCCATTTCCAAGAGTGACCAGTTTAATATAGTGAAAAAAAGTACATTTCAAAACTATTACAGTGGTTGGATGAAGTATAAATATGACACTAATTAATGTATTTGCCTCCTATGTCAACCTGTGGGTCTGGTATGAACGTTCTAGGGATCTCAAAGTTCACCAATAAGGATTATTCTCTTAATCAAAAACTTAGTCCAAGATGCAATTTTTTTCTTAGGTCCTGAAGGATGACTCCAAGGTAGAGAAATCACAAGGGCTGTTGCTCCATGAGATCCCAGCTCACTATTCTTCTAGCCTGCCTTTGCTTTCGTTCTGGTGGTAGAGATTTCTCCTGTTCACACATACCTGCGTCTCCTCTCCCCTAGAGCTATGTCCAGTTGTTCAGAGTCATGTGACTAGTAATAGCCAATATGCTGCGGGAAGAAGTGACTTGCGTCATTTCCCAGCTGGGGAATGTTATTGTCATTGTGAGACCCTGCAGCACTCTCTTCCCACTGCTGTCATGACTGCTGATGTTCCGCATGCTGGTAAGTCTATTAGCCTGGGTTCCAGAGGCAGAACGACATAGAGAAGCACCCTTTACAGACATCTGCTATTTATCAGATGTGATTAAAAAAATAAACCTCAGACCAAGCACAAGTACTGAAATTGAAACTGTGATATAAAAACTCCCAACAAACAAAAGCCCAGGACCAGATGGCTTCACAGGCAAATTCTATCAAACATTTAGAGAAGAGCTAATACCTATCCTTCTCAAACTATTGCAAAAAACTGCAGAGGAAGGAATACTTCCAAACTCATTCTATGAGGCCACCATCACCCTGACACCAAAACCAGACACAGATACCACACACAAAAAAAGAAAATTACAGGCCAGTATCACTGATGAACATAGACGCGAAAATCCTCAACAAAATACTAGCGAAGCAGATCCAACAATATGTGAAAAGGATCATACACCATGATCAAGTGGGATTTATCCCAGGGATGCAAGGATTTTTCAATATTGACCGATCAATCAACGTGATACACCGTATTAACAAATTGAAGAATATAAACCATAGGATCATCTCAACAGATGCAGAAAAACCTTTTGACAAAATTCAACACACACTTATAAAAACTCTCCAGAAAGTGGGTATAGAGGAAACCTACCTCAACATAATAAAGGCCGTATATGACAGACCTACAGCTAACATCATACTCAACAGTGAAAAGCTGAAAGCATTTCCTCTAAGATCAGCAACAAGACAAGGATGTCCACTCTCGCCACTTTTATTCAACGTAGTGTTGGAAGGCCTAGCCATGGCATTTGCATTTCTCAGATGCTTAGTGATGTGGAGCTTCTTTTCATGTGCCTGTTGGCCATCTGTATGTCTTCTTTGGAAAAAATGTCTATTTAGGTCTTCTTCTGCCCATTTTTAATCAGGTTGTTTGTTTTCTTGATATTGAGTTATATGAGCTGTTTGTATATTTTGGATATTAACCCCTTATCATGAAATCCTGCCATTTGAAATAACATGGATGGACCTAGAAGGTGTTATGCTTAGTGAAATAAGTCAGAGAAAGACAAATATTGTATGTTATCACTTATATGTGGAATCTAAAAAATAAAACAAACAAGTGAATATAACAAAACAGACACTCACAGATACAGAGCTCAAACTGGTGTTTACCAGTGGGGAGAGGGGCAAGAGAGGGGTAGGGGACTCAGAAACACAAACTACTATGTATAAAATAAGTAAGCTACAAGGATATATTGTACAGTACAGGGAAATATAGCCAATATTTTATAATAACTTTAAATGGAATATAATCTATAAAAATACTGAATCACTATGTTGTACACCTGAAACTAATATTGTAAATCAACTATACTTCAATGAGAAAATGATAAATAAGTACTAGGGATGTAATGTACAACATGATAAATATAATTAACACCGCTGTATGTTATATATGTAAGCTATTAAGAGAGTAAATCCTAAGAGTTCTCATACGAAAAACAACTTTTTTCTATTTTTAAAATTTTGTATCCATATGAGAAGATGTTCACTAAACTTATTGTGGTAATCATTTTATGATGTATGTAAGTCAGATCAGGAGGCTGTACACCTTAAACTTAGAGTGTTGTACGGCAATTGTATCTCAATAAAACGGGAAGAAAAAAATAAAATTTATTTTTGTAAAAACAAAATAAACCTCATGGTGCTACCTGACTAGGAGTTTGGAGGTCTTTTTTAGCGTAGCATAATCCGTGCTATCCCAACTGGTATCTTACTTCATTTCGCGATTTTAAGCTTGACCCACGTACAGTCCTCTGGTTTGGCCCTCTGCACTCTTTTTACCACATATGTCATTTTCATCAGCTTCCTCATGCTTATTTGGGACAGTGAAGGGAGGAAAAGGGTTCATATTTTTTTCTCTTTTCCTCTGAGCCTCCCACTAACATATGAAGTTATGACACAAACCATAACAAACCAGTCTGTTCTATATTTAACTAACATTCTCATTCTCTTTCTCTCTCTCTCCCCCCCCTTCCCTCTCCCGCTCTCTCTCTCTGAAGGACAGATTTGACATGGAAGTCAACTGTGTACAATTAACTGATGAGACTACACACATACTCAGAGTTCCAATGCCTCATTATAACTTCAGCAAACCACCATCGTCTTGGGTTTCCTCTCGCTGCTCTGTAAAGCAAGGACAAGAGTGGTATTTCCCAAGGTGGTTATGAGAATGAGTGTGTGTGGGTGCGGGGGGAGTGTTAGGGGAAATGGGGTGTATTTTGCATAACGTGAGCTATAATGGAAACAGGCACTCCATTCTAAGGGAGTGGTCAAGAGAACTAGTATGGACCTCCAGAGCATGCTGGAATCTGTTTTATATTTTCCCACATTTGTTTCATGCTAAACTCTTTGGGTCCCCATTCCCCATTGAGATATTTGGCCCCAACGAAACACTAGTTACTAATTTAAGAATAGTAGCCAATCCAATAGGAAGAAGAATCATTCTTGTATCAGTGTGTGGGGTAGGAAAAAAATGTGTTTCTGCAAATTCTAAATGCTTTCATTTTTAACTTCTTCTCATTTTGATTATAAAATAACCAGCCACTTTTCATTAAAAGATTAGTCTGCTTATACAATGTTGAAATAATGATTAAGCCTTATCAAAGCATATGCAGGGTAAACTACATTTCATTTTCACCCCAGGCATCCAGATTCCAGTCCTCCCCAGAAGCAGCTCTTGCTACTGTTATATATTCTGTGCATACACAGACATAATATATGATATATACAATGTATAAAACCTACCCCTCCCCATAGTTATCAACAAATATGGGAGCAGACTGTGTACACTGTTCTTAACCTTGCTTTTTTTTTTTTTTTAACTGAACAAGGTTATCTTGGCCATTGCTCCTCTTCCATCCACATAGAATGACCCACTTTTTCTAATGGCTAAATAATATTTCATTGTACATTTAGGACTTGACTTGGTGCAGTTGGCCAAATGGGAGGTCTGTAGGTGGGTCTAATTAAAAAATCGTGAGATGCAGTAGAACATGCGCTGTGATAGCACAGGCTATGCTGCATTAACAATCCCCAGATGGTGGACATTTATCTTGTTTTCAGACTGACTATTACAGACAATGCCATGAAGACCTTGTTTGACCATTGCATACATGTGCAGATGTATATGAAGGATATATTCCTAGAAGTAGGGTTGCTGACATAAGGGGTGTGTACATTTGCTTTTGTTTTAAATAAACTTTATATACAATCAAATGCATCCTCTTTAAATGTGCAGTTACCACCAGCACAATTAAGATATTGCCTCCCATCATTAAGCTAAGACTTTCCCAGTGTTCCTTTCAGTTCTGTGTGTTCAATATATCACAGTTCTAGCCAGTAGGGTATAAATCAAAGTTCGTTGGGACCTATCTAGGTACGATTTTATTTACCTAATAAAGGGATGGGTGTGCCAGCACTGCTCCCTCCCTCCTCACTCCTTACTGACTTGATTGCAGACACGGTTCCTCATGCTATGGTTCGGGGGCTCTGGGTTGCCAGCAGCCACGAACCTCTAAACTTCCAATTACGTGAGAAAAGTAAACCTGGACTTATTTAAGCCATTGTGCCCCACATATTTTCTTATTTTCAGGAGATCAGACAAACATTCCTCACGTTCCTTATTACTCATCTAAGCAATAGCAAAGGGGATCGCCAGTTGACGTGGTGTGGTTTTCATGCTTACTCTTAAGTTGTTTTAACAGACACTCACTTAATCATGGCTGAAGGTGGAGCCTCATTTGTTTAAAATCTATTCATTGTTTTTTCTGTGACTGGCCTGTACATGTCTTTTGGGTATTGATTTGTAAAAACTCTTTACATCTTAATAGCATTGGCTCTTCATCTGTCATATTCGTCTTTTGTCTTTCAATTTTGTGTATGGTAGGTTTTTCACTGGTCAGAAATTTTTACTTTTAATAGAATGGTTTCCTTGAAGTGAGATGTCCTGCGTTCAGCATTAGGTCATCATTCTAAGGGAAATGACACCTGAAGTTTCAGAGAAGCCTGACTTCCCTAAGTGTGTATCCTTCCAATCTTTGTGAAAATGTCACTCCCTGAGGCCTTCCTGTGTAGGTTATATACAGATAAGTGGATCATCTGTCTAAGAGAAGTCCTACTTAAAGCACTGAGAAAAAATGCCTTTCTGCGGTTTAAGGAAAGGTGTACTCATACTTCCAATCTTTTCTAAAAAACACGGCTCCTCTATGACTTCAGCTGTATGATATGGACAGCTACGTGGTAGGTCCAAGTTGGTCTCCCAAGATCAAATTGTATCTCCCTTTTGATGATCTCTACTAAAATAATTTGTTTTAGTTCATGAAATCTTCCAATGTCATTATCAATCGAGTGCCAAAATATTATCAACAATTTAGATTATTATCATTAACATAAAAAATCTAAGAACCAGGAACAATCAGCTTGGTGTGGGCTTTTCTTTCCCTCTATGGCTACATAAGGGTGGGCGTTCGTTTTTTTTAAACTACATGAAATTAGAATTTTATAGTACATGCCAAACAAAATCAGCCTTTTCCTCAATCCCATTTCAGTTTTAGACTGTGATTTCGCTTTGGCTTACATTTTAATAAAGTTGGCATTTTTACCTCTGCTGCATCTGGAAATTCCCAATTGGCTTTGTCATGATGCAAACTGAAATAGTAATTCAGTTGGACTGCATTTGCTTTAAGGAATGAACCACCACTTTTTACATTTTTCTCCCCTATGATTTATTGATTTGCAAGATGTGCTATGAAATATACATATATACACACATATACACACACACACACAGAGACTGAAGTTAAAGAAGACAAGCAATGCGTGCATGGCTCAGCTTACCGCTAATTTGATTTCTTTGTTTAGGGCAGCTCCAAGGAGTTAGAAGCTGAGAAAAAGTGAACTCAAGAGAGAGGACAAACAATAAATATATATGTAGATTGTTGAAAATACAATTGTTTCCATCCCTTCACTGCTTTTGGAAAATAAGCAGTATTGTTTTATGTGTTCAGTATTTAAGAAGAGTATATCCTGATAAATCAGTAACTACAGGCAAATCCACTAGATACCCTAAACCAGTGTAAGTTTAGGCACCTTCTTTTCTTGCTCAAGGTTAAACGCAGGTGACCAACTGTACCATTTACCCAGAACTGGGGCGGTTCCCAAGACATAGGACTTTCAGTGCCCGGGAAAGTCCTGGGAAACTATGACGAGTTGGTCAGCCTAGAGCAGGGAAACCTGTCACGGGTGTTAAAACTGTACCCATCTGGGTTTGATATTGGAATACATGACTGTCCTTTATGCGCCCAGAACTGACATCATCCCTAGGACATGCTCATAGTGTCAAAATGGAAGAAAACATTCTGAAACCACAGTATTACATGTTTTGTAAGTTGAAAATGAATGCTTTTTGTAGTTGAATGTCCCCAGAGTGATCAGGATATTGATATAAATGCAATATATTCTAAAACAAATTCAGTTAGAGAAAAACAACCTTCCCTAAGATAAACATCAAGTCTAAGATGTACAGCAACTTAGTGTTTTGCTATGACGGGAAGAGGGACGTTTACGGTATGGGTGGAAAGGCAATATTCTGTTCAGAAAGCCATTGAGAAAGCAGCTTCTTTTATCGTTATTAGCACTGGACCCTCCAAGATAGTGGAAAGCCCATTTTATGGGGAAAAAATCACCAGTGGCTGACGTTTTGGTGGCAACTTTTAAAAAAGCTATACCTGAATCTGCCACTGTTGTCCCCATTCAGCTAGGCACAGAATTGGAGACCGTATCTAAACGCATCGGATGTGAAGAAAAGACCTCTGAAAAGGAGCTATTAACACTCCCAGATCATATATTAAGTAGTTTACAAACAACTAGACACCTCTCTTATCTGTCCTTCACAATCGGCCATTTTGTAGGAGGTATTCTGGTTGAGAACTTTTCCATCTACTTTTGAGTTGATGGCTAGACAAAATGCACAGATGAGGGATGAGACCTGGCTGAACTTTTATATTCTTTAAGAAGACTCAGGCTGTAACCCAGATGTCAGCCCAGCCATGCTTTCCCTTTTGATTCTCACTAAATCAGGTGGTACCTCCATCCCAACAGCAGTACAGATCCTCCAGGGATTCATGGGGGCAGGTGGGGCTTGGACTTCTCCTAGTTGTTTTTGACTCTAATTCCTTCTTCTAATTCCTTCTTTTGAGCTTATCTTTTTTGGTGGTCATGGGGTTGTACCGGTCAGATCTCCCTTCAGGACAATTTGCTGCCAGGAATGTGGTTAGCAGACAGCCGCCAGTGGTACCTACAGATCTGCGATGACATTTATGCCACGGGTACACTGCCTCAGGGCCACTCCCAGCCAAAGAATTAGCAGGAAAGGAGACTAGATCCAAGTCCCTATCTGACGTGGATTCCCTAATGGCAGAGCTTTGCTCTGGGAGTCCCCATAGTCTAGGCCACGATGGTCTCAGAGCTGCACTGCTGCCAGGAGGCTCCTGACCCAATCTCGCTTCCTTCCTTCTTTCGTGCATCATGGATTAAAGGCTCTCCCCGCCTCCTGCTGTTCTACCTCCCCCTTATCTTTCATTGGTATTTTCTCCATCTGTGTATCTGCTTCTCAGACGACCTGAATTGACACATAGTTATTCTTATTGCCTTATGCTAGATGCCACTCAAAGTACCAAGGACACAAGGCTCTGCGTTTACCAGTATTTTAGTGAAGGTTGGAGGCAAAGGATGGCATTTGCCCTGTAACACACAAAATGATGTAAGACTGCATCTTTAGCATCCTCGTACTCAAAATCTTTTGTTTACACCCCATCTTCGAACTTCCCATCAACTCTTTTCCCATAGGCTCCAACCTCTTGCCCCATCTTTCATGTTCCCAGCCTTGCCTCATTTCTTTGATCTCCACTCCGCACTCAATATTTGCTACGTCCCCTAGATCTCTGTTAACTCCCCCCTTTACAAATTATGTAATTGGGATATCACCTGCCACAGTTCAAGCAGTTTATTATTTCTCTTTCTAAAAGTAACTGTGAGGCCAGGGCAAAAAAATAACATTTTTTTCAAACTCCACTATGCATACCATGAATGACTAAGGATAAAGGACCACAATTCTCATATTTACAGATGAAACGAGAGATAACTCTACCCAACCGGAAAGAGGATTTCTTTACCCCTATGATGTCATGAGAAATAAATGAAGGGAAAAAAGAGTTAAATTGGGTCAAACCCATGGTATTGTAATAATGTTTTACACATTTGGGATTTACTATGGAATATTCTTATTTGTCATAAAACCACCTTAATTTCAGCATCCACTGATAGTCACTAATTCTAATGACACAGAATGTGGAAGAGATGAACTAGCTGTTTGCTAAACCCATTTTCCTCTTTTGTTGGGCAGTTCGGCGTGATCACATGACAGAGTGTGGCCAGTGAAACATGGGCAGGAGTGATGTACACCCCACCCCACCAGGCCTGGCTCGTAAAACCCCTCATTTGTAGATCCCCCCTGCTCTTTCCCCCTTTTCAGCAATTGTGGATGGAAAGATCCTGGGTCTCTGAAATTAGGTATGGAGAAGAGCATCCTACCTATCAAGAATTTTGCCAATTTTTATTGGGTGGCTCTTTTCTTTATTATTAAATTTTGACAGTTGTCTTTATATTCTGGATACAAATCCTTTATCAGATATATGATTTGCAGACATTTTAGCCCAGTCTGTGCTTGTCTTAACGATTCTCTTAACAGTGACTTTAAAGAGCAGAGTTTTAAAAATTTGATCAAGTTCATATTATCAATGTGTTCTTTTATAGATCACATTCTGGTTTTGTATCTAAGCAGCCTTTGCCTAATCCAAGACAAAACCTTTCCCTTCTATTTTCTTACAGAAGTTTTATAGTTTTAGGCATCACATTTTCATCACAGATCAAATATGTTGTGTATGTCATAGGAGATAGAGATCAAAGTTTCTTTTTCTTTTTTGGTTTATGGATATCCTAGTTGCTCCATCACCAGTTTTTTTTTTTCAAAGATTATCCTTTCTCTACTGAATTGCTTTTGCACCTATGTTAAAATTCAGTTGTCCATATATACGTGCATGAATTAATAGGTTCTCTGTTCTGTTCCACTGATATATTTGTCTGTCTTTATATCAATACCACACTGTCTTGATTACAGGAGCTTAATAATAATTCTTGAAACTGGGTAGTGTTTTCCCACCTTTTTTCTACTTTTTCAAGTTGTTTTGGTTATTCTAGCTTCTTTGCATTTCCATATGAATTTTAGAATCAGTTCGTCAATATCTATTAAAAAATCCTACTGGGATTTTGACTAGGATTGCATTAAATCTATTGATCAATTTTGGGGGAAGTGACATTTTAACTATACTGAGTCTTTTGCCCTTTGAACAAGGCATATCTGACTTTTTATGTAGGTAATTATTTAATTTCTCTGAAGAATGTTTTATAGCTTTACCCGTACATGTCTTTTACATATTTTGTCCAATTTATCCCTAAGCATTTCACTTTTTATGCTATTGTACATGGTATTTTCATTTAATTTCCTACTGTTCCATGCCAGTATATAGGAATAGTTATTTTTGTATATTGATCTTGTATCTTGCAACTTTTCCCAACTCGCTTACTAGCTGCCGCAGCTTTTTAATAGATCCATCGTATTTTCTACATAGGCTATCGTGTCATCTGTGAATTTAGACAGTTTTACTTTTTCCTTTCCACTCTTTAGTTCTTTTCCTTAACTCATTTCTCTGGCTAGACTATCCAGTACAATTTTAAATAGAGGTGATGAAAATGGACAAACTGATCTTGTTTCTTATTTTAGAGAGAATGCTTTCAGTCTTTCACCATAAGTATGACGTTAGCTGTGGGTTTTTCATAGACGCCTTTTATCAGATTGATGAAGGTCTCTTCTATTCCTGTTTGCTGAGAGGTTTTGTCAGGAATGGATGTTGGATTTTGACAAATGCTATTTTCTGTGTATATTATCACATAGGTTTTTTTTCCTTTTTTTTAGTTTGTAAATATAATGAATTAATTGGTTGATTCTCACATTTTATGCCAACCTGCATTCCTGGGATTAACCACACATGGTCATGATGTATTATAATTTTTATATATTGTTGGATTTGATTTGCTTAATTTTTTTTTTTTTTTTTTTGCGGTACGCGGGCCTCTCACTGTCGCGGCCTCTCCCGTTGCGGAGCACAGGCTCTGGACGCACAGGCTCAGCGGCCATGGCTCACGGGCCCAGCCGCTCCGCGGCATGTGGGATCCTCCCGGACCAGGGTACGAACCCGTGTCCCCTGCATCGGCAGGTGGACTCCCAACCACTGCGCCACCAGGGAAGCCCTGATTTGCTAAATTTTTATTTAGAAGTTTTCTGAGAAGCACTGGTCTAGCACATATTAAATATTCAAAATAGGTTAATGACGCAACTGCTCCAATGTACACACCTCTTCCACGGCTGCTGTTTTTCTGGAGTGAGATAAATAAAACTACAAAAAATATGCCCAGTAGTGCTTTTAAGCACCTGGGCAAATTTAATTAACTTGTTAAGAGTTGTCATAGGAATTTAGGTTAAATTACATTTAAACCTAAGTTGAACTTCTATTTCTTAGCTACATGAAAATAATGAGCACATGTCCCTTCCTGTCTGTAACAAAGGGTCTCTGGAGCTGAGGGTTTACTTGCAATCTCAAATTCCTCTCTGGCTTTCTACGTTCAGTTTCAGACTTACACAAGCAGCAGAAAAGCCCACCGTTCAAAATCATGGCTAACAGGGTGTCTTTACACCCACACAGGACAGTAGGGTCAGGCTTCCAGTAGAGAGAACTGGGAAAGCCATCCAAATACATTACGCTCTGTTAAATCTCACACTTCAGATCCATTCACCCCTGAGCACACATTATGTCCAATTCACATTCTATATACACAAGGCTGTTATGCAAACTGACTGAATTCCAATGCTTGTAATCTTCTACCCCATTCTTACACGTCAAGCAAAACCAAGGTCAACCTGATGCAAGAGCAGACAACTCGCCTTCAGATCTAGTCCTCTGTGTCATCACCTTCCAACATTTCCTGGGTTAGTGTCATGGGCTGCGCAACACAGCCACTCAAACTGCCCAGACAAAGGAAAAGTAGTCTGTTCTGTTGTCATCTATAGACTGTTTACACAACAGCTGGAATGTGGACCCCTGTCCCTCAACCCCGGGTAAGCGGCTGGGTGTTAGGAGGCCTTGGAGTAGGGAGATAGCGAAAGAATCAGCGAATGTTTGTGGGTATAGGTGGGGCTGTCTGTTGGGCCATAACACATAATGTAATACGATCTAAAATGTCCACAGAGCAAACAATGTTTAAGCTTAGCACATTTGTGTCTAAGGACCTTGAACGTTTACACTCACATTCCGTACTAGGCTGAAGCACTCAGGGTGTGGAGGCAACTTAATCCCAGGGGCCTCAAATACCTGTAAGGCAGGCTTGGTGGGTCTCCCAGTTTGTCTTCTGACTATCTTCTGAGTGATCCCATTTGGGGTTCAAAAGCGACTACTATAATTTAATCTAGTATTTTGTAATCAACTTCAGGTATGGTGGAGTGGAAGTATATTTTTAAAATGAATCATAGCCCTACTATTTACCTAATTTTTCCCCTTCTCTTGTTCTCTATTTGCTATTATTATATTCTAGGCAAAGATAGGATGGTAAATTAGTAGAAGTCTTGTTTACTGGGAGATATTGCTAAGAAAGCTCTGAGCTATTTCTCATGAGCACGTATTTCTAAATTTTAAGCACTAAGTGAAAACGAAGCATTCTTCCCTCAATTTCTTCTGACCAACTTATTTGGAATGCATATTCTTTCATTCACCTTTTTTGGGAATTGCTGTCTGGGTGCCCAATGCAAAGTTTCTGATTTTAAAATAGTAAAGCCTTTGTGTGCAAAGATAATCTCTTATATTTATTTGTTAGATACCAGCATATCTAACACAATGCAAGTCACATTAAAAAACTTCCGTAAATACTTACAAAGAATTTGAAAAACTGTGTATTTAGGGTAACACTTTTTGTTGTTTGGACATTTGGTCCAGTGATTTCCTTAACTCTTTCTTGTTTTTCATGATTTTTATCATAGACAAATCCTTCTTTCACTCTAGCAGGAAGTAGATTTTCTTTTTAAAAAACACATAAATATAAAAATTTATATATGCTATATTTGTATATTTTTGTATTTATTTATGTATTGATGTATTTATTTCCTTCTGAAAACATAATTGGCCATAAGTATGAAAGAAGGATACTGCCAGAGACCACACTCTGTGTGTTGAACAATACTTTGGCAAGACTTTGTGAGCTACAACCTCCCTGGAAGGAGGAAGCACAGAGTGGCACATATGCTGAGCTGACACTCCTAATGATGGATATCTTCTTCAGATGGACACCACCAGCAATACCCGCTCCTCGCATCATCACCACCAAGCCGCCATCTCTGTCCTAGCTCTATATTTAGGTTTAAACTCTAGGATTTCCCATGTCTACTGTGTGTTTTGCTAGTCTTTAGGGTAGAATCCCCTCAGGGAATGGTGGTCTATCATATTCTAAAGCCGCAATCTGCTACGCATTCCGTCCTACTGGTCTACCTAAAATTGTGTAGTCTGTGTTTGTCCTTTCAGCCTCTCGTCTTCATTGGATGTGGGGAGGACGGAAGCAACAACTCTTCCTTATGGAAGAATTCCAATTAATAAAAGTAGAAAAAATGATGGAAATCAAAAATAGAATTTCTAAATAAAACAGTTGTAAATGAATTTGAGAAGCACAGTGATGACTGAAGATCCACCAATGGATGCTTCAATGAGTGGGTAATAGTCTAAGAAACAGGGTATTTGCTTCAGTAGTATCTCTCCCAACATATTTAGTAATTACAAAGGGAAAAAATAGTAAGTTATAGTGGAGAATCCTGGCAGATACCACCTTAGCCAGGTGATCAAAGTTAACATCACCAGTAATACCTGTGGACACCATGCACCCCCAGATATGGTACCCTGAGAAGTGCTCCTCGCTTCAATAGTATTCTTGCCCCTAATGCATAACCTCAGTCTGATCATGAGAAAACATCAGACAAACCCAAATTGAGGGGCATTCTAACAAAACAAGCAACCACTAGTCTTCAAAAGTGTCAAGATCTGGAAAGAAAGAGAAACTCTCACAGATCAGAAGAGACTAAGGAGAAGTGAGAGTTGCATGCAATGTGGAATCCTGGATTGGATCCTGGAACAAAAAAAGGGTGTTAGTGGGAAAACTGGTGAAATCTGAATAAGTTCTGTACTTTTGCTGGTAGTTTTATGCTGAAGTTAACTTCTTAGGTGTTAAGAATAGGGCGAGCTGGGTGAAGGGTATATGGGAACTCTCTGTACTACCTGTGAAACTTTTCTGTAAGTCTACAATTATCTCCAAAAGAAAAGATTAACTGTTAAAAAGAAATTACATCTTAGGTCCTAAGGGGTATCTTGTAGCAATCATGTTTAAAAAAAATTAGCTCCAGAAGTTCCCTTTTAATCCTTTTTTACTTCCCAATACCTCTACCCTTTTTGCTACTTCTCCAAATAAAAGATTCTCAAGGTTGACAGAATGATTAATTAGTTCCATAACCTGCATTGAGATGGCTTCTTCTCTCTAGTGTGAAGTGTCCAGTGCCCAGTAGTCAGTCATGAGTCTTCTCCTTTTTAGCAAGATTCGAACCTTTTCCACTCGGAAAGATGGCCCTTGTAGAGAGTTCATTCTAAACAGACTCAGGCTCCAGGGGGTGGGGGACCAAACAGAAATGGAAATATACTGGGCAACCACGTCACCAGTCAGAAAAGTACTTGGTGAAGTTTGGGAAGATAGTTCATGTCTTGGACAGAAAACCTAAGCAGCTATTCTACACTGCAGAAAATACTGGAAGGTGAAGTAGAATGATCGCATCTTCTAGAGAAGAGCCTCTTGATTTAAACCCTGTTGGGGCTTTCAGGACAAATTTCCTGCTCTCACCTCTGACTATTTTCAAAGAAAATTATTTGTTTAGTTTTAGATATTACCGTTAACGTTCCTTCCTTCCTCATTCAGTGGGTATTTGGGCTTCTCCCATGTATAGGGTGGATGCTGGTCAGAACCCTGTGGCCAGTATTAAGTGATCCCATGGAAGAAGCCTGGGACTTCACGTTGGAGGAGCTGCCTTGCAGTTCCATCTCTGGCTCTGTTGGTAGATGAACCTGAGGTGTAGAGCTGCAGTTCCCCTTAGAGAGCTGGCTCTCCAAATTTCTTAGATGTTTAAGAAATACAGATACCCAGCCCACCTTTGGAAATTCAGATTCAGTAGGGTTTCTGTTAGGATTCTGCTGTTTTCCAAGAAACAAGAAGATTTGTAACGTGCAGCCAAGTTTGAATTTCCCAAAGATGCTGCATCATAAGCCTCACCAGGGAAACATTTCAAAACACATGGGCTGGTAGAACTCAAGAATCGCCATTGATTCCAAGTTCCATGGGTGATTATTATCCTAAAGTTTGTGAAATACTGATCAAGAGACAGAATTGGAATGTAGGCTTAAATAGCTGGAAAGTATGATACACATGTAGATTTTGGTATCTTTCATTGTATCCACGGATGACGTGTTTAGCATGACACAATTCCAGAACAAGTGATGACCTTGACTGAAAACAGTATTATATTCATTTGTATCTTCTGAGCTTATAGAGGCAGGAGGAGGCTTCCCAACCAGCAGAATTATCACGATCATCCCTAGGGATTAGAGCACTGACATTTGACAGCTACCACTGCTTTCTATGCAGACCATCTGAGTAGAAAAGTAATTGTGTTCTCATGAGATTATGACCCCACTTTACAGGGTAAAATCAACAGATTTCAGGTATTCCCGCTAAGATAAGTGTCCCAAAGTACCTATCGTAGAGCATTAGTTCTGTCTAGGGATCATGGTTCTGTGCAAGAGGTAATTCCACGGAAAAGGAGTTGTGTGGACAAGTGGTGGGGGGAAATGTGGTATTTTAGATTCATCTCTTGGAGATTCATAGCACACACTAGCATATTAAAGGCTCTGATAAATCCTACACGTCTGATTAACATTGTTTAATCCAACATTTTAAATTAACTTTAATAGAGAATTCTTTTTTTTTTTAATAGGGATACCTAGTCACATCTGGCGAATCTGCTCCTTGAAGAAACCTTGAGGAACATTGTTCTAAGGTACTAATATTGTGCCGACACCTAGGAGAAATATTTATGGGATTTAATACCGATGACAAGGAACAGACATTTTCTCTGTTCTCAGAAGATGCAATTAAACAAAAAATTAGGTACAAATGGAAAAATGTATTTGTTTAATAACTGATGGCAATAACCACATAGAAAAAAGAAATGTTCTGTTTTATATGTCTGTTTATATTGGGATATTTAGGGAATCAAACAAATTATGGGTTACCTAAGTTCGAAATCAAATAACAGGCATGTATTAAATACTACTGGTTACTCTTTGCTCTGTTAGTTGCTATGGACACTACAAAGTGATATGGGACACAGACTTATAATCTCTATTTATAGATTTATAATAGATCTGTCATATTAATAGTGAATGTTTATTGAGTCTCTAATATGTGCTGGGGTCCAGTCTAGTGCTTTACATGTATTATCTCACTTAGTCCCCACGACTGCCATATAAGGTAAGTACTGATATTATGCCCATGTGTTTTGAAGTCTGGATCTTTTCTAAGTCATACTGATATTTAGTAGCGAACCTGGTGTCTAAGGCTTGAAGGTTTCACTCTAGAAACTCCAAGCTTGACCAGTACACGGCCTCCAAACCACGTGCATGGGTCCTTTCTAGCTAAGCACGTGGAAGAAAGGATTCCTGGGCTTGGAGGCTCATCTTAAAATTCCCCACTTGCTGTGGCCTGACTTTAAAATCTTAGCTCTGTTTGATTTAAAATATGTTTTAAAATTGACATTTATCTTTTTATTTATTTATTTAATTTGCGGTACGCGGGCCTCTCACTGTTGTGGCCTCTCCCGTTGCGGAGCACAGGCTCCGGACACGCAGGCTCATAGGCCATGGCTCACGGGCCCAGCCGCTCCGCGGCATGTGGGATCTTCCCAGACCGGGGCACGAACCTGTGTCCCCTGCATCGGCAGGCGGACTCTCAACCACTGCGCCACCAGGGAAGCCCTCTTTTAATTTATTTAAAAACATATAAGTATATTATATATATATATATGTATGTATGTAAGCAGTGTGTATTATCAGGTTGAATCACCATACAGTACACACAATCAATATACATCCGGTGTATCCCAAACATTTGCTTTTACGTTCAAGAAAGTTCCTATCCCTTGCTTTTGTAGGAACTAGTGTTTTGAAAAACAGCTTGACCAAGTTTATTTTTACCATCCTACTTCAGTGGCGGCCCACATGTGAAATTTCAGCCTTGTTTGGGCTCTGCACACGGGCAGATTTCATAGTCTGTCATTATTTCTCAGCGACGTGGAATTAAAGGCCTTTCCTTGTGTCTGTTGGCAACTTTTGGTTCCTCGATCATACTGAGGCACTATAAGCATGAAAAACCCTGCTGGGTTACCAGGAGTTTTAGTCTAGCGTACCAGATATGATTTCAGGTCAGCCCTACTTGTTCGTTTTCTCTTGGTCGAATTTGGTCTTCTCCTATCCCTTTGGGCTTCTATGTTTGGATATTTATTTGCGCTTCTGTTGTTTTAGAACGCGGCTTTCTTGTTCCATGGGATCCTTTCAAAATATTAAGTCGACGACCACGAAGATGACAAAACACTCTCATTGCTTTATCTTTTCTTGTGTCTTCTTACTTCCTGCAGTTTCTTGGTGGGAGGCTAGGGCAAGACTTGCTACTGACTGGGTGCCAAGCTGTTCACCGTGTCATGTCTTTTGAATGTGCACATGGCGACAGCTCACGCGCAGGGCCAGAGGCGTCCTTGGATGAGCCCCTTCCCTTCCAAATCCCTTCCAGGATGATTTTCCCATTTCCTGTCCTGCTGATTGCACCCTTGGAAGGGATCTGAAGTCTGGAGTGTCTTTGATGTTTTCTTCTGTCCATGCCAAAGCCTCCCCAGGAGACGACAGGCACTCTCAAGCCTGTGCAAATGGGTTTTTAAGTCAGTGTGTCTGCCAAGCTGTTGTGTTTCTTTGCTGTCTCTTTGATGTCTATCTAGCATGGTGCCTCGTATGCCTCACCCAGTGCCTGGCATGTAACAAGTCCTCATTACCATTGGCTTGGTGTGGAAACTTGCACGGAAAATATTTCTGGAACTCCCCGTTACCCATCCCAAGTGTATTTCCTTTTTCCCGTTCCATCTCCTTCCCTCTCCCCTCTACCATACAGACGTTTGCCAGATGTGAAGAATTTTCAATACATTAAAGTAAAAAAACCAAAACAAACAAATAAGAAAAACCAAGAAGAGGTAAGAATGTGTTCCTTTAAATAACAGACTGCAGGATTGGAATAAATGTGTCACTTGACTCGTACACTGAGAACCTACGGTTTCAAGGCTTCAGATCTTCTGACAAGGCTTTGGACTCATCCAGTTAGCCCAGTTTAAATATATTCCTTTCTTGGTCTTTCTGAGGTGCGAGAAGGGTATTTATGGAGGGGCTGATGCAAAAATGAGGTGTTAACAGATCAGACAATCGCTTTCACCACCTATTGACACATACATGAAAGTCTACTGACAACTTTCACCATGTTCATTTTATTTTATGCTCACTAGTTGCGTTCCAAATGAAATTTTTTACCCTGAAGAAACTACTGAAATAAAACACAAGGGGTACAACTTTAAAGGATGCTATGTTAAATTTAGAAGTTGGATAAGCCACTGACATCATTAAAAAATATATATATATATGCATATATTTCAGTTCCTAGACTTTCAGTCATCAGAATGTTCCAGTGTAACTCCCTGGGAGGGAGTACAAAGGAGGACATTGAGACATGGCGAGGTTAAGGGACTTGAGTCCAAGGTCATTCACTGAGTCATGTTTTCTCTCAAGACTTTCTTGAAGCATTCTCTTCTCTTTCCTCCTGACTGATTATTCCAGCTCCGCTCCTTCTGGGAATGCCTTGACATTTTTCTTCCTTTTCAACTTGAATTGTTCTACCTGGTACCTATCATTCTTTTGTATTTGGTGTTTCCGTCCAACAGTTCCAGCAGATGCTGCTCCTCTTTCCTTTCCACTTCTTTGAGCTTCTGACAAGCGTGCATATCTCTCCTTCAGTCTCTGCTGTCTGGCTCATCTTGGTTAATACCTGAAATGAATGACTTGCCGATTGTAGATTATTAAGACGAGTCTCGTGTTGGCAGACTTCAGCCCTGGGAGTATTTCCCAGGGGACTGGTCAGGCCAGATAGAGCCATAAGCTTGGCAGCATTGTGTCGCTTCGAATGATAATAAATAATGCAAGGGAAGGGGCAGTGTTTCGGTGAATAAGGGCAGAAATATTACTTCTGTTGGCTCTTTATTAACTATGGAATGCAGAGGAACAGAGGCGCAGGTAATCCAGATACCTAAACATGATATTTGTACGTGGCTTCATAGCGCGCCTTCTGCAGTGAAACTTGAACACGAGCTTTCTGACCTTCCAAACATTCACAGGGGTGTTTAACCACTGGACTGAGGCACTGGGCAATTGGTCCAGATTATTTCTCCTGAAATCCTCCCTCCAAACCTCATTGGCTGAAGATGGGCTGCTTCCCATTCTCTGTTGCTTCTTGTAGACCAAACCGTTCTGGCTGAAGGTACGTGTTTGCACACTTCAATCTGCCTTTCAAATGCAGGAACAGAAGACTTTCTGGGGTTCAGAGAGTATAGGCAGAACAGGTTAAACAGTTTGAGGGCAACTGGATGCTTGGTCAAAACACAAGCCATTACCAAGAGAGTTCAGACCAAAGGTGGCAGGGCCAGTGAAGAAATTCTAGAAAGAACGTAGGCCAAGATCCCATGAAGATTAGGACCGGGGACTGGGGAATCTGGGTGAAAGCAAGCAAGCCAGGCAAATGTGATATAATGGGAAAGTAGAAAAGATTAGCTGGTATCGTCAGAACTGTTCTCTGCAAAGGGCCAGAGAATAAGTCTTTGGGGCTCGTAGGCTACAGGCTCTGTCCCACAACTCAGTTCTGCAGCAGCTGCAGTGCGGATGCAGCCACAGACATCATGTAAAGGAATGGGAACGGCAGGATTTGTCTTGCTGTGAGTCAGTTTGGCCTGTGGATCATAGTTTGCCAATCGTGAGGCCAACAGAGCCAAGAGCACACTTGCAGCCAAAATGTCCTTTGGGTTCTATACACAGTCCCTCCTGGTCGGTCCTGTCTTCACTTAAAACCTCCCCTAGGGGCAGAGGACTAAACAAATGACTACAGTCACTTCAAACAAGGCAGAATAATTTGGAGGATTCTTGATAACGAGGGGTCAGAGTTCCTCTAGTTATTACTCTATATCTAGATAGAGGGGTGAGCATTACCTCGGAAATGAACCAAATTACTTACATTTATAATACATTCCCCCCAGTTAGATACGTTACATACTTTTATTTGGAAGTTAAATTTTAGAAGTGCTTTATGTTGAGGTTTCTTGAGATATTTTGAACCAAAATTGAATATAAGCCACTATTATTATTATTAAATGGCCTCAACTTGAAATTTTATGATATGAGTAATTTGAACCAAGTTCTTGCCTTAAATTATTTCAGTAAGTTGAAATAAAGGAAACACTAACATTCTCTCCATCCTTTGATTCATCTCTGGCCTAGTGTTTTGTTTAATGTTCTCCTTAAACATTATACCTTTGAAATACAAGCTTTTAGAACATGATGGTGGCTAAATAGAGAAGGATGAACCAGAGGAGAATTTCAAATCACCTTGCTCTAGGAGAGTTAGAATATACAGAAAACATTAAACTAACCCTTTTAGGAGTAAGATATCAATTCTATTTTCCTTGTACCCTCTGGGCTTTTCTTGAATCTTTGAAATCCCTTCTCTATAACTGGAATCCCTGTGAAGATATTTCTGTATATTTATTCTCAAGTAGCATTAAAAACACTTTAGAATTCTTTGCTAACTTAATTTTATGGTATTTTATAATTTTATCAGCCTTGTAAGTTATCTGGATGCAAACATAATGCAAGATAGGCAAAGGCATAGCTGCTCATCTGTGGGATGAGTAAAGAGAGAAAAATACCTTTCAATATTTTCAGTTTCCATAGTGTCTCATTAGTTCTCTGGAAATTTAATTTCGAGCCTGTATCATACTTTGCAGATTTGATTTGAAGTAAAAGAGCCAATTTCAATAAAATATCAGGAAGATGTTTTCCTGTTTTAAATTTCATTAGACTGAAAACTGGTGTAAGACACACTTCGATCCACGTCTCAATCTACTACTTTGTAACATGGGAGTTGAAATATTAAGCAAATTGTTTTTCATGTAAGAAACTTGTCAGCAATTTGCTTTTACCTTGTGAAAGAAAATAATAGTCTCACATCCCAAACCAGTAAACAGACTACAGAATCATTTGCGCCTTAGGGCTGTGAATATTCTGATTATTAAATCCATGCATTCCTCTGGGCATAAATTAAGTAGGCCACAGGGCAGTTGGAGGGTGACCACAGCTTGACAAACCTTATGGTTCAGCAGATGTGGTTGTAAGATATGGCTTCACTGAAAAATACTCACCAGTAAGCAATTTTAGAACTACACTCTGAGGTTTTGATTTAAAAACCTGGAATTTCCAATAGAAAAGGAGGGGGTTTATATCATATTGGTCGTGAGATACAAAAATACTTAGTTGCCTCAAGTAAGCAAGCAGTAATGTGAACCAACAGAGTATTTCAAATTGCAGTATTTCTACAAATGTGTAAGTCATGAGCTGAGAAAGGCTTTCAGCACAATGAACCTATTTCAGTTTCTTTTCGGTGACTCCCAGGTACCCAGGGGCTTTTCGCGGTGTATATATTAGAAACCTTCACGTGGATCATTTGCTTTAAAAGATCAGCTCAGTATCTGAGTAAATTATTTGAACAGTGTATTCTCTGATTTGGAAAATAGTATGTGTATTGTCACGTAGGTGTAGAATTATTGAAATGTTCCAAGATTTTAGGGGAAGCACCACAGCCACAATCATTTCCTTGGCTGTGGAGCTGAACACTATCATTTATAAAATACATTGAGAAATTCCATAAAATCATGAAATGCACAGGAATCGAGTAAGTACCTAGACATGTGGGAGAATAGGAACGAAGGAACTTCAGAAACAACCTAGTGTCAACCTCATGCTTCCAAGGTTTGGGTTAATAAGAATTGAGTCAGACCAGCAGTACTACTTTGATCTAGATCAAAACTTCCCACTGTAATTCCCTGGCTATGAGAGGAAAGTGGATTTCCAGATTTCTCTTTGTAAAGGAAAAAAATAAACGTGAAAGATGCTGACATACTTCTTCAATGGTTTTAAAACTTGTGGTTAAATTTATGAAACTCAGTAAGTTACAATCCAACATTTACATAAAACAGGAAGGGGGGGGGCTGATGAAATTAACATGTCCAAAAGTTACAAAGGAAACCTCTAAGATAAGGCCGGATTGCCGGTAAAATTTCCTTACCGGCTGCTGGTTCCCCACCTGGGGGATAATTCCTACTAGGTGAAATACTTAGTGCACAGAACCTCTTGATTGGTTCCAGTTCCTTGCTTACCTTCCCATGGACTGTTCAGAGTATTTACTGGTTTTATTAGTCAGGACTCTTTGCTTTCCCAATCCTAACAATATTTATTTTAAAATATTCCTGTTTATTTGTAGTGTCCTTGAAAATGACCATATGAAACCTCACTGCACTAACTCGTACAGACGAATGAAGACCAAGAAAAAGAAAAGTCGTGTTCTCATTGCCTAAGAAGCTGACAGTGTTTTCTCACTAGACTGTAAGTTCTGCGAGGGTAGGGATATGAAGTAGTTGTCCTTCATGCGCTAGTTATGTGGTTTGCGCGTAATATAGCAATTCAATCAATATTTCAGTTTGAGCGATTACACCTGGTGTTACCAGCCCCTGTGCAAAGTGTTTCCTCTACTTATTACCAATTACACTTCACAACGACTTTTCTAGTTAGGCAATATTATCCTCATTTTATAAAGTCCCAATATCACACAGCAGGAGAGCAAAAAGAATTGGGATTAGATCCTAAGTTTCTTATTCTAAGTTTCTTGCTTCCACACCAGCTGCCTAAAACAGTATTCAGTGGACAGAAGCAGTTGCAAAATCTTGCCTCATCCCAGCAAATAAAGGATAATATTTGATTCTTCTCATTTTTATCTGAATATCTGATATAGGTATCCTTAACCACAGAAAAGGAAGTGTTTTGAAGTTCATTATTTCTTTCAGTTGTGAAGGAACCCAAAAGTCATCAGTTAACTATTCAGAGAAAAACCTTCCCCATTCCAATATTTTCCTAATCACGTTCCTGGTTGGAACACAGGCACTGAATTTGGAAACTGAAGCCCATTTCCTGTCTAAAATGGTTTTCGTTCATTGAATGTGAACGCTTGTTTTTTATTGCAAAGTTGTTTACAAAGCTTGAATTGCTGGAATTCATTTCTTTAATGAACAAAAGAGTGATGGAATATGGAGCTGGAAGGAATTCACAGAGGGCTGCGTGCAACTGGCAGCGTTTTTAAGGAAAAGTTTTCAGTTCTCATGGAGGCTCCTCAGTCCAAATTGGAGGAACATTCAGGTAAAATTCTTTTAATGAAAGAAATGAATAACTGAGAAAAAGGAAGTTGGTAACCTCTTCAAACTAAACAGAGCTTGTTCTCATCCAAAAGAATCATTCATTCAGCAAATATTAATGAACATAAAATCCTTACTACATGCCAGGCATCAGGATACAAAGTTCACTAAGACTGATCTGTACTCATAAAATGTAACCGGTAATTTTATGTTCTTATGAAAAGTGGCAAATGACTGCTATTCTTAGAGGCAGTTCGTTGAACTGAGAGCAAATTACATTCAGAACCCTAACAGGTAGAACAATAAAATCAACACATGAGGCTGAGATCAGCCGGAAATACAAGTCCCCTTCAATACCAAAACTCGATAGAGAGTTGACTTATAGAATATATGCATCAAAAGAAAGCATTCTTTTGTTTAATTTTTTTAAAAAAATGTAATCAAAATAAAATTAACGATTCCTTAATGTTCTCTAATTTAAATTGAGATACAATTCACATACCATAAAATTCACCATTTCAAAGTGAACAATTCAGTAATTTTTAGTATATTCACAGAGGTGTGCAATCATCACCATTACCGAATTCCAGAACACTTTCATCACCGCAATGAGAAAACTCTGTACCCTTTAAGCAGTCACTCACTCTTCCCTCCTTTTCCCAGCCCTGACAACCACTAATTTACTTTCTGTATCTATGGAGTTGCCTATTCGGGACATTTCATGTAAATGGAGTCATACTATATGTGGTCTTTTGTGATTAACTCCTTTCACTTAGCATTATGTTTTTGAGACTCATCCACACTGTAGCATGAATCACTTCATTCTTCTTTATAGTTGAATAATATCCCATGGTATGGATAGACCACATTTTGTCCATCTATTCATCAGTTGATGGGCATTTGGGTTGTTCTCACCTTTAGGCTATTATGAATAATTCTGTGATGAACATTCATGTACATGTTTTTGTGTGACCATGTTCCTTTCATGGTCAACTTAGAAAGAAAGAAAAGCAAGAGTCAGAAAGGTACCCAGCACTGTGCCAATGACAGCAAATGTATCAGTAGTCTGTTCCTTTTGTTGCTGAATAGTATTCCATTGTATGAAGATATGACTATTTATTTACCAGGTGTTAGGATGCTTGGGTTGTTTCTAGTTTTGGGTAATTATGAATAAAGCCAGTATAACACAGGTTTTTGTGTGAATATAAATTTTAACTTCTCTTGGGTAAGAATCTAGGAGTGGATTACTGCATCATATAATTCTACACTTAACTTTATAAGAAACTGCTAAAATCTTTTCAAGGAAACCCAACCCTTTTTCATTTCTACCGACAATGTATGACTTCCAGTTGCTCCATATCCTTGCTGACATTTGATATTGTCAGATTTTTGTCTGTTTCATTTGTTTTTAACCATTCTAATAAGTGTACAGTAGTATCTCATCAATAGTTTCGATGCTTTAAATCATCCTAGCTGGGTTTTTTAATACTGTTTTTTATTTGGCAAGCATTGGGTTGGCCACAAATTTCGTTCGGGTTTTTCTGTAAGATATTATGGAAAAACCCGAACAAACGTTTTGGCTGACCCAATAACTTGTTTTGTTGTTACTGTTGTTGTTTTTCTCCTTAGTGTTTACAAAAACTTGCACAGATGTAGAGAAAATAGTATAATAAATCTGCATAAACTGATTACCCAAGTGTCAATGATTATCAACATTTTGCCAGTTAGTTTCATCAAGCACTACTACCATTTTCTGGTTTTTTTCTGTAGTTCTTTAAAGCAAATCTCATACTTTATTTCATGTCACTATTAAATATTTCAATATGAATCCCTTGAGTGACTTTAAAAATAAAACAAAATGTAATCAAAACAAGATTAACAATTCCTTAATGTTCTCTAATATATAGTCTATGTTCAAATATCCCCAATTGCCTCAGAAGTGTCTTTTTAAAGGTTATTTTGTTTAAATTTAATTTCCTTATGACATTAAGTGGAAGCTAAAAAATCCGAGGTCCTACTCTCTCCAAATGATTGAGGTTCCACTGAATTTTCAGAAATAGTTTGAAGTTAGTTCAGATTTTACCCAAGTTATAGTTTAGCTATTCCAAATTATATTTTTATTGCACAGAAGTAGTTGGGGATTATAAGGCAGATATTAAGAATACAGAATTGGTGTATCATTTAACTCACAGATCAAAATACTGAAAAAATGACTGCTACTATTAAACCGTGCAGCCAACTGATTCTGTTGGCAGTGAAAACATGTGTTGGCATTACCAGCCCAGGGTACGGCAGAAAGGACAAATACAGAGGTGGGGACACAGGAAGGGGTTCTTTATTTGGCCACCAGACAGGAAGACTTGCTTCTCACACCTGGCATTGTTCCATACAAGGCTTGTTCATAGTAGGCCCTCAAAACAACTGGAGAATTAATTAAACATCCTATCAGGGGCTTCAGCCAAAAAAAATTTTGGTTTTGTTTTGGAATAAAACCCAAATAAGAAAATTTTAAGTCATGTCAGTTTTAACTTTCACTTCATTTAATAAGCAGACAATATTTTATTTTGAATTAGTTCCACTTTAGTTCACAGTTGAGTCATACAAAAATCCAGAAATCACTATGTAGATTTGAAGATAAGCAACTTGTTCTGTTCTAATTTTTAAATTAATATCTCAGTTTAAATTCCTGGTGGTAACAAGACTTTTCTTCAATGCAAACTGTCGTGCTGTGTTATATGGCTCTCTACATCCCCTCAGCTCTTTTTCAGAGTTTGCACAAATGTATTTGCTAGCTCTATTACCGCTTGGTCCAGATAACAAGGCTCAAGGAAATGTAGCCTGTACAATAAGAATATAAACGCTGTTTAAAATCAGACTTCAGAGAGGGTCAACATGGCATAATCTGTCTAAGTGATCTGTAATTCGCCTCTCTAGATAGTCATCGAGGCCCTGGAGCAGTTTAAAAGGTAGTAGCTGCCCAAAACTGTTTACCATTAAACAAAGGTTTGCTTTTCTTTTATGTGGCAGGAACAAAGGTGCACTTCTAAATCTGTGTCTGAAAAATGTGTAGGCTTCGAAGACTCCTATCCACTCTATAACTCTTGGTTTTCGTATCCAAAACAAACCTTTTAAAGTGTTCTGGGGGTTTGGGTTTGGTTTTTTGGGGGTTTTTTTAGCTTAAAAATTAACAATAATTTTATTTGTTTACTTTCGCCTGTGTCAGCAATTTGTTCTTGTTTTTTTGTTTTCCCTTGGTTGGGTGATCTGAGCGAAGGTATGTGGGTTTTACTTCTGGGGGCAAAGCTGACATAAAGAAAACTTGGAAAACCCAAAAGAGTCCTGAAAGGAGGGTGTATTACACTGAAATGTATCCCGACAATTGGCAGAATATTTAATAACACTGAGTCATCATGATGGGGAATGTGCCCTTCATAAGGACAAAGATGAGTTTTCATCATGGAGAATATACACCTCTCTTATTGAACCATGGTGCAATTTAGCAGTCCATATAGTTGCCTTCCATGGTAGCTAAAAAGTAAACATTAGCATTTTTGTTCACTGTTCAATTTCATAAAGTTAGCCCACTGCATTGCTTCCATCTTCAAAAACGCCTAGTTTCATTTTCAAGGCAACTCTAGAAGACGTAACATTTTAAGCACTAGGGGACTCGACACTCATACATACATAGCCTCTCATGGATTCAATTAGTCACCATTAGAACCTGAAGATCTAAGTTTCTAAGTTTCTGCTTAAGGCAGGTCTCCCCCAGGGCATTGTGCTCTGTCACAGTTACATTTGGTTTCTGCCAAGTTCTCTATTTGGAACTTAGATTGTCTTTTTAGACCTTCACCAGTGGAAGGACAATGCCAGGCTTTTCATTAGTGTAATGGACCCATTTGCCAAAGCTAACAGAATATGATGTTACTGATCAAATTCCTTAAACATGTTGGCAAAGTCATCGCTTGATTCTACCTATTAGAATTGTGGTTTTCTTCCTTTCTTTCTACTACCAGATGAAAGAGAAAAAGATAGTAATGTTTTATAACCAGAGTTTTTCAACCTCCTTGGCACTACGAAGATCTGGGGCAGGATCATTCTTTGTTGTGGGGGCCATCCTGTGCATCATAGGATGTTTAGCAGCGTCCCTGGCCTCTACCCACTAGATGTCAATACCCGCCCCCACCCCAGTCGTGACATTCACAGATATCTCCAGAAACTGCAAAATGTCCCTTGGGGGACAAAATCATCCCCTGTTGAGAACCACCATTTTATAACCAGCAAGACAAGTATCTATCTTCTGTCTTTTGAATGACTTATTCATTGATACATTCCACAGTCAACTACTCTATAAAAGAGTGGTGCTGGACACTAGGTGGCGCTAGACATGATCTGTGCGTGATGCTTATCTTCACAGAGTTTATGGATTAGCCTAGGAAGCCCCCAGTCTAACCTTGTTCCTAACATCCCCCTAGCAAGAGCCCTGAACCACAGGCAATACAGGCTAGGACCCATTCTGTGAACTCACATCTAGCCTTGCCTCATGACCTCTGTGTTTGCCCCCAAATCCCCAAACCACAGCACTTATGTGGCCTCCGTGACCATTCCAAAGGATGATCCCACTGTCTTTTGAGCTGTTTCACGGTACTGGCTTTGTACCATTCATGACCTACTGCCTGGTTTACAGGTGCTATGTACAGCTCATCATTTTCCTATAGCACCCCCCCTTAGATGGCTGGTTGGTTGCCTGGATGGATGGTTGGGTCAGTTACTGTGGAGCACCTTGGTAGCCAAACTAAAGAGTTTGGAGACAAATATTTTTTTTTGAGTATGAGAATGACATGACCAAAACAATTACTTAGAAATATCATCATGTAACACTGTGCTAGAAAGACTGGAGAAGGGAAAACCTGAAGGCACGGAGGTAGTAACAAAATTATTTTATATTCTTCCTATGGATCAATAGAGTACATCAGCAGAATAATGGCAACGTGAATGAGGAACAAAAAGGAGAACTATTTTAAATAAAAAATAAATAAGGTTTTGAAAGAGGAAGTGACCATTACAAAGGAAATGGAAGCCAAAGGACTCCGAAGTTTGGAGCGTGGGGATCTAAAAATATGGTTTCTTCACTAAATACAGATAGAAGTATTGAGATGAGCCAGGGATGTTCTGATGGACTGAGGTCATCATTCTTCATGTAACTTCCCTCCTTTGAAAGTAATATTCTTATGAATATCCTACTCTTAAAGTCAGCAGTAATCTAAGAGCAACCAAATTCAGGAGTCAGATGATTCACTCTGTGAACATCGCATGGAAAACACTGATGAGTAAAGCAACAGAATATGGATAAAAGAGGACTTACAGGATCCCTCCACTGCTATGAAGAGAACAGACTATAGTGGGTCTAGGGTAGAAGCAGGGATATCATTTAGAAATCTATTACATCAGACTCTGGTGGCAGGGATGGAGACTATGAGAAGTGGTCAGATTAGAGATACATTGTGAAGACTGAGCCAACAGAGCTGTAGATGAATTCAGTATAAGAAGTAACTTAGGGACTCCCCTGGTGGCACAGTGGTTAAGAATCCGCCTGCCAATGCAGGGGACACGGGTTCGAGCCCTGGTCCGGGAAGATCCCACATGCCATGGAGCAACTAAGCCCATGCGCCACAACTATTGAAGCCCGTGTGCCTAGAGCCCGTGTTCCGCAACAAGGGAAGCCACCGTAACGAGAAGCCCGCGCACCGCAACGAAGAGTAGCCCCCGCTCGCCGCAACTAGAGAAAGCCTGTGTGCAGCAACGAAGACCCAACGCAGCCAAAAATAATAATAAAAAAAAGTAACTTAAAAAAACAAACCAACCCAAGTTTTATGGCATGAATTACTGAGTTGAGGAATTTAGGGAAGTAGCCAGTTTGGGGGGATATCAAAAATTCATTTTTTGACATGGTAACATTAAGGAACTTGTTAGATATCCAAGCACAGATGTCAAGTAGCCATCTGGAAATATGAATCTAAAGTTAGGTGCTTGGCTGGAAATAAAAACACGGGAGTGGTATTGCACAGAGTTCTTAATTGCAGACGACAGAATCCACTCTTGCCAGTTTAAATAGAAAAGGGATGTTACATAGCTCCAAGGATTTTGGGGTGAGATGGAACGACACTTGGTTGTTATGCAGCCAGAAACAATGTAGCCAGGGCAAATGTCTAACCACACCAGGGGCAAGTTCTAATGGAAACACCACTGTTGCTACTACCCACTGTGATGTTAGGAACTGGACATTGGAAATCTATCTGACTTGCCTCAGACAAGGCAGACACCTCAGCCATCATGAAAGGTGACCCTGTCTCTCCTAGGCATGACTGCACCCGAATCTTGCACTTCTGTGCATTTGAGTCATAGAACTTTGGTCACATGTCTCCATTCTAGCTACAAGAAAAACGTACAATTTTAGCTTTACAAGCTCTCCATTAATGGAAGGCAAGCTAGAGGGGTTTGGAATGAGTGTTGAATAAGTCCATTTGCTATATCTGCTTTAGGGAGTCATTGGTGTATAGGCGGTATTTACAGTTTTGGAATTGGGCGAGGCCACCAGGGGAGAGAAGAGGAACAATGCCTGGGATGAGTCCTTAGGCACCCCAATACTTAGATGTCCAGGAAGGAGATTGAGAAGGGTCAGGTAGTGAGGAAAAGAAGAACTAGGAAAAGTGTGGTATCCTAGAAGCTCAAGGAATAAGTGATCAACTGAAGTGAATGGTGCTTTGAGATAAATTATGGACAGAGAACTGCCTACTGGATTTGAAAGCACTGACATCATTTGTGACTTTGACAAGAGGCATTTAAATAGATTGATTAGAATGGGTGCAGAAGAGCTCTGGAGAGGCTGAAGTGAAGACAATGTGTATAAAGGGGTAAAGACGTGTTGCTGGGAGTTAGGGGTGAAAATGGGACCAAGTGAAGATCTTCTTTCAAGTGGGAGATGTTTAAAAATTTAAAATGAGAGTGGACAACCTTGTCTTGTTCCTGATCTTAGAGGAAATGGTTTCAGTTTTTCACCATTGAGAACGATGTTGGCTGTGGCTTTGTCATATATGACCTTTATTATGTTGAGGTAAGTTCCCTCTATGTCTACTTTCCGGAGGGTTTTTATCATAAATGGGTGTTGAACTTTGTCGAAAGCTTTTCCTGCATCTATTGAGATGATCGTATGGTTCTTCTCCTTCAATTTGTTAGTACGGTGTATCACGTTGATTGATTTGCGTATATTGAAGAATCCTTGCATTCCTGGGATAAACCCCACTTGATCATGGTGTATGATCCGTTTAACGTGCTGTTGGATTCTGTTTGCTAGTATTCTGTTGAGGATTTTTGCATCTGTGTTCATCAGTGATATTGGCCTGTAGTTTTCTTTCTTTGTGACATCTTTGTCTGGTTTTGGTATCAGGGTGATGGTGGCCTCGTAGAATGAGTTTGGGAGGGTTGTGATGAGTATCAATAGTTTCTTCCTTTTTATTGCTGAGCAGTATTCTATTTTATGGATGTACTACCACTTCTGTATCCGTTCACCAATGATGAACACGTGAGTTGCTTCCAATTGTAAGTGATTATGAATAGAAATGCTAATTACTTTCAGTTTTTTGGTGTCCACAGATCAAGAGATGTCTTCATTTTTACTGGGTAAGTATGGAGTGGGGCTGCTGAATTATAAAATAAGTGTATGGTTATCTTTTATCTACACTGGTGTGGTAACCATTTTATATTCCAACCAGCGATTTATCTCATATCCTGAGAACTACCTAAACTCATTTATTAGTTCTAATAGATTTTTTGTAGATTCTTTGAGATTTTCTACAATCATGTTGCTGAAAAAGACGGTTTTACTTATTCCTTTCTAATATGTCCCTTTCTAAAAAAACTGCCTTATTTCACTGGCTAGGAATTCATATTGACTAGAAGTACTGAGAATAAACATCCTTGCCTTATTCCTATATCTTGGGGAGAAAATATTCAGTCTTTAACAGTAAAGTATGATGGATGTTTCTGTTGATGCCCTTTATCAGAATGAGGAAGTACTTTGTTTTTCATGAATAGACGCTGAATTTTGTCGAATGATTTTTCTGCATTTATTGAGATGAGCATGATGAATTTCATTGATGTTTGAATGTTAAACCAATCTTGCGTTCCTAACGTAAGTCCTATTTGGTCATAACTTATTTTTTTTCACGCATTTTATTTGCTAATATTTTGTTAAGAATTTTTATGTTTATGCCCATGAGGGATATTGGTCTGTTATTTTCTCTCCTTTAAATGTCTTTGTCTGGTCTTGGTTTCAGGGTAACACTCGCCTCATAATTTGAGTAGGAATGTGTTTCATCTTCCTCTATTTTCAGGATGAGTTTATATAAAAATGTGTTATTTCTTCTTTCGATGTTCATAAATTTTGCTGGTGAAGTCATCAGAGCCCAGAGTTTTCTTTGTTGGAAGGTGTTTAAATACAAATTTAATTTCATTATTTAGTATAGGATTATTCACGTTACCCATTTCTTCATGGGTGAGCTTGAGTGTTATGTTCAGTATTTTTCATTGCATTTACGTTATCAAATTTATTAGTATAAAGTTGTTCATAATAGTCCCTTTATTCCCCTTTTGGTGTCCTTAGGATCTTTTTTTTTTTTTTTCTTTTTAGGACCTTAAATGATGCCTCCTCTTTTATTCGGGATGCTGTTCATTTGTGAGTTCTCCCTCTTTTCTTGAACAGTTTGGCTCAAATTTTATCAATTTGATTGGTATTTTTCAAAGAAACGTTCTGGGGCAGAATGGAGGTTTCGTGAAGTCAAAGGTAGGAATGCATAACATGCTTTGAAGAGAGACAAAGGCCAAGCCAGCGCTGCAGGCAGTCATGACTAGAATTCTTAAGCCCTGTGAGAAATCAAGCTGCGCAGAATTCTGTTCTAGCACTGGCTTCTCTTGGTTGCGTTAAGTGACCACTTAGAGTGAAAGCAAAGCTCAGCTCCCCATGCTGAGCCGTACACCTGAACGCTCTGGAAACTTGTCCTTATTTTATTCTCCTTCAAAACCCTACAGCCTGCTGACCAGGTGAAAGAAAAGAACATATGGTCTCTATTTAATTCCTTCGTGCTTAGCGCCAAGACAAGAGGAGGTTGAAGAGTGAAGATCTCTTGGCTGTCTGCAATGCTTTCCTTTAATCTTACTTTATTTACTAAGAGCTAATAAAAAATCTGAAGTGCTTAAGTCTCGAGTGTTGTTTTTCTTCTGGGCATTGGTATTTGATTTGTTGCTTGGTCTGAACCCCCCTAACTCTTTTTACTGCTGAATGTGCCACTGTGAACCTCCTTTTTAAGGCTCTTTTCATTCTCCTTTCTTTGATATATTTTTCAGCTTCTCAAAGTTTGTCTTTTCCCACTCATTCAAATTATTCTAAGTTATTTTAAAATATAATAATATTGGACTTATAAAAGTAACAATTTAATTATAAAAGTAATGGTTACATGAACAATTTTGGAAGAGAGGAGAAAATCATTTATAATCTCACTGCCCAATTGCAGTAGCTTTTTATTCTCTTTTAATATACGTATCGCATTCTGCAAACTGACAGTCAGAGAGTGTACAGAATTCTTCCCCAAATGTCTTTCATTCCATGTTATCCTATCAACACGGTTCTCTGTTTGCTAACTCTCCTTTGTAATTGCTAGGTTGGATATTCAAGTGACATTGCCTCAATTTACTTAGCCATCCTGCTATCAGTGGGACATTTAGAATGATAATATCTGTTTTTAAGGCCACGTTAACACTGACAGGAGCTTTGTAAAGCGATCAAACCTGCACAAAATTAACATGTAAGGGCCAATAATGTGTGACATTTTAGATATGAAAATGACAAGTTGTAAAAACTTTGTGACAAATAATCAACAAGAACAATAATTCTTCTTGTTGAATAATAATAATAATTATTGTGACAAATAATTCTTTGGTTATTTTCAAGACATACAGCTGTAGATGGGGGATGTGAGCATAGACATGACTGGAGTACCAGCATCCTTCTTAGAAAAGGAGAGGATGGCTATTAATGGAATCATCCATCCCCACAGAGGCAATTTCCTGCCATATCATTTCTGAAATTTATCCTTGAAAATGTGATCCTTGATACTATATCCAACTCCCAGGTCAAACTAACTTTTACCTTTAATATTTGTACAAGATAAATATTTATTTATCAATTATGTCGTAAGTAGCTTTTTAATTATCTTCCCGATTCTAAGAGTCACATCTTCTAATATTTTATTTGGAGCCTTTAAAAAACTGAATTGTTCTTCTCAGGGGTTCATATTTCTCTATAGACAATAAAAACTGAGAATAAGAGCTTAAGAAACCTGAACGCATCGTCACTATTAAGTCTGATCACCTTGTTTTTTGAAAACCAGGAAATTGTAAAATAGACAGAAACATGCTCTTACCCTTTGTAAATTACTCACTGTACTACCTCTTTTTAAGTATTGTGCTTCTTAGTATATCAATTTCTTTTCTTTTTAAAATTATTTTAACTTGTTAATAAAATACTTAGGATAGGGTATTAAGAGGTACAAACTATTATGTATAAAATAAGCTACAAGGACATATTGTACAACTCAGGGAATATAGCCGATATTTTATAAAAACCGTAAGTGGAGTATAACCTTTAAAAATTGGGAATCACTCTGTTGTACACCTGTAAAAAATTAAAAAAATAAAATACTTAAAATGTACAGAAATCCTTGAGATTCTTAATATGATCAACTCCTAGTCAAATAGATTTTACCAATACTAAAACCCTGTAATACTCTTACTAGATTACTTTTTCCTTACTCATTCCATTTTTAATACCTTTTCCCTTTTTAATACATTTTTCTTTAATTCTATTTTATAATACATCAGTATGTCTGTTTTTGTTTGTGTGCACACGTATGTGAGATTTGATATTTCCCTGAATATCCTTTTTTTAATCCCTTTATTTGAAAATATTTTGTATCACTGTGTTTTATGTTTCTCTTGTGAGCAGCATATATTTTATTATTTATCCAATCTGATAATCTTCATGGTTAATAAATATATTAATCTTTTTGCATTTATTCTGACAAGTTAAAATTTCTGTAACCTTTTACTTTTTTCTTTATTCTCTGCTACTAATTGTTTTCCTTTTTTGACTTCTGTTGGATTAATAACTTTTTCTGTTCTTCTTTTAAAAAGATATCGTTTGCATTTATATTACTTCAGTGGCTCTTCATGTTAACATACATTGCAATTCTACAATTTTCTAACAACTTTAAGGTTATTTGATGGTCCCACTCTTTTCCAGGGCAAAGCAAGTACTTTAATGCCTTAAATTCCATAGAAAATTCCACACCCTCTCTTTTTATTATTGTTCGTAATTTTACTTTGTTCTCTTTCAAAAAATAAACTTATTTCTTGTCAGAGTTATGTCCATTTACATATTTTATTAATTTTATGCTCCCCTTTTTTTCTTGTATCCCACATTTCCTCCTGGGTTTACATTTCTTCGTGCAGAAGCCCCTCACTCCTTGGTACTTTAGTGAGGGTCTCTTGAGGGTAAATTCACTTAGTCTTTGTGAAACTGAAAACGTCTTTATTTTGCTTTTGCTCTTGAATGACAGTTAACTGAGTATAAAACCCTAGGTTGACATTTACCATCAGCACGTTGAGACTATTAATCTTACATTATCTTCTAGCATCTATTTCCAATTATGAAGAAATGTCCTGGGAGTCTACCTGACAACAGTCCATTCTCTGTCTTTCTCTCTCTGGCAGCTCTTAAGACCTTCTGTATACTACCCTTCATGTTCTGTAGTTTCATTACTATGTGTCTAGGTGTAGATTTATTTTCATTTAACCTCCTTAGCATGGGGGGCATTCTTTTAAATTGAGGACTTGTCTTTCTCCGATTTAGATATATTTAAGCTATTGTAACAGTCATTTCCTCTAATCTGACACCATTTCGACCAGTTAGGGGGTTGAGGTACCTCGTCCCAGTCTCGAGAGGGTGGAAGTCTAAGCTCTGCACCTGGTGTTTGCTGGCAAGGGTGGTCATGCGCCTCCAGTCTTCTCTGTGGTGTTTCACTAGAGTGGTTAGTATCTAAAAGTTCTTTATGTTGCTAGTCTGTCCTCTTCCTGATCCTTTAGCTAGAGAGAGATGGCTTTTCTCAGGTGTTTGGGTTTTTTTGTGTGTTTGTTTGTTTGTTTGTCTGTGCCTGTTAGCATTTCCAGGTATCCAGTCTGGGGCATATGATATACAAAGGAAACCTCAGGTTCCAAGATCCCTAGTGGGTCTGCCTTCTTTTCTACACCTTTCTAAGCATTATGCTTGTTTTATGTATTGTGTTCAGAGTTTTTAGTTCTACCTACTTGGAGAAATAGGGAAAAGTATGTCTACTGCATCTTCTTGGAAACAAAACCCATGTATTTTAAAGTCTTTGTCAGTTTCCTCTATAAATTAATTTTAAGTGGGAAGAACAACTACTTATTTACTTATCGATATTTCTGGCTATGTTTGTTGCATTAGATTTCTTCGCTTGCTTTTGCATTCTGGTTTGTAAGATCATTTGAAGAGGGAAGTCTTGCTTTATTTCTCTTTCTCTCTCTTTCAATTATCACCCATCTCTTTCTAGTAATTTTGTTGTTTCTTTCTCCAGACCCTAGACGCCAATTCTAGCACCAGGTTGAAAATGTAACTCAGGGTCTCTGCTCTTTGCACTAAGCAAGAGTTATCACAGACCTGGGTCCCAAGCCATTCGGTGATTTGGTTAAGCTCCTAGTTAACCAACTACGCCTGAGGTTTCCCACAGGCTTGGCCCATAGGTAACAAATTGTGAGCATGGTCCCGGGCAGTGAGTGGCAGCAGGTTTCTCAGCCTCCTTTCATTCGTGAGGTAAAAGGAAGTCCCATCTCAGCCCCAGCTTTAAGTAATGAGCCTATCCTAGTGCATCTCGAGTGGAGATGGAGAATCAGAGAGTACTTTAGTTGCTCCTACTTTGCAGAAGTCCAACTACCTGCTATCAGACTCAGATTCCAAGAAGTCGCTTGCTTCACCACTGCCTGCCATTTTGCTCTTCTGTTGTATTTCTGGACCACAGAACCGTTTAATTACATGCTCTCTAAAAAAATCTTTTTGATATCTCATTGTCATGTGCTGGGAGCAGAAACTGTACACCAAAGCGTGAACTTACTGGGTCATCTAGCTGGAAAATCTAAACTTCTCTTAAGTATGTTTTGGAAACACTTGGAGGAAATAGTTTATGTAAGATAACAAGCTCCGAAATCCAAAAGCATCTTGAAGTTTGTTTCATAACAGAACCAGTTTTTTTAAAGAGTGACATCGTCTATTTATTAGCCATTTTGATATGTAATTATGCAGTTCTCTTACACCCGCTTCACCTCAACCTACTATCCAAATATGGGGAGATGGTAACTTTCTGCTACATTGTTATTGAACATTATTGGGTAAATATAAGCCAATTGTTTACCATGATTAAATTAATTTTCTTGTAAACTTTATTTTCTGGTGCTAATAACTGTCTCATTTTCCTTTGCTTCATTGTCTTTTTACTTATGGTCAATTCTTCCAATACTTTGAAATATTATGGCAATGCAGATTTCTATGTGATCAAATCTCTCAGTCCCTATACCCTTTTCTCCTTTCTGACTTTCTTCTTATACTCTTCATCTTCTTTTTCCATTAGGACCAGTTACTTTCTTGGACTGCTGACAGTTGTCTTCTTAAAACTTCTCTTTCCCATCAACCTTCTCCTCTTTCCCGTGCTGCATCTCTCGTTTTCAGGACTTGAGTTCTTCTTTCTTGGTTCACTATAGTATGGCCCATGCTCCAGGAACTTCCTAAGATGCACTAGAAAAACCTTTGAATATGTCTGTTTTGCTCTCATAAAATGATGAGTTTACTCTCATAAAATGATGAGTTTAGCTAGTACAGCATTCTCGGTTGGAAATTATCTTCCCCCAGAAGTTTTGGAAGTCACTGCTCCATTTTCTTCCAGTTAACAGAGTTACTAAGTCCAAAATAGTTTTCATTCCTGATCTTTCATATAGGACCTGATTTTTTCCCATGGAATATTTTAGGATCTTATTTACATTCTGCAATTTCATAATTGACGTACCATGATGTGGGGTTTTTAAGTTCTTCGAATTATGCTCTTGGCAGGTCTTTTCAAGATGGTTATTTATGTACTTGAGTCCTAGAAATTTTTCTTGAGTTGTGTGGCAGAGACACCTAAACTCCCATTGGAATGTTGTTTTTCCCCTTTGTTATGGTCTGAATGTTTGCATCCCCTCAAAATTCATGGGTTGAAATCCTAACCCCAAGGTGATCGTATGAGGAGGTAGGAGCTTCGGGACGTGATTAGGTCACGAGGGTGGAGTCTTCGTGAATGGGATTCGTGCCTGTATATAAAAGAGGCTCCAGGGCACTTGCTAGCCCCTTCCACCATGGAAGGACATAGCAAAAAGTTGGTAGTCTGCAACCCGGAAGAGGGCCTTCAACAGAACTTGACCATACCGGTAACCCTGATCTTGGACTTCTAGCCTCCAGAACCGTGAGCAATACATTTCTGCTGTTTATAAATCACCCAGTCTATGGTATTTTTGTTATAGCAACCTGAATGGACTAAGATAGAAAACAGAGTTTTGTTTTTCCCTCTCCAGAGTCCAGCCCCCTCCTTGCATCCAGGTAGGCCAGATGATAAGTTCTCCCCAGTGAAGTGGGAGAAGAAGTGACATGTGGTACTCCGGGCCAGTAATGAGGAAGTCGGCAGATTGCTCTATTCTCTTTTCCTCCACTTGCCAGTGAAAATGAAGGTGCAAATATCAAGGTGCTGGGATGGCAGAGCCACAAGATAGAAGGCTCATGGGTCCCTTAGTCATCACGGGGAAGAAGCAGTTGGTAACCAGTAACCAGGAATGTTTACCTGTTGTGTGAGCGAGAAATGTCACTTTAGTTTTATTAAGTCACTGACGTTTAGACCTTATTTGTCATAACACTCAGTGCTCCCTGACTGATACATTTCTCTGAAATATTCTGCCAACTGCTTTCTCTGCTCTCAATTTCTAGAATGTTGATCAGTAAGATACTAGACTTCCCAGATTAACCTTCTAATTTTTAATCTTTTTTTTCACTTTGTATCTCTGACTTTTTTCTTTTCCACTTTGTATCTCTGACTTTTTTCTTTTCCACTTCTAGCGGTATTTATTTGAAAATTTCTTCCAACCGTTCTATTAAAAACATTGGAGGGGAGAGGGAGGGAGCTATCATATTTTTAATTTCCAAGAGTACTTTCCTTTGATTCTTCTTCTTTTATAGCATGTAGTTCGTGTTTGAGTCAATATTTTCCTTATCTCTGAGGATAAGAATTACAGCTTTTAAAATTATTTTCCTGCTTCTTATATCATTTATTTCCTTTTTGTATGTGTGTATTGAAAGCTATTCCTCAATGTCTTATGATCCAGGGTAGCCCTGTTTCTTTAGATTGAAGCACTAGAAATCTGACTGAATGTTCTGTGTGTGGCACGGGGGAGCGGTGATGGTCTTGCCAACTAGTGGGCTTCCTGTAGGGCAACTGGATGGCCAATAGCTTCTTCATTGGACCTCCAGTTCTGTGCCTTGGGTTTTCAACTTGGCCCTGATATTCTGAGAGCCATACAGGGGCAGGAGGCCGGGTGGGGGCATGGAATGAAGTTTCCATAACGTTTTATGCACACTTGCGTTTCACCCTCACCTCCACCTTAAGATGTGTCATGTGTTCCCCCCCCCCGCCCCCCATCCTCCTGCATTCTGAAGCCTCTCTAGTTCAATGTCTCCATGGAATAAGACTCCTGGTCTTATTACAAGGATTAAGGGGAAATAATTACCAGATAAGAAAGCTAAGGCTGGACTGTGGAAGCAGAGCAGGATTGCCCAATTGGCATAGTCCAGAGTTTTACAGGTCAAGTAATGTATTAATGATTATTTTGGCCAGGATATGGGCAACACAGGAGACACAGTAAGTGGTGTATGGTTTGGGGTCCTATCTGATTGACCTTCCTGTAGGATAGAAGGATCCCAGCAATGATAACCTGGATCATCAGGATATCTCACTGTGGGGTTTTCCTAAAAACAGAGCCTGAGATGATGACTTGAGTGAATTTGGCACGTGATATTTGAAATAGAACTGACGGAACAAGGAGAGTGAGACAGGAAGGGAGAAAAAGCCACAAAAGACTGAGTTACTGATTTAATAGAGTGTGGGGAACTGGGGCTCAAGCCCAATCAAAACCATCTGAAGAGCCAGTAAAACAGACCTCAGAAATGTCACATCAAATGAAATGGAAATAAGGTTATCTGTCTATGGACTCTCACTGCCCCCCTTATCAGGGTCATTAACATGACCCTGGGAGCATTAACATCCCCCTCACACTTCAGAGCAGTGGTTGTTTAACACCTGAAGAGTCTCCCCCTGCTTTGGAGAGAGCTCCCACCATCCCAACAAAGAGATGCTGAGATGGAGATGCTGCAAGCTGGCAGAATGCACCATGTTCATCCCAGCTGCACGGAGATCAGTTAGACTAAGAGCACATAGTGAAAGACACCATGAGGATCTGCTACACATGGGTGGCGGAAGATGATACAAGTGACCAAACAAAAGAGAGACGCACCTGCCTAGCTCAAGGGCACCAAGGTCAGAGGGTTCAAATAGAGATCCTCCAAGGAGCCCTCAAAAAGGCCCACATGAAAAACAAACAAACAAACAAAAACAGCTTGAAACAACTGTCAATCACGGCAAAAGCAAAGCCAGCTCAGAAGGGACCAACGCCATTCGTTCCGTCTGCCCTTTCCGACTCCTCCCTATGTGTAGACGCTTGAGCCATCTGGTCAACAGGCTGGAGGACTGGGCAAGAGGAGAAATCCAAGTCCATGCCTCCTTTCTCCACTGGAGGCTTCAAGCCTGGGGAAGTGATGAAGTGCTGCCTTTAAATCAAGTTCAGAGTTCTCATTACTATCCTGGACTCGACACTGACTTGTGAACCAAGAGTGTTTGCAACTCTCTATAACCGTACGAGCTACATGTTACCTAAGAAAGAGCAGAAAAGTTTCCATCTTGGGGCAGGGGACATTCAACCCTTCCAAACAAAGTTCTATGGAGGATGTGGGAGATCAGTTAAGATTGCATTTTGATTGCAGCATCGGTTGTCCTTTTATGATCTAAATGTATCAGGCCATTTTTATAAAATAAAATTCATCTTTGCTTTTCTTTTATTTCTGAGTGACCGTATTTCCCGAAGTGAAAAAGGTGATGAAGGATCTGACAGACAGGAAGTTTGGCTTGAGGCTGTAAGAATCCAAATCCTTTACCATTGCTGATAAGGCCTGGTGTGGTCCTGAGTCTGCTTAGCCCTCCAACTCAGGTAATACCCTCTTTTCTCAAACTCTGTGCTCCAGCCACACTGAAATTCTTTCACTTCCTACAGAACATCACCATGTAGCTCTTCCCCAGTCCTCCATATTGTCATTCTCTCTCCTTTCCTCCCACCTCATCTTTTACACCCACCTAATTACTTACCATTCACTAGATCTCAACTTAAATCCTGCCTCCCCCAGGAAGACCCCCCCAAGCATCCAAGTTTACATCACGTATCCTTCAGGTGGTGAAGTAACTCATGGTGCCCCATCCCTCCCAGCACCTTACCACTACTGTATCTACCTGTTTACTTTACAGGGCACTCTCTGCCCTCACCCACTACCACAGTCTCTGTAGGAGGTCGTCTGGCTGGTTCACATCTGTAGCCCCAGAAATTAGCATAGTGTCTGGCATATAGTGGAAACGCTTGTCAAATGAATTAATTTCTATGTGCATGTTCATAAAACATCTGACAAATGTACACAAATTAAGCCACAGGTTTTTAAAAAATCAGCTTTGCAGGAAGGAAGAAAATGACAATGTGTTGGAACCATCCTGGAAAATTCAGGATTTATGGTGGCTGTATATTATATCCCTTAAGAGAGAGTTTCTCAAAGTGTGGTCCCTGGACCAGCAACATCACTGGGGAGCTTGTTAGAAATGCAAATTCTCGGCACCTCCCCCTAACCAGAAACTCTGGGGGAGGGGTCCAACATGTGTCTTTAACAAGCCCTCCAGGGTACACTCAATTTTGAGAACCACTGCCCTAAATGCCGCTCCCCCCAAAAGCGCTTAAGTCATATTTGGAAGGAGGAGATGGTGTCTATTAAACATCCCTGAAAGTCGAGACCCATGTGATCTCCTCCTTCTTGATGCCATTCAAGTTAACCATCTAAACTAAAGACCTCCCCACACAGCCCATTACCAGAGGACTCAGCTGGAAAGGATTACATGTGAGCAGCGTTGTCAACGTCTACAAACGGGGTCCAGGTGTGCGCATCTGGTACTCCTGGCTAGGAAATCACTGGATTACTTGCTTCATTTAGTTCTACATTTTAACGGTCTGACATTTTAAACTGCATGGCTGAGTTTTTAATCAGATGGGCCTATATCTGTACCTATCTTGGCACGATGACTCACTTTGTGGGAGAGTTGAATTAGCAAGGGCGTTAAGCCTCAGGTTTGGCCAAAGGGAGAGGAAGTGACACTTGAAATGTTTGGCTGATCTATATGTGACCTCGAGATGTGAGATCAAAGCCTCCAGGTGGAGAACAGTGAAGAGCCACGTAGAAATCAACCAGACCCTGCAGTGAGTATAATATGCTGATTCCTTTACCCAAGAAGGTTGTATATTCTTAAAATCCTATCAAGCTCAGGGAGGGGGGAATTCTTGTACCTTGGATCACATTCTGTTTTACCCATGAGGGCCACCAACAAGACCAATGGGACAGACCTAAGACATAGGAAGGAAAGTAAGTTTTTAAATGGAGTAAAAAAAAATAAAATTTTAAAAACCAAAACACAAACAAAAAACAAAACTAGGAGAGTGAAGGGAAGGAAGGAAATAGAGTGAAAAATTTTCAGTTCAGGTTAACAAAAAACAAAGAAAAAATAAATAATGTGCCAGACACTATGTAGAGGAGGAAAAAAAGAGAGAATAAAAATGCTCATCATCTTAGTGCCAAAGGCTATATACTTATCCTCTACAATGTCTCTGTCCATAAGGAAACTGGTAGCCACATGAAGCTATTTAAATTAAAATCAATTAAAATTAAAGAAAATTTAAAATTCAGTGCCTTAGCCACACAAGCCACATTTCCACTGCTAGTTGGTCATATGTGGCTATCATATTGAACAGCACAGATTAGCACACTCCCATCGCCCTAGACGGTTCTATTGGACAATGCTGCTCTAGAACTTACTCTAAGGCCCAACTTCCAAGGATTCCCAAATTCATAGAATAGGGAAAATCAAAGGTAAATGGCCAAGGATGTAAGTAATCTTGCTTTGTTGATGAGTTAGAATTCTCCCTGAAACTCAGTGCAAACATGGCCTGCTTTGTTTAGCTACACATCTCTCAAGCATATACACAATTTAACACAATGAATGTTAACTTGAATGCCTGCTCTGGGCAAGGCACTGCCTTGGGTACCACCTGAAGAGTCAAGGTGCATAGAATGTAGCTCATGTTCTCCAGGGTCACATTCGACAGAAAATGTTAAGACCAGGACACAGTTATAAGAAAAATAGGTACATTGGGAGAGGTATAAATTAAGGTGTGGGTCTCCAGCGTTGCTATGCATATCATAATAGCCTTGTTAAAAACACAAATGCTCCAGCCCCATCTGAAGAGAGAGGCTTCCAGCATCAGGAACATACCTCCTTCACAGAAGCAGACGCCTGCAGGATGGCCGTTGGGTATAAAGAGAGAGGCAGTGTAGGAGAAGGGGCATTCTCCTGTAGGCCAAAAGAAGGAGGTTTTATAAACTAGCTTTGGCACAAACATTTGTGTGTTTTTGACCAAACCACTTCAGCAACTTAACGAGTGACTACTGTCAAAACATCCCATCATGATTTGTTTTTGAATCTTCAAAAGCCAAAAGGACAGTTTGAATCCTTGAGTAGGAAAATGATCTCAGGAGTTAGTGAGAGCTGAATGGAATTAACAGGGAAACAAAGTCCTAAAGTCACCAGAGCTATTCAAAGGCCTTAAGCCAACCTAGAAGACAATATAGCCTATCCTTTGCGGACAGACGAGTCATCTGTTATACTTAACGAGCTATTAATTAATCTAGAGGGATCAGCAATCCTTAAGGGAAGCACACATTTTTTAAAGATACAATAACTTTGGATTTTAGGAAAGCATCCCTGGGGATTGCAATATGTAAAGCTAAGAGCAGCTGGCAAGTATTATGCCCCAAGATGCTGGGCTTATCAGATGACAGAAACTCTGAGGTTCTTAGCCAGGGAGTAACTTTGGGAGCCTACGTTATCAATAGCTATCTCCTGGCCCATCCCTCGGCAGTGACGCCTTTAACGTCAACGGCTGACTGACTCGGGCCAGTGAGATGTACACCTGCCCTGTGTTTGAACAAAACCAGAGAAATCAGCATTATGTTTGCAGTTGACTTTGATAGCATCATAACCTAAAATCGTGTATTAAAATTTTAACTTTTCCATTCTCATCCTGGTTTCATTTTTGTTCTTCTATTCTGGGGTATTGCAAAAACTCATCCCTTCTTTTTTCTCTTTCTTTTCCTCCCTTCCTTCTTACTCCTTCCCATCTTTCTTCCCTTTTTATTTTTTACAGGTTGGAGATGAAGGGGATTGCTCTTTCTTAACAGGATAAAGCAGGTAAACAGCAAGAATGTCGATTCACTCAAGGCTGTCTTAACTTTCTTTGTCTGAACATATCCTGTCACCACCACCAGAATGCCTTCTTTAATGACAATTTCCTGTTGTACCAGATCCCAAGACTTTAATCCTTGTGAAGGGCCAAGCAAATGTTAGATTTGTAAGTCATGTGCAGTTGTTCCAAGGAATTTTTATTGAGTTACACCGGACATGCAGGTTAACAATGCAATTTCTGGCTTTTATTAAACACTAGAAGTCTATGTTTCAATGAACGCAACAAAGAAAACTTTGGGAGCGATACATAGCACATGGGAAGACCATCAGGTAAGGCTGTACTGGTTGTACACTGCTCAACTCCAGGGAGAGCCATTCACAGTCTTTGAAGTGAATAGTGTCCCTGGGAGTTGTACAGTGTACAACCTGCTCAACTGTTCATAACAGCCTTAACAGGAAGCTTTCTAAATAATTATCATAGATTATTTGTTCACTCAATTAAGTATTTATTGGGTGTTTCTCATATGTAGGCTCTGTACTAGATCCTGGTGAGCAAGACTGATTGAGTCTCTCTCTTCATGGAGCTAACACTATACAGGCAGACGTCACTTTATTATGCTTTGCTTTCCTGCGCTTCACAGATACAGCGTTTTTTATAAATTGAAGGTCTGTGACAACCCTGCATCACGCGAGTCCATAGCCACCATTTTTTCAACAGTATTTGCTCGCTTCATGTCTCTGTGTCACGTGTGGTAATTCTTGCAATACTTCAAGCTTTTAAATTATTATATTTGTTATGGTGATCTGTGAGTGGTGATGATCTTTGATGTCACTACTACAGAAGGATTACTGCTTACTGAAGGCTCAGATGATGGTTAGCGTTTTTTAAGCAACAAGGTATTTTTAAATTAAGGTATGTACGTTGTTTTTTAGACATAATGCTATTACACACTTAATAGATTATAGTTTACTGTAGACACAACTTTCATATGCACAGGGAAAACAAAAAAGTCATGATTTGTTTTATTACAGTATTCACTTTATTGTGGTGATCTGAAACTGAACCTCCAATATCTCCAAGGTATACCTGCATTAGGAGAGTCAAATAATTAAGCAAGCACTCATGATTAAAGCTGGGATACAAGACGAAATACATGGTGCTACGGAGCACAGAGGATGCAGTCCCTTTGGGGAGGGGCCAAGAGAGGTTCTTAAAGGAACTGATGGTGATTTCAAAATACTAGGAATGAATAGAAATTCGGCCAAGTGAGTGGATATGGTTGGCTTGGGGAGGTAGTAGGGGGTGCTGAGAAGAGACTGTTTCAGGAAGAACATTATGCATGAAAAGGACAGAATGATGTGCGGCACACTGAGTCATCAGCTACTTCCTGCCGCCACTTTTGTTGGAGCCAAGTGTACTTGTGCTCTCAGTGCCCAGGGCAGAACCGAGCCGTGGGTCCTGCTTGGGGAAGTCGTCATCTCTACGCAATCACCTGGACAGCTGTGTTTTGCCCCTACTTAATGACACTTGTCTCTAATCTTATGCTTTGTTTCAAAGCAGTCAGAGTATTTTACTCCCCACTTGACTGGGGGAGCCCACTGAGAACAGGGTGTATTAGCTCTCAATGTCCTGTTATTATTCTATCTTTGCATGTGGTAAGTATCCAATAAATATTAGGAGAAAATAATTGAACCATCATCTAACTTATGGTAAATCAATGTGAGATAAGGACTTGGAAACTTTATTTTTCCTTTTCCCAAACTTTCAATTAAGTTAAACCAACATAGACATCTACCTCAGGCAGTCTCCGAGCCTGGTTCTTCTGATTTCAATTGTGCCATTAGTCAACACATAAAGTGCAGTTTCCTGATATTGTAATATGACAGAAAAGGACATTTAAACAAGTAATGATATTTGCAGCAAAAGACTCATGATCTCATGTTTTGATTCCAATCTTATAAACACTTGAAAGTAGCTTTATAGGTGTCTTGGGCTAATTCTGAGAGAGCGTATAGTTCTTGTGCAGTCATTGGAAAGAAAACACAGTATCCTGTTCCAATAAAAGTTTCAGACACGGCAGTAAATCAAGCTCTCCTTTCAGAATACAACATTAGGCCGTTGGTTTGGGCATAACATTTGGTAATATCATTGAGACACTGAAGGCAGTCGTCACAGCCCACATATATCCCCAGTTCCAAGGGCAGCTTTATACCGAAGCCAGAACATGACGTTGGCATGTGGTTTTTACCTGGTATGGAGGAGACCATAGAGACAGCCTGAAATCCATTAACAAGATTAATCTTTGCCTTGACACCAGGGGAGTAGCTTTTCTGAAAGCTCATCAAATATTTTTGTGTCTTCACTAATAAGTGTGCAGTAACAGTGGGAGAAAGTTCTAATTCACTTCATTCAGCTTAGCACTTTTTAAGACATGTTAGATTGCAAATACGTGCACTGACCTAACTCAACTGCACCGTTCCTTTCTCTTGCTAGTGACAATGTACAGTCACAGTGAAGATAAGTGATCTAAAAAGTGGGCTTTCATAATGTGGCTGATATCTTCAGCTTGCATGTAAAGTAGGAGATTTTACATCTAATTTTCTCCTGGTTTTCGGACTACTTTAATTTCTCACAAGATCTGATTCCAGAAGAGCTGTGCCAGATCTCATCAGCCATGACGGTGGTAAAAGTTAGAGAAATACTGACCTCCAGATTTCTCTGGAGAACAAATTCAGATTTAATGCTGCCAATACTCCATATTTCTTGGGAGAAATATGCTAGCATCTTTGATTTCACCTACAGGGATACTCAATAAAAATGAATAAGGTTACTCATTTAAAAGCCTCCCAGCTACTATATGTTCTCATTACTTTTTTTTTTTTTTTTTTTGCGCTACGCGGGCCTCTCACTGCTGTGGCCTCTCCCGTTGCGGAGCACAGGCTCCGGACGCGCAGGCTCAGCGGCCATGGCTCACGGGCCCAGCCGCTCCGCGGCATGTGGGATCTTCCCGGACCGGGGCACGAACCCGTGTCCCCTGCATGGGCAGGCGGACTCCCAACCACTGCGCCACCAGGGAAGCCCTGTTCTCATTACTTTAAATTCTGATGATCTTGGATTACACTGGGCTGTTTCAGCACTTAATTTTTCATAGTTTCTTGAGACTTTCAAACAAAGCAAATATACTCTTCAGGTATAAATAATTGATATGTTACAGCAGAGATATAAACAGCTTTACAACCGAGCATCTTTCCATATTTGCTCTGCACATAGTTGTCCCGTGATTTTTTAAATAAAAGAATAATTCTATCAATATTTCTCCATATCAATCAGCCAAAATATGTTAAGGCCAGACTGTGACTTGGATAATTTTCGAACAATATACTTCCAATTGCAAGATACAGTGCAAACCGCTCAGCACATGCAGTGCACTATTGCTCTGGTCCCTAGGTCTATGTTCTCTCACAGGCCAGCCCAGCTCCCAGGAATAGCCAGTAAAGTGACTGTGCCAGAGTCACCTCAGTGGGCGGCCCCATTCTCCAGGCCACAAGAATGTTTACCTTGCTCTGTGGGACCCTCGATAGCTCCATTCTCTCCCAGAGCTGAGCCCTCAGGCTTCCTACAAAAATCCTTCTCATAACTGAAGGTTCAATCCTGTGCTAGTTGCTGGAACCAATCTTTAACTTCGTTGGAAGGATTTCAGGAACTCTTTTTAATAGCTAGAACACGCTTTCATACTCTCTTGGTGCTCCTGTAACTGGATGTCTTCTTCGTCCCCAGCATAGCTGCCTCACCTGTGGCCTCCCAGCTCACCTCTTGGGTTCAATCTGTAACTTGGTAATTGGAATGAGCTCGGCATCCTCGGGCATGTAGTGTCTTCGTCCCTTCTAGGCACCTTGCAGGGGTGGAGGACTGCGTTCTCTTGCTCCGGATCGGCTCGGGGAAGAACGCTCCTGCAGTCTCCTGCCTGCCTGCTGCGGGGATCGCTCAACACCCCTCTGGCTCCCGAATTTCCTGCCAAGGTGTTACTCCCACTTGCCAGACACTCCACAAGATCTTCTAACCCCTGTTTGCTGTAGGCATGATGGCTGGGTACTGTGATCCACTTGTGTGTTAGCCCACATCCTCTGCGAAGCAAGTGCTGAGACACGACGAAGTGCTCAAGGATTTCATTAGGGGGCACGCCTGTGTGAAAGGAACTAGGCTGGGGAGTGGAGAAGGACGGAAGAGCAATCAGACTGTGACACACAGTGACTTCCAGTGAAGGAGAGAAGGGGAGAACGCAGAAGCTCCTAGTCGGCCCATCAGTCTGAGGAAGGTTCGGAAGAGCTGTCAGGGCATCTCAAGCAAAGTCACCCATCAAAGGGGTACTGTGCCTTCCGGGGACGGGCTTGCCTTGCTATCCCCTCATCATGAAGCCATTGGCAGGGAGCAGCCTGTGGGGGCGGGGGTTGGCACACACACCTCACGATGGATTGCACGGGGCAGCAGCTGGGGCCCTTGGTCGGTTCCCTGTCCCATGGTCACAGGCCTGCCAGGTGCACACTCAGGGCCTTCACAACCTGCCAGGATGGACTTTCTTCCAGCACCTGAAGCTGGGTCTGTACCCTAGGAGCTAGCCCCACCCTGGCAAGCGTGCTGTTTTATCTCCAGGACCCAGCCTCTCCCAGCCTGCTCACGGCTTATCACAGGTAGCACTTTCATGTGTGAATTCCCTCCTGGCATTTCTCAGGGAATTTATGTGTGTTTCTAAAATCCAAATTCCAAAAAAAAAAAAAAAAAATTAGTTGAGACATCGAAGAAATAAGAAAAGGTGTTATAATCATTCTCCTCCGAGAATTAAGACTGAACAATCAACATAGAGACATAACTGGTTTGACGAAAGTCACTGCCACCAAGTCAAAAGAGCAGGAAACTCTTGACGCACAGAGTCAAAGAACAACGTCGGCGTTTCCAGAACTGGGACAGGAGCCCAGAAAAAAAGTCAGGAGCCAGTCAGTCAGCCTTGCTTGCCCCTGTTGCTATGTCATACACGTATGTTCATGCAAATAAGATAAATATTAATAAGTTTATATGCATAGTATACTTTGTACAAATCATATCATTGGTGTTCAAAGAAAGGCAAGTGTTTGAAGCAAGGTAAGTTCTTCAATTGGCAATTTCCATGTGTAACTCTGGGTAGCTTTGTTAATCTCATAAGGACACCTGAATGTAAGGTTATTCGGATACCACCCAGTAACACTTGCCAGCATTTTCCAGTCTTTGAATATTTGTTATAGGTCCCAAATCTTTGTAGATAAGGCTAAACCGAAAATTCCTTATTCAACAATTTTTGATATCCATAATTCCTAAAGAGCATGAAGAATTTTGGAAGTATTTTAACAATAATGCATAATAGAGAATAGCTTATGAAATTCCCCAGAATTCTCATTTCTTGTTCTGAGTCCTGAAGATTGGAAACACTGAGAGAGAAGACTTGGGAATTCTCCAGGAATGAGGAGAGAAATAACGATGACTAAAATGAGCCTTTGCCAATCAGAATTCAACGCTCTTAGCCAAGCAGAACTTTAACCTCACTGCTCTGTGAACCTAATTTAACTGCTCCTTCACAACAAGGAAAATAATCATATCATACAGGCTTCAACTGTGAATCTTTCCATTTTAGAAAAAGATAAGAGTTTTCTTGTAAATTACGCGTCCTCTATAGGGCTTGGCAACCACATAGCGAAAATGGAAAGAGATACTCCAATCTAATAAAAAGAAAAGTACAGCCTTTCATTTATGATATTGCTGCAGAAGGTTTCATACACTGGATCCTTGGTGAACAGCTCTAAAGAGCTAGTCCTGATTCTACTCCAGCGTCTTGGTTTGCTTGGAATGCCATGACAAAATATCACAGACTGGGGGTAGGGGGTGGGGTTCAACAACAGACATCTATTTCTCCCAATTTTGGAGGCTGGCAATTCCAACATCAAGGTGTTGGCCAATTTGGTTCCTGGGGAAGGCTCTCATTCTGGCTTGCATTTTGCTGGGTCCTCGCATGGCAGAGAGACACAGAGAGACAGCAAGCTCTCTGGTGTCTCATTTCGAGAGCACTTTTCCCATCATGAGGACTCACCCCCGTGACCTCATCTAACCCGAATTACTTCCCATCTTAAATACCATGACACTGGGGCTTAGGACTGGAACATATAAATTTGCCCAGGGGTGGGGGGGGAAAAACATTCAATCCATAACATCCAACATGGCTTCCTGACACAGCCCCAGATCATACAAAAAGGGGTCCAATCCTGGAAGGGTGACTGGACAGTTCTCAGCCCGTCTCCTTGGTGCTCCTTACTCCCCTGCAGGAACCAGTCCCTTAGCGTCCTCCTCGGGTCCCTCTCTGGGATCTGGGCAGACAGTGAAGGGGGCACTGCACTCCCATATACTGAGGGCAGACCACGTGCAGGGGCTCCACAAAACATCATCAACTCCCATCCTTCCAACATCCCTAGTGGGAGCCCTCCTCCGTTTTACAGACGAGAGACATTTGGGGTTCAAACGGTTTCAGTAATTCACATGTCCATACCACACAAACAGCAAGGACTAGACCTAGTTTTTTAAAGATATACCATATACCATAAAATTCACCCTTTGAAACTGTACACTTCAGTGTTTTCTAGTACATTCACAAGGTAGTACAACCATCGCTACTATGAAATTCCAGAACATTTCGTCATCCCCTCAAAAAACCCCATACCCATTAGCAGTCATTCCTCATTCCCCCCTTCCCCCAGCCCCTAGAAACTGCTAATCTTCTTTGTCTGTATGCAATTGCCTACATTGGACATTTCATAGAAATGGAATCATATATGACGTGGTCTTTTGTGCCTGGCTTCTTTCACTCAGCATAATATTTTCAAGGTTCAGCCATGTTGTAGCATGAATCATTACCTCACTCTTCTTTATGGCTGAATAATATTCCATTGTATGGACTGCACACACTTTGTTTATCCATTCATCAGTTGATGGACATTTGGGGTGCTTCTACTTTTTTGGCTATTATGAATAATGCTGCTAATAACATTCATGTACAAGTTTTTGTGTCAACATATGTTTTCACTTGTCTTGGGCATATACCTAGGAGTTGAACTGCTGGGTCATACGGTAATGCTATCTTTAACTGTTTGAGGAACTGCCAATAGACCTAGTTTGGAACTGTCTAGTTTTGATCTGTCTGGGTTCCTCCCACCACATCAAGCAATTATCACAGTTCCTCTTAATCTTTGCTACACATTCCAAGCACCTGGGGACCTTTAAAATATACTGAAGCCCAGGTATCTTTCTGCAAGACAGCCTGACTTAATTGGTCTAGGGTGGGGCTTGGACACTGGCGTTTGTTTAAAGCTCTGAGTGGATTCTACTAGGAAGCCAGGGTTGGGAACAATCACATTATGCTTTACATATTAAGGTCTGTAGACCTTTCAGCTGAGGTTGGCCTCCCTACCGTTGATAAAGAGAAATGACTGGCTAAAGAAGTCTGTGGAATTGTTGCTTGTCTCTTGACCACATCATGCTTTAAGAGAGTAAAGATGCACAGGTCCCTGACAGAGGATCAGACGTGTCTCGGAAGCACGGTGAGACCACAGTGGCCAGCAGGCCTGTTGGGGCCCAATGTTCATCCGTGGAAGTCAGGGCACATCCCCTTTCTTGAGCTCCGGGATGACCTGGTTGTCTATCAACCTCACAACAGCCCTCTGAGGTGGTAATGGCCGTGGTGCCCATTTTATAGACCAAAACTCTGAAGCTTGGAGAGTCAGCAAACATCACCCAAGGTCCCCAGGGGGTAGAGCTGAGATTTGAACTGAGGGCATCTGGCTCCAGAGCCCTCAGTCTTAACTGCTTTGCGATTCTGACTCTGACTCTGTTCTACTAAACAACTTCATCGGTGATGAGAAATATTTCTGTACCTTAATTACTGCAAAAATATCCCCAAACACAGTACACTCTATGACCAAAACCAAAACACTCTGTTGAGAAATGAACCAACGAGTTTGACACTTGGCCAAAGGCACTAAGAAAATTAATACTGATATCAGAAAACTTCAGATACTCCGGCTTCCAAACTTGTGCACCTGACCCTAGGGCACAAGATATTTTTTCTCTCTACCCATGATGGAAATATTTAACGTTTCTTTTCTGCTCTGGGGATGCTCTGATAATGCATTATGCCTGATAACATCGCCCTGAATCTGGGAGGAGTTCTGAAACGCTGAAAAGTTTGCTAAGCATTTATCAGCCCTGTGCAGCCTGGGCTGCTCTCTCCTTCTACCAACCAAACCATATCAATTTCCAAACTGTCTCTCTCAGTAGCCTCTGGTTTTATTTAATTTACTGCACTTGGAATTTGATAAGTTCCTGGCTAGCTTTCGCATTCTTTCGCATCCTCGTAATTCGCATATTATCTTTCAGTTTTCAGTTTTTCGAATCTTCTAGTTACTCCTGGAGAAAAGCTGCTGTACCGTTTTATCTGGTTAATGCCTCAAAAACGTAGTCAAACACAGGGATATACCGTTACCCAGAAATGTCACTGTTGTCCAGACACTCCTCAAGGCCTGACATTTTGGGAGGTCCAATTTTGTTCACGGGCCCCATTAGGGTTCTACCGATGAAAAAGAATGCTCCCATTCTACAGGAGCTCACACTTTTGTGGGAAGGACAGACAACAGCCAGTTACAAAATAATATAAGCATTCTGACCGGTATGTCCGTGGTGCTGCCCATATGCCCGTGATTGCAGCAGCCTGCACAGACTGTGGAAGCCAAGGAAGTTTTAAAATTGGAGGTTGTAGAACATGATAAGTAAAGAAGTTCCAGGAGGCTATGAGAGTGCATGTGATTCAAACACAGATTTGGGGGCAGGGAGCGAAAAGACATAAAAATCGTTAATCCTCATACAGCTTTAATACACACCATGCGTAGTTCTTCAGCTTAATAACTCCCAGTAACCCTCACAGCACTTGAGAGGTAGCCCATTTTTGAGATGAGGATACTAAGACAGAGAGCAGTCACAGGGCCCAGTAAGGGATGAAACTATGATTCGAACCCAGGTAGCCTGGCGTCAGAGTCCACAGTTTAATTCTAACAGGCTGGTGTGGAGAGCGTGTGTCAAATCCCGAATGACTTGGCCAGTTCATCCCATTCATTTGTTCATTCATTTGTTCAACACATACTCCCAGAATGCTGCTATATGCCACGCATGACGATAGGCTTGAGGACGAACGAGACAAGGCCCTTGAATTCTACCCTTAAGACAGTGGCGTAGGCAGGGCAGTGGGCAGGCCGCCATTTAATTAAGATGGAATAGAATAATAATACGACACGGCCTCCAACAGGAGGAAATGCTATAAAACAGGAAATACTCCAGCAAATAACCTCAGTCAAAATCATGAAAAGAAAATTTAGGCGCAACAGGAGACCTAATAAAGGTAAATCTCATCATGTGTAAGTGGGAAAAGACTAGTAAAGAAAATACTCTTTCACACAGAAGAGAAGGAATACTGTCCAGAGACAGCTGATGCCAATGGAAAGGGAAGACAATTTGGTATAAGGGGGTTACATGGAGCAGAGGGCAGGGCAGGCTTGCTGGGCTGGTAAGTGGCACCTGAGGCACCATGAACAATGCTTGGGTCTCTATCCAGATCCATCATGGCTTCTCCCAGAACACCCAAGATGTTGCCAGCACATATTAGCATCTGGAGGCAAGCCTTCATAATCTCTCTGGCTGGCCAAGAGGAACACTCACCTAAAGGAATAGAGTTCTGAATTCTTCCGGAAACACACTCAATTAGAACACTCTGCTCTCAAGCGATAACGACTTCAGCAGACTGGGCACACAACATAGGATCTCGCCAACTCCCCACTGCCTAACTTGCTCCAAAGTGAGCCTCCCTCACCTCCCCTGCCGCCTCCAGAACTTGAAAGTGACAAGAGGGGGCAAACTACTGGGCTTAGAAAGTTTTCCTCTGAAACTCCTTCTTGAACTGAAGCAGGGACAACACTTTGGGAAGCTCTTTCCAAAGCAGATTTTTCTGCTTGACCAAAGATATAATTTTTCCTACAGGAAGTTAAGGCACCTCATGCTGGTGTAATTGAGTTTCCCTGGGAAGAAGCTGCTGCCCCCTGGGTGGTCACTGCAGCTGAAAAATTAAACGCAGATGTTTGGCGGGTCGCCTCCCCATGCATCCTGCCCTTTGTGTTTTTCCTCTTAGAGCGATGGGAGTGCGTTCAGGATGTCCCTAATGCTGGCCCTACGTACTCATCAACAATATGTCCATGCAGTTGGCTGTTATACAAACCTCTGAAATTAATCAATCATCCAGTGACTCCAGTCACCTCCCGTATTGTTTATCCCTTCTCCCAGCCACTGTCCTAGCAATGGACACAGCAGTTGTATCCCTTTTATTTGAGGAATGATTGTGGGAAAACTCACAAGTTTGCGAACTGCAGATTTTTAAAGCTGTGTTCTTATTTTAGAAACAACTGTCGATGATTTTAACCTTTCCAATGAAGGTAAAAAGGGTAATGGTTGCTTTCCTAACATGGCGCTATTAGGCAAGGGTGATGGATATCGATTTGCTAGCGCATTCACCTATTAATAGTAATTTTTTGAGAAATCATGAGTTGGGGAAAAGAAGAGGTTAAACTTTTAAAACTCGCCTTTACAAATATCCTACTATTTCTTCTATTACAAAAAACATATTTATTCCAATCCCCCTCCAGTTACTCCGCTCTTTATTTCCTTTTATAACACAACTCCTTTAAAGAACTGTCTGTACTCCAAGCCTTTTCCTACACGTTCCATGTTACTTCAATTTCTTCATCTCACAACAAAACCCATTCACTTGAAAACCTTCCAGATACAAAACAAGTCAGCTCTGCTTTGGGGCTGAATCTCATTTTCCTTCCAATCCTCTACTCTCTCATTTTAGGACTATGTTCTAATTAGGCTTGTGCGTCAGTTCAAGGAGGGCTTCTTTTTAGCTCACGGCTATGCTCTCCCACGGTAGGTCCTTAAACAGGCCAATAAAATCATAGTGAAAACTCTAAGACTTCATTCTACAGCACAAATATTAATCTATTGTCAGCTATATTTGCAGGCAGCAGTATTTTCTAGTATCAACGAGCCTGTCCAAATCTGATACAATGCCCCCAAAAGCATTATGATATACAATGCAAATACTGTGTTTCCACTGTTTTTAGTCAGGGCCATTAAATAGTGTGTGTGTCCACGTGTGTGCTATGTACCCTAGAAGTACACGAATGCCACTCAGTCATCTTGCACTTCTATAACTGTGCTCATCGAATGTGTTTCTTCCCAAAGTGATAATAGTAGACTAGAGTAATGGATTGGTTGGCAAGTACATTCACCCTTTAATGGTAAACCCTGCCAGCAACTTTTGAGTAATTATCAGGTGGAAAAAGGAGTAAGTCGAAGTTTTCAAAACATGCCGTTATTTCTTCCATCACTCAAGCCTTCTCCAGATACTGCCCATTTCCCGATTTCCTTTTACAACAGAAGTCCTTCAAAGTGTTGTCTCTACTTCCGGTTTCCAATTTCCTGCTCGCATGAATTTCCACCTTGGGAACTTCTTCTGATCAAACTTTTGCAGTCACCACTCACCAACGCTGTTCTGCTGAAAGATCGCTGGTTATTTCCACATTACCAAGTCCAACCTCAATTCTCAGTCCTTTTCACGTGGGGCTCATGAGCAGCATTGCCCAAACTCATCACGTTTGGACATACAACATGTCCAAGTCGGAACGTTTAATATTCTCCCTCACCTGCCATTTGCTGCCAATCCTGCTCCTGGTTTTTCAGTCTCAGTTAATAACAACTCTATCTATCTTTATGTTTTGGCCAAAGACCTTAGAGACACCCTGACTCCCCCATACTCACATTTGATTCTCCAGCAAATCCTACCATCTGCGCTCATCACCTCTACTCTGACCACCTAGGTCCAAATGACCTGGTCTAATCTCTTCTAGATTATTAAAATGGTCCCCTGGCTGCTGGCCTCTCAGCTTCTGGCAAGACTGGGTTTTATGTATATATATATATATATTTATATATATGTATACATCTATATATTTATATACGTACATACATACACACACATATATATGTATATATATAAAATACATTTATAAATGTATATTTTATATATATATTATAAGAACATCAACTCCTCAAGACTCTTCTCTTTTTTGATGTTTTCACAAACTGTTAGTCTGAATCTGATTATAAAAAATTTTGGGGAAAAAAAAGAACGAATACAGCAGTCTATATACAGGAGTCACGCAAAAAAACAAGTTTTGTGGTGGGGGACAAAAGCATTATGACCTTCCAGGAGAAATTTAAGTCTATCCATTATCATCTGGTGAGAACATTCTCGACTGAAATAAGGACGGAAGAAATGACTTTATTTATTCATTTTTAAAAGTTCTTGTATTCTGGTTTTATTTTCCTTGCTTCCAACTCTTAAGGGAAAAAAACATCCACATAAATTAAGTTTTTAGATCTACTCCAAGGGAAGGGAACAAGTTCTTCTTTGTGCAATTTTGAGAGTAATCTCCCTCCATCTATTTTAATATATGGACTGACTCCCGATTCCATGCCCAGCTCCTATTCCATGTATATGAATTAGCTCCATGTTGCCTAAGAATTTAAAAGGGCAGTAAATTAACTCTACTGAATCCCATTCACAAATAGACGATAGCAAAGTAGCACTGAAAGCTTAAAGCAGGGTTCAGTTAGCATCAAACTCTTTTACTTGTCCAATGGATAATCATGCCACTATTATTTAAGAAAATAAAATTTGTGATGTAATATCACTGTCAATTTATTTCACTATAAAGCTGTGGTTTTCAGCTGGGGGCAATTCCTGCCCCCCTCCCTGGGACATTTGGCAATGCGTGGAAACATTGTTGGTTGTTTCAACAGGAAAGGGGCGGAGCTACTGGAGTCTAGTGTGTAGAGCCCAGGGATGCTTCTAAACATCCTGCAATGCACAAGACAGCGCCCCCCAACGAAGAATTACCTGGCCCAAATGTCAAGAGTGCCAACTCTGAAACACTGTCATTTAAAGTTAAAACAGGCCTTCCCTGGTGGCGCAGTGGTTGAGAATCTGCCTGCTAATGCAGGGGACTCGGGTTCGAGCCCTGGTCTGGGAGGATCCCACATGCCGCGGAGCAACTAGGCCCGTGAGCCACAACCACTGAGCCTGCGCGTCTGGAGCCTGTGCTCCGCAACGGGAGAGGCTGCGGTGAGAGGACCGCGCACCGCAATGAAGAGGGGCCCCCGCTCGCCGCAACTAGAGAACGCCCGTGCACAGCAACGAAGACCCAACGCAGCCAAAAATAAATAAGTAAATAATAATAATAAAGTTAAAACATTTATCACTCTGTCTGACCATGGGGTATAAATCCAATTAAAATAGATTTAAATTTTATGAGATTTTTGGTTTTCAGACTTTTGGTGCCTTTCATTGAAGACACAGCATTTACAATTTTATGTAAGTCACCCAGGTGGCACCAAAGCAACCTGTGGAAATACTCTGAGAAGAACTCAGTGGCAACTAATTTCCTGAAGCACTGCTCTGGCACCAAACTGACACTCCAGAGGTGAATACAAAAGCATGAAGCAAGTGCATTGCACATAGTAGGTGTTGACAGTGTCTAGTGACTTATTGACTCTCACTCAGAATGTGTTTGCAATTCAAGTTTCTGGATGGTTTGTTAGTATCTACATTTATCAACCTGATATGGTATTCAAATACTTTGGGGTCCAGTAGGGTCCCGCAATTTCTATCAACGAAGGTGATGTGAGATGATTTAGGAAGATTTTATTCTAAAATGCTCAAATCAACCTCTGTTTCAAGTATAGGCATATGTGTAGGTTTTGATATACCTCTGTAACCACTGGGGACATCTTAAATTGGAAATCCCGCATGTACTGTATTCTCTACTTTTAGAGACTAACTGAAACATTATTAGCTTCCAGAATGAGGATACCTGAAGGACTAATAAATATCTAGTGCAACCACACCTCTCTCATTACAAATGAAGAACGAGAAGCTCCCAGAGGTTAGAAGACTTCTCCAAGGCCACAGAGCTGGTTAGTGGCCAATTGTGGACAATAGCTCTGCTCTTCTCTTGGAGCATTCCGGGATTTTCCCAATAGACTAATCTTTCTTTGCTTGACTTGTTTGGAATCAAACTTTCTAAAACGGCTGTATAAATTTGCATTGTCTAGTTTATTTTGAGTCTATAAACTTGATATAAGTCCCTGAATAAGTTATTTATCATTTCTCTGAAGTTAAAATCTTTCCACTAGGTACACAGCACAATTCTTCTTTAAAGTGAGCTGAACATTATTATTATACAGACCCAATAAATGCAATATATAATACATAATACTTAATACACAGTAACTGTCATTAATAATTTTTTTGCCATAACGGCTTTTGAAGAGTTGTACCACTTTGGGGACAATTCCTTTTTTCCCCAGAACGTCAACTTTTTAACCCCAAAACACACTAAATAAACTATAAGAAGTGATATGTCAACGTATTAATGTAGGCAATGACATACCAATTTACCTGACACAACAATTTTTAGTCAGATAATTCAACAGTATGGAACAAATCTCAGGTATACCGTGTCTGAATAAACCCAAAGAATTCCGTTTGGTCCTTACACCAAGCAAGCGGAACGAACAGGTTGATGGCTGTTGGCCACATGTGCCATTTCTACATTTTTAAGGACAATCATATTTAACCTTAATGTTTCTCCAAAAGTAACTTTCTGTGCTACAACTTCATTTGTAAGTTTGAGTATAATGTAACCATAAGCCTTAAAAGGTTAAAAAACTGGTAAGGAAAATGGGTCAGAAAAAGAAATGACAACAAACCTTCAAGACATTATATTTTACATATAAAATCTATTTAAGTATTTACCTATTTAATTTATGTAGTATCTAATTAACAAAAGTTTTTTTTTAATTTAATCGTTTTCAGGAATAAATTAAAGTTAAGCAAAGATAGAGTTGAAAGTGATTTGGGATTTTTCTCGTAAATCCGAGTAGTCAAGCACCACCCACACTTAAATTCTACAGGTTCAACAGGTCACCTTTCCCTGTTCCCCAGAACAGATTATTAGAATATTTCATTCTACACCTTCTCTTTGCCTATCTTCTCTTTATACCTTCTCCTGTCAGCTAAATACCGAAGCGTTGTAACAGACACTTCAGAAATGCCTGGAGTCAGGCATGTGACTTTAATAGGAGGCTCTGGCTAGAGCTTTTTGCAATGAAAACCAATTAATTCTGCATTCAAATGGAAATGGAAATATTTCATCCCAAATTATCTTTACAAGGTGATTCCAGCTTTTACATATGAGAATAACAGTTGAGATTTTTATCTGTGAATTTCTCAGGAGCTCCATTTTCAAACTATGTGGTCTATTTTAAACACACCATATGGATTATGTACTCTAAGAACTACTCTGGCCTAAAAAAAAAAAAAAAAAAAAAAAAAACTGTGCAAACACAAACCACCCAGTTCTAAAGTCCCAGCTGGTACTTCTGTTACCCATAAGTGCTCTTTTCTGTTTATGTCTCTTACACCCACATGTATATATGTTTACAGTTGGAATCCTTCACCCCTGTCTCTTGAAAATTCCTTGAGCAAAAATGCAGCTCAGAATGGGACTTCACTCCGTTTCTGCAGGTCAATATTCCCCCCCCCCCCCCCCGCAGTGTAGACAAGGCTTAGGCTGCAGGGGAAAGGCTGCCAGGAGAATGCATAGTCCAGAATCTTCTCCTCCCCCCTTCCATTCTAATTTGCTTGTCTGCTGTTCCATTCACTTGAGGCTTAAATATCTGCTTTTGCAGATGCCACCCAATCTGTTGAGCCAGCACTTCCCGAAGCATGAGCCTTACCGGCTGTTGACAAGAGTCCCATGGAAAGAAGCGTCCCACGGCAAAAGCGTGGGGAGTGAAAACTTCTCAAAACCTTTTATGCCCAGAGCTTTCCATGTTAACGTTCATTGTAAACATTCATTGCGATGGGTCAGTGGAGTACAGGCTCTCTTATAGTCTGTTTAAATATGGAGCTCTTCCTTTTCTCCTGGGTGCCCTACAGGAAGAATATTCCACAGAACTCATTTTGGGAACTACTACCAATGTTACCAGCTAAAGGGAACTTCTCAAGCTCTAATACTATATCCCGGGGCATGAGTCTCAAATAGGACATGCAGGCCTCCTAGATGGCTGCTGGGAAGCTATTTTTAAATAAGTGGCACTATTGGCACATATCAGGACCCGTCACACAAGTGGTTGACTATTTCAGCCCTGATAATGTACTCCCCTGTGACACACTCACGTTGTCACACATCTAGGAGTGATAGCAATGATTTCAGGGATGATGAGACACGTGAGGCAAAGCAGAAAATAGACAGAAATTGAACTGTGTCATAGGGTTTATGAATTACAAGTAGCAGCAATCCCTTTTGTCCTTCCGTCCCCCACTACATGATGATTACCTTGAGAGCAGGGCCAGGCTGTCCTCAGCTGTGGTCCTGGCACATTTGTGCACTCAGTGAGTATCTGCAGGGTGACTCAGTGATCACCAAATTTGGGCACTCTACTGTTCGTTTGTCCCCAGTCCAAAGTGACCTACACTGAGTGAACAATCAGCTCTCTCGTATTTAAAAACTCCAGTAAAGAGGCTTCAAGGCATCCTTCGTACTCTGCTCCAGAGTTGCATGACACTCACGGCTAAGAAAATCATCCTCAGTCACACCTTCTGTCTTGTGCAACTGTCTGAAAGGCACTTGACGGATGGTGGCCATTTCCCTGGAGGTGTCAAGTTCAACCACACTGTTTGCCTCAACACTTTCGCAAAACTACCAAAGAACAGGATTTTCCTTGCTGCGTGAGTAGATGAAGAACAGGCTCTGGAATCTTTTCCATTCTCACCTTAAAATATTCACACACACACACACACACACACAAATATATCTGTATGTATGTGTGCATTCACAGATGTGTGTTTGCATGTACTAATATCTGCCTAATCCTATATGTTCAAGACTTCAGCCATTTTCGGGTCCTCATCCTCCTGTGAACTTTGTTCATTTAATGAGCCATTGAATTTGATCCATACTGTTCCTGAAAGGACACTCACATTCATTGGATCTTCTCCAAATTTCTACCATTAGTTCTGGACTTCCTTCCCTCTCACTTACACTGTGCAGTAGGCTCCAAACTAGTAGACAGATATTTTCAAGCTCCCATCCCGTATTGCATTTTTATGGCCCTTTATAACCGCTAAAATGTCTTGCAATATGTTATTTAATGCTTGTGACAGTCTGTGTGTGCAGATGAGGTCACTGTGGATGGTAAACAATTAGCTCAGCGTCCCACAGCTAGTAATTTATTTGTCAACAAATCACACTTCCCCCAACCTTGCTTTCTCCTCATGGACCTTTGACAGTTTTAAAAACACAATTTAAAAAATTGTTTTAAAGACGGCTAAATAGGAACTTATTAAGCAGGAAAAGACAGAATGTGTCTTTATGTATCATTAATAAAGTTATTAGCCCTTAAAATCATAAAATAAGTAACTACGGATCAAAATTAAATATATTCTACTTAAAGCTAGTTAATTTACACTATGAGAAAATGACGAGATACTTGTTGTGGTTAACACCTAAGGGCATGTGAAAAGTGGTATGTTACCATGAAAGGGCTCTGATATTCCCTAATTAATTGTTGGGATTCGCGGATCTTGCCACGTAGAACGTACAGCGTATGGTGGGTGCATACACTGTGTTTGTCTATGCTTTTCTCCCAGCATAGGCGGCCTCTTCCCAGTATCACCAACCTGCCAAACCCTGCCCAGCCTTCGAGCTCCCGCTCACAGGCCACCCTTCCCTCCACTCTGCAAGTCTTCTCTGCTACCCTAGGTTGATGCTTTTAACTCCCGTAAGGTACGCATCAGATGCTAGCCTATACCCTGGTTATCTAGGTACATATCCTCCGCCCTTAGAGAATAATTCATTCACTTACTGATTCAACAAATAACCCTTCAGCGCTGCCACCATGCCAAGCACTATTCTGGGCTCTGAAAACAGAGAATCTTAAGAAATAAATTCTGCCTCAGAGTGCAATCTTGGGCAAGCACCTGCCATCTTTGTTATGTCACATATGGTGATGAATAGCGCTGCTGTGGCTGGTTCAGCATGTCTGATCGCAGACTCCAGTTTACAGAGAACTGTTTACTCTTCCCTCTCTGGTGTAGCCTGAGACTGTAAATCCAACAGAAAGACATCTTGCATTTCAGCCTTGCATTTAGCATCTGATAGCTGACTGCACTTCAAACAGAACGGTGCTTCTATTGAGAAAGAAGTATCCCTTACATGAGCCCAGCATTCCATTAACCAATCAAAGAAAGTGTTGTTTAAACATGCCATTTCCCACTGAATTCTTCTCTTAATTATGTAGCTCAGAGCAGTAACAGTAGTGCAGAAATCTGTCCCAGCCAGGGTTCTTTTCCACTAAGGAACTAATTAGAACTTCTTTTTTATATTTATATATAAGAGGGAGTTAATTTTGCAAAGTGTACTGAGTTCAACAGTGATGAGAAGGGTCCATGGCCTCCCTGAATAATTAGGAACAATTGTTTCAGTGCTTTGGTGCTAATTATAATTGTCAGTTCATCACCTATATAATAAACTCTTCTAAGGGACTCTTTCCACAGCCAGTGTAAACGAATACACTAAGGAAAACAAAGAGAAACTAAGGGAAAACAACGTTCAGAAGTTTCGGTAGACCCTAGAAATTACAGACTCCATCGTTACTTTATATCTTGGTGAATTCTTTCAAAGCAGAATTTGAGACAGTTCTTAAGTAAGTACATAAATTCCGAATAAAAATAAGAAGCTGAGGTCATGAAAGGATGTAGAAAGATGTACACTCATACATTTGATGAAAATAACAGGTGTAACTCTGAGCTTCTTGTTGGCCAAGGCAAAAAGAGAATAATGACCCGTAACTACGCTCTCCTCAGCAGAATGGACCACATATATGTGTCTTCTCTTTGGCTGAGCACCGCAACTGAGATTGGACGGTAGCTTATCCATCTTTGCCTCCCAGTTTGTTAAACTGGATCTCCCATCCCAAGTGGAGGTCTGGGCTCCATTAAATTTGACTAAGTTTCCTCTGTAATTGAAGATAGTATTGTATTAAGAGCTTATAACTAGGATGCCTGCCTTCCCTCCTGACTCCCTGTAATCCATTCTTCAGAGAAAAGTTAGAGTGATCCCTCAGGAACGTAGATCAAAGCATGTCTCTCACATGCTTGCCATCCTCCCAAGGGTTTCCGTTGCATTTAGCATAAAGTCTAGACTCCTGTACTCTGACACCTATGGCTCTATAAGATCTCAGCTCGTACCTCCCTTCCTTTCCCTCAACTCAGCTTGAAGCACTGTGGCGGGGGGTGGGGTGGGGTCTAAGCTCCTGCAGTTCCCTCTGCCTGGAAAGCTCTTTCCTCTGACTTTCACATACTTGCCTCTTCATTCATTCAGCTTTCATGCTAAATTCTCAGGAAGCACTCTCCTGACCACTGCAGAACCAGTCTGCACATGACTTTTGAACGCATTACTAGGTCTTACTTCCTTCCCCTTGCTTACCGTCTGAAGGGATCTTAGTGCCTATCTTTGTTTTCTTGTTTTTCAGTGTCCTCACACCAGCACATAAACTCTTAAGAGAAGAGGCATGTGTATCTTACTTCCCTCTCCATCCCAGGAGCTCAGAGCCACGCATGACACATGGTGGTGATAAACCAAGCAATCCATGAAAGACCATATACTCTAAACTGATTTTATTATAAAATGTACAAAACGAAAGAGGTATGTAACTATATCATGGTTAACTCCCTTCCCAAACTATGGGGTAAAAGTCCAAATCAGTGTATTCATTTAATGCAGGGATCAGCAAACTTTTCTGTAAAGGGCAAATATTTTAGGCTTTGTGGGATATACCGCCTCTGCCTCAACTACTCAACTCTGTCATTGCAGCACGAAAGCCACTACACACAACACGTAAACAAATAGGTGTGGCTGTGCGTCAATAAAACTTTATATGCAAAAATAGGCATCTGTTGGATTTGGCCTGTAGTTTACTAACTACTGATATAATGTGTAGATCACAATTAGTAGCAGGAAAATAATAGTTAAAAGTAAAAAACAAACAGAAAACAAAATCAATGTTAAAAGACGTCCAGCAACAGTAGAGTAAAAATCTGTATGACTAGAAAAATAATGAAACCAAGTAATAGTAATAAATGAATCCACAATAAGAATAGTAAAAGAAAGACCAAATAGTAGCAATGCCAATGGCCACATCATGGTTTAGGCCACACTCACAGGCTTCACTCTGTGACTGTGAAGAGATAACCCTCCCTCTCGAGAAGATGCTGATGACGTCACACTTGGAAAAATGGAGACAGGTCCAGGCACCTCATTAAAGAGAAAATGGAAAAAAAATGTCCAAAAAAATTGGAAAGTCTTAACAGTCACTGGCTCGGGAAGCTAATGCTTGGAGAATAATTAAAAAGACCCCAAGATCTGTAACAAGGTGGGACAAATGAAGACGATAGAGGACACACCCAAGTGCTCATGTAAGAACATTGCAAATACTGTAGAAAGAAGAGGTATACGCTGTTCATCTATCTGGAGACTTGAAAACATGAAATAGAATGAAATTCGGATAATACATATTTAAGTCAAATTTTCCTACCAGAGTTCAGAATAAAAATTCTTAATATCCAGATTTTTTTTTCAGATTTTTAAAGTCTCTTCCAGTGATCCCAGAAACTGTTTCCAAGAATATGAGTATTTACATTTATTTAACACTTCACAGTTGTCCAGATACATTTGGAAACTCCATTCCAATTTGATCATTAAGGCAGGCCAGAAAAAATTTAATATCCCCATTTTGTAGATGAAGAGACAGAGGCTCAGAGAAGTTACTCATTAGCTAGTAAGTAGTGGTAAAAAGCCCAAGTTTTGAAGATGTGAATTCAAATTACTCAAAGTCTGATTTGCCCATTTACCAGTTTAAGAAAGAACTTACTCTAAACATGTATGTCTTCATGGACTCAAAGAATGTCACACTTGGAGAATTTCTGGCTATACGTTAGATTTAATGGAATGATTATCTTTAAGTGTAGCAATGCCTGGGCCCCATCCCAGAGCAATTAAATAAAAATTTCTGGGAGTGGGATTCAGACATGAGTTATTTTTAAATGTTCTAAGGCATTGCCGAAGTTGAGGATCACTGATCAAGTACAGAGGTCGGTAAACGTTTAGTGTCAAGGGCCAGACAGGAAATATTTGAGGCTTTGCTGGCCATATGGTATCTGCCACAACTACTCTGCTGTTGCACGGTGAAAGCAGCCATAGATAATATGTAAACAAGTGGGCATGGCTGTGTTCCAATAAAACTTTATTTACAAAAACAAGTGATAGGCCAGATTTGGACCAAGGGCCATGGTTTGCTAACCCTTGATCTAGAACCTTTCTGTGGAAGAGACGCCTAGAGATGTTAAATATTTTACCCAAGGTCTCATCATTCATCAATAACAAACTCAGGGCTGGGATTCTGCTCTTCTCTCACTGGCCTACCACGGTTCCACTACTAGCTTGCTCTTGGTCTCTCAAACCACAACTTTGGATATGCTATGCTTCATTTTCCACAAGCTTAAAACATCACTCTCAGAATAACATATCATTTATTGGGAAGAGGGCTGCCTTTGGACATAGAGAGCTGTGGTTTTGAGTTGCAGCTCTTCCACTTACTAGCAGGGGAACCTCTGGCAGTTCCCTCAAATCATCTGGAGTGTCTGCGTTATAACCCACGAGATTCCCAATGGAAAATGTCTGTATGGATTAAATGATTACTGAATGACCTGGTACCATGTGTGGCACATAGTAAGTGTTCAATAAATATTTATTACACAACCTGAGGACTTTTACTGTTTTAAGATTCATTTTTTTGTTACTTCATGTGGAAAAAAATTGGAAAAACCTAGAATATTAGGAAAATAGAAACATTTCACCAAAATTTACTCTCACCGTCGGAGAGAAGAACAGGGACGTATGAAAAAAGGGATGGGAAGAAAGGTAAAGGAGATATGCAAAGAAGCTTCCCCAAGAGATTCTGACGGCCGTGGTCCCAGCCAACCTCACGACCAACTGAGAATCAGTGCCCTGAATTCTGACTAATTTTCAATCATCCTAGAAGTTGAGGGGAGAAGAAGAGAGTGTGAAGATTCCATGTTTTCATTCAGAGATATAAGATTTGGGGTGAGGGTTTGTTCACTCCATCATCCTAAACTTGGCTAGTTGAATATGAACGTAAATCTCCCAATCCATTATTTGCCACTGAATATGAGAGACAGGGTTAGTCAAATTATGAATTCACGATTTACTTGACATGATATGATTGATTTAAACTTGATACCATTAGTGAATTTACTTTTCAAAATATCCTGGGTGACCATCAAGCTACCTATTTTTCCACTGAGATTTATAAGATTTCTATGTCATATATTCTAAAATATTAGGATGGTCTATAACCAGGAACTGTTGGTTGACTGTACAACATACATTTCCTTACCTCCTTGCTAAGGGATTCCTATTTCATTCAAACATAGCTTATTCGAGTGCAATCATATGTTTCATGCTAGGCAGTCTGATCCTATTTTCAGCTCCACTCACGGATCTAATTGATCTAGGGGTAATAAAGGAGGCTTCCCACCAGTGATTGGACAGAGAATGGGTATGTCACCTTATTCTGGCCAATGAGAGATGAGAAGTCAGGGAGGGGCTTCTGAGAAAGGTTTACCTAATTCTCCGGAGAGGGCAAGAGGAGAGACTCTCTCTCCTCTTTCCCTAGAAAGTACTGTGTCCATAGGCAATGCCTGGAACCTGAGCTGTCATCTTATCTGTAGTTAAACTAATCATAAAGATGACCCAGACAAGTGGTGTCCAGAACCTGGATCCTTGCTGACATCATTAAGTCGCAGAATCAACCACCCTGAACATGCTCCATCTATGGATGTTTGTTTATGTGAGCTAATATCTCTCCTTACGGTTCAAGTCAGCTTGATTAAGAATATCTTCATTCTGAATGCATGCTACTGAAACCTTTTATCTGATGCTATTTTGTGGATGTGTTTCTCTCCCATCTCTTCTAAAACCGCTTTTCAACTTACATTTTCAAAATAAAAAAAAGCAGAGAGTGAGGACTGGTTCAAGATGGTGGAGTAGAGGGACATGTATTCACTCCCTCTTGCGAGAGCACTGGAATCACAACTAACTGCTGAACAATCGTTGACAGAAAGACACTGGAACTCACCAAAAAAGGTACCCCCACATGCAAAGACAAAGGAGAAGCTGCAATGAGACGGTACAAGGGGTGCAATCACAATAAAATCAAATCCTATAACTGCTGGGTGGGTGACTCACAAACTGGAGAACAATTATACCACAGAAGTCCACCCACTGTAGTGAAGGTTCTGAGCCCCAAGTCAGGCTTCCCAACCTGGGGGTCCAGCAATGGGAAGAGGAATTCCCAGAGAATCACACTTTGAAGGTTAGTGGGATTTGACTGCAGGACTTCAACAGGACTGGAGGAAACAGAGACTCCATTCTTGGAGGGCACACACAAAGTAGTGTATGCATCAGGACTCAGGGGGAGGGAGCAGTGACCCTGTAGGAGACTGAACCAGACCTACCTGCTAGTCTTGGAGGGTCTCCTGCAGAGGTGGGGTGTGGATGTGGCTCACCATGGAGACAAGGACATGGGCAGCAGAAGTTCTGGGAAGTACTCCTTGGCGTGAGCCCTCCTGGAGTCCGCCATTAGCCCCATCAAAGAGCCTGTAGGCTCCAGTGCAGGGTTGCCTCAGGCCAAAGAACCAACAGGGAGGGAACTCAGCCCCACCGATCAGCAGACAAGCGGATTAAAGTTTTACTGAGCTCTGCCCACCAGGGCAACACACTGCTCTACCCACCACCAGTCCCTCCCATCAGGAAGTTTGCACAAGCCTCTTAGATAGCCTCATCCACCAGAAGACAGATAGCAGAAGCAAGAAGAAATACAATCCTGCAGCCTGTGGAACGAAACCCACATTCACAGAAAGACAGACAAAATGAAAAGGCAGAGGACTATGTACCAGATGAAGAAACACCTAAAACCACAGAAAAACAACCAAATGAAGTGGAGATAGGCAACCTTCCAGAAAAAGAATTCAGAATAATGATAGTGAAGATGATCCAGGACCTTGGAAAAAGAATGGAGGCAAAGATTGAGAAGATTCGAAAAATGTTTAACAAAGACCTAGAAGAATTAAAGAACAAACACACAGAAGAATTAAAGAACAAACAAACAGAGATGAACAATAAAATAACTGAAATGAAAAATACACTAGAAGGAATCAATAGCAGAATAACTGAGGCAGAAAAACGGATAAGTGACCTGGAGGACAGAATGGTGGAATTCACTGCCGCAGAACAGAATAAAGAAAAAAGAATGAAAAGAAATGAAGACAGCCTAAGAGACCTCTGGGACAACATTAAATGCACCAACATTCACATTATAGGGGTTCCAGAAGGAGAAGAGAGAGAGAAAGGACCTGAGAAAACATTGAAGAGATTAAAGTCGAAAACTTCCCTAACATGAGAAAGGAAATAGCCACCCAAGTCCAGGAAGTGCAGAGAGTCCCAGGCGGGATATACCCAAGGAGAAACATCCTGAGACACACAGTAATCAAACTGACATGAATTAAAGACAAAGAAAAATTATTAAAAGCAACAAGGGAAAAACGACAAATAACATACAAGGGAACTCCCATAAGGTTAACAGCTGACTTCTCAGCAGAAACTCTACGAGCCAGAAGGGAGGGGCACAATATGTTTAAAGTGAAAAGGGAAGAACCTACAACCAAGATTACTCTACCCAGCAAGGATCTCATTCAGATTCGATGGAGAAATCAAAAGCTTTACAGACAAGCAAAAGCTAAGAGAATTCAGCTCCACCAAACCAGCTCCATAACAAATGCTAAAGGAACTTCTCTAAGTGGGAAACACAAGAGAAGAAAAGGACCTCCAAACACAAAGCCAAAACAATTAAGAAAATGGTAATAGGAACATACATATTGATAATTACCTGAAATGTGAATGGATTAAAGGCTCCAACCAAAAGACACAGAATCACTGAATGGATACAAAAACAAGACCCATATATATGCTGTCTACAAGAGCAGACCGATCACTGAAAGAGAGGGGATGGAAAAGGATATTACACGCAAATGGAAATCACAAGAAAGCTGGAGTAGCAATTCTTATATCAGATAAAGTAGACTTTAAAATAAAGAATGTTACAACAGACAAGGAAAGACACTACATAATGATCAAGGGATCAATCCAAGAAGAAGATATAACAATTATAAATATATATGCACCCAACATAGGAGCACCTCAATACATAAGGCAAATGCTAACAGCTATAAAAGAGGAAATCGACAGTAACACAGTAATAGTGGGGGACCTTAACACCTCATGCCAAAGGAAAGATCATCGAGACAGAAAATTAATAAGGAAACACAAGCTTTAAATGACACAATAGACCAGACAGATATGATATTTATAGGTCATTCCATCCAAAAACAGCAGATTACACTTTATTCTCAAGTGCACATGGAACATTCTCCAGGATAGATCACATCTTGGGTCACAAATCAAGCCTCGGTAAATTTAAGAAAATTGAAATCATATCAAGCATCTTTTCCAACCACAACGCTATGAGATTAGAATTACAGGGAAAAAACACAAACACATGGAAGCTAAATAATACATTACTAAATAACCAAGAGATCACTGAAGAAATCAAAGAGGAAATCAAACAATACCTAGAGACAAATGACAATGAAAACACGATGATCCACAACCTATGGGATGCAGCAAAAGCAGTTCTAAGAGGGAAGTTTATAGCAATACAATCCTACCTCAAGACAGAAGAAACACCTCAAATAAACAATCTAAACTTACACCTAACGGAACTAGAGAAAGGAGGACAAAACCCAAAGTTAGTAGAAGGAAAGAAATCAAAGATCAGAGGAGATATAAATGAAATAGAAACAAAGAAAACAATAGCAAAGATCAATAAAACTAAAAGCTGGTTCTTTGAGAAGATAAACAAAATTGATAAACCTTTAGCCAGACCCATCAAGAAAAAGGAGAGGACTCAAATCAATAAAATTAGAAACGAAAAAGGAGAAGTTACAACAGACACCACAGAAATACAAAGCATCATAAGGGAATACTACAAGCAAGTCTATGCCAATAAAATGGACAACCTGGAAGAAATGGACAAATTCTTAGAAAGGTATAACCTTCCAAGACTGAACCAGAAAGAAATAGAAAATATGAACAGACTGATCACAAGCACTGAAATTGAAACTGTGATTAAAAATCTTCCAACAAACAGAAGTCCAGGACCAGATGGCTTCACAGATGAATTCTATCAAACTTCTAGAGAAGAGCTAAAACCATCCTTCTTAAACTCTTCCAAAAAATTGCAGAGGAAGGAACACTCCCAAACTCATTCTACGAGGCCACCATCACCCTGATACCAAAACCAGACAAAGATACTACAAAAAAAGAAAATTACAGACCAATCTCACTGATGAACACAGATGCAAAAATCCTCAACAAATTACTAGCAAACAGAATCCAACAACACATTAAAAGGATCATACACCATGATCAAGTGGGATTTGTCCCAGGGATGCAAGGATTCTTCAGTATATGCAAATCAATCAATGTGATACACCATATTAACAAATTGAAGGATAAAAACCATATGATAATCTCAATAGATGCAGAAAAAGCTTTTGAAAAAATTCAACACCCATTTATGATAAAAACCCTGCAGAAAGTAGGCATAGAGGGAACTTTCCTCAACATAATAAAGGCCATGTATGACAAACCCACAGCCAACATCATCCTCAATGGTGAAAAACTGAAAGCATTTCCACTAAGATCAGGAACAAGACAAGGGTGCCCACTCTCACCACTATTATTCAACACAGTTATGGAAGTTTTAGCCACAGCAATCAGAGACGAAAAAGAAATAAAAGGAACCCAAACTGGGAAAGAAGAAGTAAAACTGTCACTGTTTGCAGATTATATGAATTTGGTAAAGTAGCAGGATACAAAATTAATGCACAGAAATCTCTCACATTCTGATACACTAATTATGCAAAATCTGAAAGAGAAATTAAGGAAACACTCCCATTTACCATGGCAACAAAAAGAATAAAACACCTAGGAATAAACCTACCTAAGGACACTCCCATTTACCATGGCAACAAAAAGAATAAAATACCTAGGAATAAACCTACCTAAGGAGACAAAAGACCTGTATGCAGAAAACTATATGACACTAATGAAAGAAATTAAAGATGATACAAACAGGTAGAGAGATATACCATGTTCTTGGATTGGAAGACTCAACATTGTGAAAATGATTATACTACCCAAAGCAATCTACAGATTCAATGCAATCCCTATCAAACTACCAATGGCATTTTTCACAGAATTAGAACAAAAAAATTCACAATTGGTATGGAAACACAAAAGACCCTGAATAGCCAAAGCAATCTTGAGAAAGAAAAACGGAGCTGGCGGAATCAGGCTCCCTGACTTCAGACTATACCACAAAGCTACAGTAATCAAGACTGTATGGTACTGGCACAAAAACAGAAATAGAGATCAATGGAACAGGATAGAAAGCCCAGAGATAAACCCATGCACATATGGTCACCTTATCTTTGATAAAGGAGGCAACAATATACAATGGAGGTGCTTACTGCATTTGGTCTCCTTTGGAGGTACATCCTCTAAGTCTGACACAGGAAAAAGTTAAAACTGTTCTGAATGAGTAATCCCCCTACCCCACCATCTTTTAACTCTGATTTATTCCTAAGCTGAAAGTATTTGGCACTAGTTGAGCTAAAATAAACTAACTCTTATGACATATCAGTAAATTACTGGCCGAAATAAAATCTAAAATTCCTCCAGAGTACTTCACATAAACGTCAGCAGAACAATTGAGTTGAGGTAAAATATTTTGTTGAAAGGCCCCCCCCCCCCAATTCACCTGAAGGAATTTGTTTCCCTAATCTCTGACAATGTTTAATTTTCTTTCCACAATAATTACAGAAAAAATCTCACTTGTATGTAAAATCCCCTCTTCTCTCAATTCTTCTTTGCCTCCCTTCCTTTTCCATATCTTTCCCAGAAAATGGAAATAAAAACATTAGGGAAATGTTTAAACTCTTAGCTAAATGATAGCCTCTCAAGATCTGGCTAAAAGAAATTATGCATTTACTCAGTATTCACAGCTTCTAGGTTAAAATTCTAGAAAGACAGAGTGTTATATTTCCAGTCTATCTGTCTGATTTTCCTTTTAGCTGACCCAAGAACAGGCTCAATTACTCCAAAGACTTTGTAACCAGGGCACATTTGGGAGAATAGTGATTTCTCAGCCCCTAATTAAATAGCCTTGAGGAACGAACACACACACACACACACACACACACACACACACACACACACACACCCCACTCAGTCACTGCACTTTTGCCCATTCAAAAACTTATAAGAATGACTTCAGCTCCATTGTGCTTACGAGTTTGTCCTGCCTTTCTGTCACTTGAAATTCCAAAATGATACAGACATTTTAGAAGCCAGAACTAGTGTCCACACCACATGGAAAATCTTTAGGCCAACTTTTTCCGGGTTCACCACGAAATGAACAAGTCAACAAAATGTTGGGTGGCTCACAAGGCAATAAATTTTTCCTCTAAGATGTTGTGGTATCATTTTCATATTTACTTCTTTTTTAAAAAATAGATATTCATTGGAGTATAATTGCTTCACAGTACTGTGTTAGTTTCTGTTGCACAACAAAGCGAATCAGCCATATGCATACATGTCCCCATATCCCCTCCCTCTCGAGCCTCCCTCCTATCCTCCCTATCTCACCCCTCTAGGTCATCGTAAAGCACCAAGCCGATCTCCCTGTGTTATGCTGCTGAATTTTTTTAAGGGAAAAATATCTCTTAACTGCCTCTTCCTTTTGTTGAGAAGCAATTTTGAAATTATCTGGTGGTTTGATAAATTTCTCTTATTTTTCTCAACCTTCCTTCAATTGTGCCAGTATTTTTCAGGCCACTCTCCTTTCTAGATGCAGGAGAAAAAGAAAGATTGCACTTGGATTAGGAAAATCGGGATCAACACCAACTCTGCATTTGTTAGCCACGTGGACCGTGGCTGGTCCTGGAGTCCCTCTGAGCCCAGTGGGCTTATCTGTAAAACAATGACATAAATAACTATAGCATGAGTAGAGGATTCAAAGAAATGGGGGTTTGTGAAGAAGGCTTTCTAAGTGCCAAGATGCTGCACATAGGTATTTTTTTATTCAGACACATCTGTATGATGAGGAATATTTGGCAAAAGAATGCACAGGCCTTCTTCCTCTAGGAAGAAAGGGTGCTGTCTCATTTATCAGCACTCCGTGCTATAAGGACAAATGTCTTCCCACCCTGATCTCCAGAAAACTCTCCTTCTCAACATTCAGAACCATCCTAGTCCAGTTCCCAGAAGATAACGCCACTCTTACCATTTTTGGAGCTCTGTCTACTAGTAACATCTCCCTACCGCTTCATTTTCTTTCATCTCTCTGCCCCTTGTCTTGTTCTCCTCTGCTTCTTATCATTAAGGCTCCATCTCCTTTCCTGACCAAAGGAGGATAAGCTGCTCCTTGTCACACCTCCCATGATTTGGGGGTAGGGGTAGATGACTAGGAGGTGATGAAATACTCTCTACTCTCCTCTGCAGCTTCTAGGTTCCTGCCTCACCAATATGCAATTATACTCTTAGTTTTTAAGTCTTTATCCATATGCTTATGCCTCTCTCCTTTGCCATTCATTGTTGTTACATCCTGGGACACTTTCTCAGGACCTTTAAGACCCTGAGCATCCAACACAATCTTCCCTTTCAGTGGCTATCATCCTTTAAGGCTCTAACAACCCTATCGAAACCCTTTCTGACATCACACCTCCCAGATCCTTGTCCTTTAGGGCACTAAGAACTCATTTCTTTGGCACTTCGTCTACAAGGAAGCATCACAATACACTTAACCATTGATTGCTACCAAAATCTCAAACTGTGAGAGTCCTCGAAGAAGTCACAACCTCCTGACCTTTCAACTCTTCCAAATCCTAACTCCTCCTACAGCTCTTTCCTCATCATGACACCCACTTCTTGACCCCTCCCTGCTTTCCCAGTGGATCACCATCTGTGGTCAAACAATAGGCCCTGAAAGGTGTCCATGGCCTAATCCCTGGAACCTGTGAATATGCTACATTATATGACAAAAGGGATTTGCAGATGCAATTGAATTAAGGATATCGGGATAGAGAGAGAATCCTGGATTATCCTGGAAGGCCCAATGTCATCATGAAGGTCCTTATAAGAAGTAGATAGGAGGAGCAAGGCCAGACAAGGTGATATGAGGATGGAAGCAGAGACTGGAGTGATGCAGCCACAAGCCAAGTAATGTCAGCGCCCTCTAGAAGCTAGAAGAGGCAAGAAACAGATTCTCCCTTGGAGCCACCAAAGGAACCAGCCCAGACACCATAATTTCAGCCCAGTGAAACTCATTTTGGACTTCTGACCTCCAGAACTGTAAGATAATACATTTTCAATTTAATCCCCTAAACTTATGGTAATTTGCTACAGCAGTGAGAGGAAACTAATACACCACTCACGCAGCTGAATGCCCTCTTAACCCAGTTCTGAGAGTGCCAATAATCAATAATTTCAGTTTTGCCCTTATCTTCGCCCTAGAATTCCTCTTGTTTGGGGCCTTCCTGGATTCCTGCCCTGCCATTCTCCAACTCTGATTGACTGCTATCCTAATGATGGACTTTTTCATTCCTGCTCATCAGTTTCTAAATGATGTTGGAACAGATCCCAAACTAGTTAACTGGGGTCATTTATAAATCACTGGGTTTTAGATTTTTTTTTTCCTTTAAGATTTCTCACTAGTGGCTTAGTAACAGAAGGTACAAGTATTTCTCCTCTGCCTGGGATCCCAAATCCATCTCCTCCCACTTCACTGTTAGATGAACTCACCTTTTCTGAGGTTAAGATCATCTACAGCCTTTCAACTTTGCTTCTATCTTTACTCCTTTTTCTTACCTCTTGTCTCAAAATCAGTACCTTTTCTCCTTCTCCAATCCACATCCTCTCCATGCCACCTGGATCTCATACCATCCCACATATTCCTCAACTTCACTCCACCCATTAGCTTCTGGCATTGGAACACATACAGAGGGGTCATTAGCTCCACTCCTTGTGCAGGGAAGCAACATCTAAGCCATGCAGCGTAAATCATTCTCTAGCTTTTCCAAAAGATCTCCAGAGCTAGAAATCCATATCTTCTTTTACTTCCCCTTCTATTGTTTGCTTGCCTTAAAAATCAAGAAGTTCTCAATTGGGAAAGAATATTCAGTTGTTCAGCCTTTCAGAGACACACAGGAAAAATGGTAAACATAATGACATTAATAGGAATTCTCTGAGATCATGCAGATTGAAAATTTCTATACCAATGTCTTCATAAACATAAAATGATTCTTTGTTTTGTTTTGGAAAATAGAGGCCCTCTTCCCATGAGTCCTAAAGAACTTTGTGTTTTATGTAGTAAGCACTAGCTGTTTATTGAATTAAATGGTCAAAGCAGCTCATTGAAATGGAAATTTTCCATGAGCTGATCGTCACGGGCCATAGAACTCTTAGCCCAAATAGCTGGATCTGCCTTCAGGTAAGAATCTCTCCATCTCTGTCTCGGTAAGTTGGTTACAAAATATCATTTTCCTCAGTGTATAACCTTTATCATATGGCTTCCCATTGTTGAAAACACAGTTATCTGCTTTCTACTGCTGACACTATCATATTCTTGTTATAGGTTTCAAAAACCTCACGTAACAGTTCAAACAATTTTTTGCTGGCAATGGAAGCCCATGGATGAAGAGAAAGAAGCATACGAGGGAAAAGTGATTTTAGAAAAACAACTGACTTTATGTAGACGTTAAAGATGCCAACATTTTTGGGGGAAAAAATCTTGCTTATTTTAAAATGTCTAACATTATTCTAGCCAAATAAATACAGAACTAAGCTCTTGTAGAAATATAATCTTTGTGGAAAAGATATAGATTTTTTTCATATAGCTATTTACTTTTTCCTTAAATTAATTGCATGTGTATGTAAAGTCCACAGACCTATATTTTAAAAACATATTAAATATATTAACCTTTTCAAAAATTATATTTTCAGTGAATTTACATATATGTGAAATATGTAAGCCATTTCAATGACAGTGTAAGAATACGTTAAAAACCCAATTTATGAAAATATCTTTAAAAAATTATGAAGTGTAAAAAAGAGAAGCAATATAGAGTAGCAAAAAGAAAGTACATGTATAAGTCAAGCTGATCTGGATTTTAATCTTTATCACTCACTATATAACATTTAACAAGCTCAATCCCATTAATACCCAAAATTGGGTATAATAAATTCAGAAAATATGAATGACAGACATCATTCAGTATGGTTAATATATATAATAGGTTGATATTAAGAAAGCTTCCAAATGTATCTCACCCTGGTTATAAACCAAAAAGATAATTGTTCAGGAGATGTACAATTGTCTGGAAAGTAAAGTCCTAATAAAACCCTAACATAACAGGAAAATGAATTGACGTGGATAGGTCAGTAGTGCTATAGACATACAATACAGATCATTGATGTGTTCGCCTTAAAATAATTTGGGCTAAAAATGAAGTTGTTTTCATAAAGTGAAGCTTAGGTATATTTTAACATTTTACTCTGGCATCATTATCATATGGTATTTGAAGAGAGAAAAATAGGTATATAATTTTGAAATAAGGAAATGAAAAAAATGTTTAAATGGGGACAATAATAACGTAATTCTCATCTTCCAAGGCTATTATGGCGCTTAAATGAGTCATAGCTTCTCCGAAAACCTGGGTTTCCCCTCTTCCTTCTGTTAGATAGGAATAATTCTTTCTTCCTCAAGAGTGCCCAACACAATGCTTTGAACAAAGCGGACATTCAGTAAATGTTTGCTAAGTAAATCAATGCCTTGAAAATCATTTGACAATGTATAATATCTGCTTTCCTCCACACTGAGAAAGAAACCCCTCAAAATCAATCAGGTTACTTATTTCCCTTCACATAAGAACTGCATCGCAATTTATTTTGGAGAACCTTACACTTTGAGTTTCTAAGGTTTTCATTCAAATTATTTATCTTATATGGGGCTTCGGAACCATGTGACTAAAAAAAAAGAGATATCAAACTTTAAGGAAAAGAAAAGCACATCATCTTATCCATGCTGCTTCTGCAGAAGATTTCATACACTTGGCCTTTGATAAACATGTCTTTCCAAAGTGCTATTCCTGATTCTACTCTAGCATGGCTTTCCCAAGACCAGAACCAGCTCATGAAACAGTCCAATCAGGGAAGGGTGACTGGGCAGTTCTCAGCCCTCCTCCTTGGTGCTCCTTACTGCCCTGCAGGAACCAGTCCCTTAGCGTCCTCCTCGGGTCCCTCTCTGGGATCTGGGCAGGGACTGAAGGGGGCATTTCCCTCCCATGTACTGAGGGCAGACCATGTGCAGGGGCTCCACAAATATCATCAACTTCCATCCTTCCAACATCCCTAGGGGGAGCCCTCCTCCGTTTTACAGCTGAGACACAATTGGGGTTCAAACAGTTTCAGTAATTCACATGCCCATGCCACACAAACAGTAAGGATGACAACTGCTTTTTTTCCCCCTAAGATATAGTTTATATACCATAAAGTTCACCCTTTTAAAGTACAGTTCAGTGGTTTTCAGTGTATTTACAGTGATGTGCAACCATCACCACTATCTAATTCGAGAACATTTTCATCCCTCTGAAGAGAAACCCCATACCCAGAAGTAGTCACTTCTCGCCTCTCCCTCCAGCCCTAGGCAACCACTATTGTACTGTTTGTAGCTTTTCTGTACCTTTCATATAAATGGAAACATACAACATATGGTCTTTTGTGACTGGCTTCCGTCACCTAGGATAACGTTTTCAAGATTCATCCACGTGGTAGCATGCATTTGAACTTTGTTCCTTTTTCTGGCTGAATAATATTCCATGACACACAAAAAAATATTTTTAAGCATTACATTGTTAAACAAAAACTGTTTGTGGTCATAAAGTTCAAACACCATGAGGCAGAAAGATATAAAGAAGAAAACACCATTTCTCAACTATCAGATTGGCCAAAAGCTAAAAGTTTTATAATACTCTGTGCTGCCGAGGCTGTAGGAAACCAGCATTCAAGTGTTTCTAGGGCAAGGATGATAAACTGGTTCATTCTTTATGGAGGGCAATTTGGTAATATCTATTAGAATTATAAATTCCCCTTCTGGAAATTCATTCTATAGATACATCAGCACATATGTAAAACAATGCATTTGTTTCAACATCATTTGTTGTAGCAAAAGACAGGAAGCCACATTACAGTACACTACTACTGAACTGGTTAAATAAATGATGGTACGCCATACAGTGCAATACTCTAAAGATTGAGAAAGTTCCTTACATACCAATATGGAAAGTTCTCTAAGATACTGTCATACCTGAAAGAAGAAGGTGAAGAATACTACATATAGAAAGTTTTTTAATAAAGAAAGGGAGTAAAGTAGAATGCATATATTTATACTTTACATGCATGAAGAAACTCTGGAAGGATAACAAGAAGCTACTCATTGTGCTTACCTGTTTCGTGGAAGAGGTCACAACATTATGACTGGGGCATAAGTTGGGAAACACTTTTGGCTGTGCATATACATGCCGTGGTAGGCAAAATTCTAAAAATGCCCCAAAGCTTCCTGTCTCCTGACTACTTACTCAAACACTCACCTAGGTACTGCGGTGAAAGGACTGTGCAGATGGAATTAAGGTTGTGAGTCAGTTGATCCTAAAGTAGGAAGATTTTCCTGGAATATCTGAGCGGACCCAATGGAATCACATGAGCCCTTAAAGGCAGAGAGGAAGGCAGAGGAGTCAGTTGAGAGATGACGAAAGGGGGTAAGAGAGACTTGACCCACTGTTTCTGGAGGGGGCCACTAAGAAAGCAAGAGGAAGGATGCAAGCAACTGCTAGTAGCAGAGAGTACTCCAACTGACAGCCAGCAAGCAAACAGGGACCTCAGTACTACAACCACAAGGAATCAAACTGGCCAACATCCTGAACGAGCCTGGAAGCACATTTTCCCCCACAGCCTCTTTAGGAGAGCCCAGGTAGCTGACAGCTTGCTTTCAATCTTGTGAGCCCCTGAGCCGAGAAACCAGCCAAGCCACCTTGGACTTCTAACCCACAGAGCTCTGAGATTTTGTGGTGTTTTAGGCTGCAGTGTTTGTGGTAATACGTTATAGCAGCAATAGGAAACTAATACATATATGGCTGTACTGCTTATCTTTTTATGATAAATGAAGATTTAAAGTTAAAGAAAATCCAAATAGACCTCACTAAGATAGCTGAAAATAAGGTTATCTTTCCAGGAGCGTAACTATCAAGTCAAAAGTTCACGGTACTTTTCTTTGTTTTGTGTGCCTACACTTAAATAATTTCAGTCTGAAATCACAATTTTGATAAAAATCCCCTGGGCAGCAAGTCTGTCTTATAAAACCTGAATGGTAGGCTTGTTTTCCCAAGGTCCTCTGTCTCCTAAATCTAATGTCTTCTCTAAAAACTAAAATGCCAGGATATAAACACAGTTTATTTAATTCTTAGTTAGGACTGATAAAATTAAATTAATAGACTCTGAAGAGACAGACACTTGGCTTAAAGGAGAATGTTTGCCTTCTCTAATTGAAATGTCTAAAGGTTAAGCCTGCACTTTGTCTAACATTTAACTACACGTTTCTTCCCTTTGGTATTGGGTATGTTCCAGAGTTTTGTTAAAGGAGTTTATTGTTACTCCATGGAAAAAAAAATGGTCAAATAAGTGGTCTTTAATACAGAATTAAGATGAAAGCTCCAAGGACACCAGTTCTCTTTATTATCATTTAGCTCTTTATAGCTAAAAACTTTGTATGAAAACAAAAACCTTCCAAAATTAACTACCTTCCATGAGAAAAAGCAAAAATCGATTTCCTTTCTAATTTGTTAGAAGTTAAATTAATCTCACTGTTGAGAAAAACCTACCAATTAATGTCACTGTTAGGGAAAATCTACTTATTTTCAAAACTCTCTTCTAAGACCTGCGTCTACTTCTTGCTACCCACTGTTGGTCAACATCTATCACAGTGGTTCTCAACGAGGGGCAATTCTGCTCCACGGGGCACCTTTGGCAATGTCTGGAGATATTTTTGGTTGTCACAACCGGGGGGTGCTACTGGAATCCAGTGGGTAGAGGCCAGGGGTGCTCTTCAACATCCTATAGTACACAAGACAGCCCCACAACAGAGAGTTGTTTGGCTTCCAAATGTCAACAGTGCTGACGTTGAGAAATCCTGGTCTAGATGAATCTAGAAGGACGGCTTGGTAATGAATAAAGATGTGAGGTTCTCCATTTAGGAGAAACAGGGAAAGCCAAGTTAGTACAGGATGGTCATAAAAGGGAGAAAGAAAGAAAGAAAGAAAGAAAGAAGGGAAGGAAGTTCTTTCCTTCTAAGTTTCCCCCAAACTGAATTGAGTATCATTATTAAATTTAAATTTATTAAAAAGAAAGTCAAATTTAAAGTTCAGTGCCTCAATCACACGAGCCACACTGCAAGCCACATAGGACAAGTGACTACCAGGTTGGGAGCATGAATTCAGACAATATTCCTGGAACATAGTTCTGAGGAAGGCTTAATCAGCAAGGTTGACTGCTATGAAACAAGACTGCTGAGCGATCACTAAGGAAAAGGACATGACTTTCTTACTAGTGTATCATGGGTGACCTCTGAGATACAAGCTTTCAGTGAACAGATGAACTTTAACGAAGATTTCAAGGAAGATTGTTTTGAAGGAGTAAGAACGTTCATTTTTATTTACTTATGTTTATTTCATTTGTTTGTTTTCTTGCCTTTTTAGGACAAGGAAAACTGGATTGGTTATACTAATAAAATGTGGTTATACTAATAAAATGACCACCAAGCAGTCTCAAGTCTCATTGTGCAAAAAGTTCTCCTCTGAAATAAGGAGAACTTCAAATAATTTCAGAAAATTTTCACAACTCAAGCAATCACATAGGAAGGGGCATTTATCATGTATGACCTTTAAAGTGAGGTATAAACTGTTTCGTGAAAAAAGAAATGATCTAGCACAAAAAAGATATGCTTCTCTCCTTGTTCCTCTTATACCCAGTTGTAAAGTCCAGTTCATGAAATATAGAAAAAACAAAAGGTGATTAAATCTAAATAATCAGCCAACTGGGGTGAGGGGAGTGCAGAAAGGAGAGTGTTTTGGTTACACTGGTGTCTGGCATGAAGAGAATCAATTGGTAAACTGATTCGCTTTTGTTTTTTCACTCTTCAGCAGCATTTTCTGAATGGTATAGAGAGCTTAAGTCTGATTTCCCCATTTGAAACCAAAATGGATTAGCATGACAACTATTTCTTTGAGTAAACCATAAAAAAATAATTTGTTCAACTGCTTGCTTCCTCCATCCTGGACAGCTGGTTGCCATCCTGGACCGTGAACTGTCATTCTGGACCTGAGAAGCCCTTCCTTCATGGGGAACCTGGGCTGCTCCCGTGACGCCACACGGCCCTTGAGGGGCATGCTCTGTGGCTCCTTGGAAGGGATATGCGAGCTGGAAGGTTGCTACGGAGCAGCAGACGTGAGTCACTCCCTCTTGGAAAGCTCAACTGCTGTAAACAACCATAGATGGCAGATTTCTGGGAGGGAGTCTGCTCATCCAGTCTCTAAAAAGGGAACACTTTTGCCCTGACCCTTGAGAGCATTTGGTTCTAGCACTCTCTTGGCTTTGGGTTAGAGAATCTAGCTGAGTAAGATCTAATCAATATCATCACGCATTCGCTCTCTTTAAAGTCACTGACATGCCAGCCTGGGGGCGAGAATTGAAGCCCAATGCCACATGCGCTTCCGCCTCTGTAGGTTGGTTAGCTTTGCCTTATGTCACACCGTCGCATCCTAAATAGGTCTACAAAGTCATGCGGATAGATCCGCATGTTCTATGTAACTACTGGAAAATAAATAAAACACCATCTTCCCGATGTGAGACCTACAGCATCTGCCATGTAAAGGGAGAGTATTCTATTATTCTTGGTGAAAAAAGTAGATATTACATAGAAGATATTCACATAAACAATTCTACTTCCAACTCATTAGTAGCTGAATTCTCCCGCCATGCTATGCTCTCCTGCTGATTTTGCAAGTCAACAGCCCTCAGTCTGTCTCTCCAGTCCCCGCCTGCCCCCCCAACCCCCGCTTCAAGACTTTGACTCGACACAGACTTCTGTCTCTCTAATCCCTGCCCATCCACCACCTTGTCCAACATTTCAGAAGGACACCACAGGATCTTGGCATTGAGCTTGTGAAAAGTTGCCAGGCCTATCTGTATCAATGCCCCTACTGAATGCTCATACAATGAAATTGGAGTTCAGTATGAAAAACCCCATCGCTTTCATAAATGCTGCGATAACACTCATTACACCAACACAGAGCAAGAGAAAGGTGCTCAGACTTAATCCGTTTTAATCTTAGTTATTTCCTAATATAAAAGACTGTGGAACTTTTCACATTCTTTTGGAAGGATTAGTGAAGGCAAACATGAATAACAAATTGACATTTCTGAGTTTTGGAAGAGCCAAAAGCAATACAAAAGGAAGGCAGACAGATCAAATTTCTGAGCAGAATTATTTTTCTAAGCGGAGTTTAACAGTTAACATTAGGAACAAATGTTAAACAGCTCTGCACAGTTATTTTTCTGTACCTGGAACACATTTTGCCAAACAGTTGAAATGACAAGTTTGAAAGACACATCTTGATGTCATAGAGACAAAGGAACTTCGTCTATGTGACAGGCATGAGAGAACTTTTTTAAAAGAAGAGTTTCTTGGATAAAAATTTTTATATTCCTTCAGTCACTTAGTTGTCTGAGATATTCCAAAGCTAACGGTGTCTATTACTTTTCTAGTGAAGAATATGTGGATTCCTTTCAAATCATTGAATACTGGCATTAAGAGATTTTGAAATAATCTACTTTGGCCTCTTCATTTCATCGACAAGGAAAGCAAGATCTACGAAGAATCTCCAAGCCATGCAATGTCACAAAATCAGAGATCCATGACAGTTTAGGACTAGTACGCTGTTTTTTGATGATGCATTCCACGATCTTTTCTCATTGTCCCTTTCCTCGAGAACATTCTTTATTGTTGTATAGTATTAACTTCCTCCTCCATTATAACCCCATTCCAATTTGCTTCAATGTACCTTGAATCAAAATAGCAAGAACAAACTGGTTCTTGTGGTTTTGCTTGTCTTAATGCCCCCACTGAGGGCACTGAGAAATGCTGTGAGGATGGGTTCCACCCAAGCACTTTGAAAGCAATTCATGTCTAACTAATAGAATTGTAAAATGAAAAGATCCCTAAGGGACTAGTTCCAAGATGGGATTCTGGGTCTTAACACACTCCACCTTCACCCTTAATCCTAGACGTGGGGTTCAGTCTAAAGCCGGGTTTCTCGACTCTAGCCCTATTGACTTTGGGGGCTGGATGAGTCACTGATCTTGAGTGCTGACCTGTGCGTTGCTTAGGAGGCCTAGCAGCATCCCTGGCTTCTACCCGTTGGATGCTAGTAGCACCCTCCCATTGAGTGGTGATAACCAAAAATGTCTTCAGACATTCCAGATGTCTCCTTGGGGGGGCTAAAATCAGCCCAGATTGAGAAACACTTGACACAAAATAGGAACAAAAGCCGAGATGAAAAGTGCGATTAAAAGGAACTCACTGGCACCTTCGGCTATGAACCTTCTTTAGCTCTAAAGCCACTTAAATGTTTTGGTTGAAAAAAAAGGAAACTTGTTTTAATCAACCCTATGCCTTTCCTCACTCCCCCTACACTTCTGCCTTCAAAGTGTATTTCTGTTGCCATGAAAACAGAGCCTGCCTGTTTGTAATTATAATATTACTCTGTAGCAAATTTCAGAAAGAACCAATTGGTGCACTTCCAACCTTCAATTCACTCTCTCCTCTTCTCCATTCCTTAGCGGGGAGTTTGGAGAGAGGGGAGGAATGAGAGGAGAACGCTTCCGTACGCTCAGCTCTGGCCTCGTTCTGATGCCTACACTCAGTACCAACCTCTCAGGTCTCCAGGACCTGCCCACCAAACTTCAAGCACCACCCTGGCTCTGCCCCAACTTCATGCCACGACAAGGTTCTCATCTGCTCAACATTTTCACCCAAGACCACAGAACTTTGGTGAGAGATGGTCAGGACTCAACCATAGTGATGTGATGAAGGAAGGGAGGGAAGAGGTAGATAAGCCATTCTTAATCAAAAATGAGTTAGGATATTTTATTTGTAGCTTGGGTTACTTCTTAGAATATACCAATGATAGCCGTGCTGCAGAAATTTAATAGACATGTTTAATAGACGTGGTGCTTACATAATTTCTTCTCTGGCTTTTCATAGATTGAGATATAAATAATAAAATGCTCAAATCTGAAGTGTAAAGCTCCATGACTTTTTACATATGTATACATTCCTATCACCGCCTCCCAGATCAAGACCGCATTACCCTAGGTTTCCCTGCCTCCAGTTAAAACCCACCCGCCACCTCCCAAGGCAAGCAATATGCTGATTTCTATCAATGAAAGTTAGCTCTGCTTTTTTATAATTAAGTTGCACAATATGTACTCTTTGTAGCTTTTTTCCCACATAACGTTTCTAAAGTTCATGTATATACTTATATGTGTCAGTGGTTTGTTCTTTTTTGTTGCTATGTAGTATTCCATCATGGAGATATACCACAGACCCTGTTAATGGATATCTGTGGGGTTTTAAAAAATATTTTGGGACCATTCGTAAAGAAAATGTATGCAAGGCTTTGTTCGGATATATGCATGTGGTTCCCTTGGGTGTATAACTAGGAGTGAAACTCTAATATTAACGAATAGAAAATATCAATCATTAAACTGAAGTTTTTATATCAGTATAAAGACTTAAAGGACACAACGATCATCACTCATTTATTTTGCCTAAAGGAAAAATAGATGAACTTTTAAATTATGTATCAAGAAAAATATATACTAACATAGCTAACAGTAGGGTGAACACAGAATGTGTCTTGAAACTGGGAAACTTTTCAGAGTACAAAGGGCACTGTTAATATTTGCACTGGGGCCATTTAACCCGGAGTTGCCTGAGAAAACTAAATCTTACAGTCATTCAAGCTAATTCTGACTGAGAAGATGAAAGCTAGGGCCAGGTATCTAATGCCAACTTCAGAATCAAGTTCCTTTTTTGACCTTGGCCAACTTGTTTAAACCCTTGTCCTTTAATCACGACATTGGTCAGAATCTTTTCCACTGAAATTTTACGAATACTTCATTAAGTGGCAAGTCATAAATCATAAATCTCAAATCCAATAGAGCTGTCTAGGAAGGACTGAGGGCTGGAATGCAGACTTCCAGGGTTGAGGTATACGCTTTCAAGAGCTTGGCTATACCCGCATCTGAAGTGCCACTCAATTAATTTATGAGGTTCTCGCTTCTTTTTCATTTTCTCTTTCAGTTCTGAAGGCATTCTAACTTAAGAATAAGTTTAGTCTAGCCACATATGCTCTATGTTATTTCACTGAAAAGAAGTGAACTGCAAATTACATCAGCGGTTGCTACGCGTTTGGCAATATCTTTCTTCTTCATGCTTCAGTCACTGGACTTACTGTGTGATGAGAATCCCAGAAGCCCAGTGCGACAGTGCCTGAAATCTCGACTAAATCAAATACCGTGAAATTGTTTCATCAAGCTGATTCTCAACATTGGATGGGAGGGGGTGAGAGTCACCCCATTGAAGCTGCCGTTCTTAGGCTCACATGACAAAACAATGCTTTATTTCTACAGCGTTTAAAAGTGTGAAAGCTACACAAGACAATAACCATAAATTAGCAACGCCTTTTGAAGGTGAAGGACTGCCAGGTTTTACAGGCATTTAAAACTACATTTGTTGAAAGACGGAGAAAGAAAGCGGCACCCCTTGAAAGGAAAACAATGTATACTGGCCACATTTAGAATGTCCTCAGATTTGCTGTACCAAAATGATAAGTTGCATAGAAAGAGTAAATTTAAGTGGAATAACGATGATCTGATACTAAGGAAACTGTGCTTCCTACTGCAGAAAAGCAGCCACTCCAAGTGAATTCACTGGCAGTCGGAGCCTGTTACAAATTTACAGGTTAGAACGAGGACTAGAAATACAGGACAAGATTAGAAAACTGAGATAATACTTGTAACATGAATTCCTTGTGGAACAAGCCTTGTTTTATAAAATCATTATCTTAATGTTAAGTTCATCTTTTCTAACAGTTTTGGCTGAGTCTGTACCTTCTAAAAATTAACCAATGTGGTCACATTTTTGCATTAAAAAAAATCCCTATCTACACTAATATACAACCCAGTAATCATACTCCTGGGCCTCTATCTACAAGAAATGAAAATTCATGTCCACATAGAAACGTATACACAAATATTCACAGCAGCTTTTCTGGTATTAGTCAAAAAGGGGAAGCAACCCAAACATCCATCAACTGATGAACAGATAAACAAACTGGTATGTCCATACCATGGAATACGACTTAGCAATAAAAAGGAACAAAATCTTGATACATGCAACAATTTGGATGAGTCTCCAGATAATTATTCTAAGTGGGGGAAAAAATCTCAAAAGGCCACGTACTGCATAATTCCTTTTTTTTTTTTTTTTTATGCGGTACGCAGGCCTCTCACTGCTGTGGTCTCGCCCGTTGCGGAGCACAGGCGCCGGACGTGCAGGCTTAGCGGCCATGGCTCACGGGCCCAGCCATTCCGCGGCATGTGGGATCTTCCCGGACCAGGGCACGAACCCGCGTCCCCTGCATCGGCAGGCGGACTCTCAACCACTGCGCCACCAGGGAAGCCCCATAATTCCATTTATATAAAATTATCAAAATAGAAAAATTATAGAGCTGGAGAAGAATTTAGTGGTTGCCGAAGGTTCGAGACGGTAAAGCACGAGTGGGTGTGACCAGAAGGGGGTGGAGCATGAAGGAGCCTCGTGGTCATGGAACATTGGGTATCTTGACAGTGGTAGTGGCTACACGAATTTACATTATGTGATAGAATATGGAAGAGAACGATACCCACACATGGCACCAATGTCCATTTCATGACTTTGACACTGTAGTGTATAGTGTCAAATATCTATATACATAAGATATAACCACTGGAGGAAACGGGGTATATGGTACATTGGATCTCTGTATTATTTTTGCAGCTGCCTGTAAATTGAATTATTTCAAAGTAAAATCTTTTGAAAAAGGTACAGCCACATTTATGTCTGAACACACACACACACAGGTTTTGCCCCCTACCTTTTGAGTCATTACCTCCTAGGAAGAAATCCTTCCTAAGGTCAATTTTCATAAGTAAGAAATAAAATCACCATTAATGGCAAAGAGGAAAGTTTTCACGCATTTCTGACACCCAAAAATCAACCAATTTATGCTAAGGCAACACCAAGTCACATTAAATGAACCCAATCACGTCAGTACTGTACACAAGTTGTTATAACATAACAAGGAAATGGTCTTCTAATTCCTCACTAACAGAATTGTCTATCTGTATGTGTTTCACTCTTTCCCAGCAGTTATGTACTGTGCATGCAAGCCTGTAATCATAATGCCTGCACTTGACACTGTTAAGCAATTGTGCATTTAGTTAAAAAAAAAATAAAAAGAAGAGCAATGACAAAACCATCAGTGATAACAATACAGATGGTGCCTGAGATCATCATCATTTGAAACAAGAAAGCCGGGCATTTTCTTGGAGGAAGAGGTGCAAGATGCCATATGCCTGTTCCCTTTCTACGGCACACAGCCGCCGGAAGGCAGGGTGAATCTAGCCCATAAATGTAAGTAGGAATATCAGACCAAACTCCCCTGAAAAGTCCAATTCTTATAACCTGAATGGCATAAATTGAAAAGAAAGGCTGAAATGGTATGTGACTAAATCGTCAAGGCAACTTGCAACTGGATGTTAAAATTATGACGAAGTTTGTTTCTCATATATTTTTTTACACTTTCCACATTCATATTCTACTTATAAAATCAATTTTTGAAATATATGTAACTACTGTAGAGCACAGGGAACTATATTCAATATCTTGTAATAAGCTATAATGGAAAAGAATCTGAAAAATAATATTTTCTATATATATACACGTGTCTATGTGTAATGGAACCACTTTGCTCACACCTGAAACGAACACAACACTGTAAATTAACTATACTTCAGTTAAAAATGGTTTAAAAACGTACACATACACACTGCTATGTATATATGTACACATATCTGTGCGTACACACCTATAAATGGCAGTGCTCACCAAGGGTCCTTGATCTGAGACGGAATGGTGGTAGACACTTGCTCCCTCCAGATCCCCTGAAGTCCTTTTCACTCCTTCTGGGCCACCTCCCCTGGTTTTGGTACATTTTGGCCTCCAGTGACTGCACGCGGCACTGCCCTTGGACCAGGGGAGCTACTTCGGCTACACCACATCCTGACATATCTGGTAGTTGACCCTTAGCTCATGACTAACAAGAGGGGAGCATGTAAACACACACAGCTCCAGGCACCAGAGGAGGGGGCAGCCTGTGGGGTGTAAGTTGCTCTTGGAGCTACCCCGTGGCCCAGCAGAAGGAAGATGCGACTTTGCTTGCCATTGCATCCCTGCTTGTCTTCAGCCCTGGCTGTCTGCTCCCCCGATCCCTTCAGCCGCATCACCTGCAAGTGTTTTCTTTACCACTTACATATAAATCCTCATTTCAGAGTTTCTGGGGACCAAACTGAAAACAAGACTACTTTTCACATTAAAAATTTTCTGAAGCCAAGGCATATCTTACAACTGAAATGAACATTTAATGCAGCTTTTGTTCTTGAAAGATCTGTTATTAAATCCATGTTGCATCCTATAATTGATGACATCTAAGATTATAAGCTGTGTGAGGGCAAGGTGGGTCTATTTTATTCTCCACTGTGCATCCAATGCCCCAAACATTGCCTCAAACATATTTTACTCATTAAATTTTTGTTGAATTAATGGATCAAAAAATATAGTTTTATAATGTCTTGTATTATTATTCAAGTGATGAATTTTCTTGATGGTAGGGCATGAATCATGTCTGTATTTATGCTTTCCATAATACTTAACGCAAAGTCTTGTCCAAATTCAGCACCAACAAATGTTGACTACAATTGGAACACAGATGCAAAAAAATTTTACAGAGGGAAAAATACGTATAAAACTAGGAAAAAGCAGGAGAGAGAAAAAAAGGAAAGGGAAAGAAGAGTTGGGGACAATAGGAATAAAGAAAGACTAGAGGGGTGAAATCACAAGAAATGACAAGTGGCAGGTCAACTTTCAAGTGACAACAAAGAAGAGATTACAAAAACCATAATGGCTGGGAATAAGATGTGAACAGGAGGCATCTGATCTACATCGAATTTAAGCAGGAAGAGTACACGCTTGTTTGTTTTTTTAAGACCAGAAAATTAAAATCTGGAATAGATCTCCCAGAGTATGCAAAATTCCCCATCCAGCAACTATGGACAGGAAGTAAGAAGACGCCCTAACACGGCACCATAACACAATGGTTTGCAGAGCTCACCACAATGCCAGGGACTTCTAGACACAACCATAGTATGAGAAGACTCTGAAAGCCAGGCTGGCAACACTGGGCATCCATATTCTTTGGGCCAACCAACGAGCACTCAAGTGCCCTTTCATCTGTCCTTCACCACGGCCAATCTTCAGGACTGAGTCATTCTTCTCTAGTATTCTTTAAAGACAGCCAAGCAGACATGGGGATGCTATTTGCAGTTTGGTGAGGACCTGATCAAAGGTAAGGTGACTTTTGAAGCTGTCCTGCATTAAGAGGTGTCTAGATAAGACAATAGTGTAGAGGAACAAAAATACACTATTTCAGTGGGAGCAAAAGTACCGTTATCTGTGTTTGTGTTAAAGCACACATGTGTCCATGTGTGCTGTGATGTGTCTAATCACAGTTGGCAAGTACTGCTGTGGAATTTGCTGAGTTAAGGGAGTTAGTATCATTGGGAGGGAATGAAGTCAACGTAAAGGATATAATGCTTCCTCTGATACACAAAATTCATCTCATTCTGATGAGTCTCCCCTTTTACCTGGCATGCCCAAACTCTCCAAGAAGGGGCGGAAAGCGGCGGAAACGTGAAGGAGACAGGAAACACAGGGCAGGGGAGACCCAGAAATCTGAGGCAAAAAGTCAAACTCTATTCAGGATGGGAATGGGAGAGGTGCAGGTGTGGGCAAGGCCTCAGCTGCACCTCCACTCGCACTTTCTTGCCCCCTCAAGGAGGGAGGGAGCAAGAAGAAAAGCACTGCAGCATCAGCCTGTCGTCCCCAGAGGCTCCCCCATCCATCCCCACCTGGCTCATCTCTCAGGGCCATCGCTTCCATCCAGGCTCTGTCTGGAGCACGGGGGGTTGGCTCAGCCCAACCTCCTTTACACACAGGTTGCTATATCCTCGTCTGAACAGGGCCACCCATTGGCACGGCAAATGTGGCTAGAGCGAGTAATGAGGAAATGTCAAGAGAGGTGAGCAGAGAAGTGGAGTCACCTAATAAGAGACGCCTTCCAACTGGAACCCCTAAAAATCCGTGCTTCTCAACCAAGGGCAATTTTGCCCCTCCCCCCCACCAGAGAGCACTGGGCAGTGTCTGGAGATACTTTTTGTTGTCATAGCTTGGGGTGGGGATGCTGCTGGTTTCTAGCGAGTTTCTAGCCAGGCATGTTGCCCAACATTCTATAATGCACAGGACAGCCTCCAACAGCCAAGCATTATGTGACCCCCAAATGTCACTAATGCCACGGTTGAGAAACCCTGGCCTAAAAGAAGCCAATCCCAAAGGTCAGCTTGGTGATGGACAAGCAGCCGGATTACACGGCCAAGGACAGAGTTGGAGAGAGCCAGGCAGGGGCTCCACAGTCACAGTCCAGAGCCCGCCTCTTCACAGCTGCATGAGCTCAGGCAATGACTACACATTTCTCAGTCTCAGTTTCTTCATCTACAAGACCTGGGTCCTCACAACTGCACAGGTATTTGCAAGGGTTAAAGAACATGTTGGCCATAAAGCACGTCTCAGCAGGCACTCAACAAAGAGCACTTCCCTTCCCTTTTCTGGTTCCAGATAATTTCTGGAATGAATACCACAGAGGTAGAGGGAGGAAGGGGACAGTCCGACCCTCTTCCCACAGCCCGACATTTTCAGGGTTCTTTGATCCTCCTTCACTTCTCTTCTGTTTTCTTTCTCCTCTACCTCCTTTTTTTTTTTTTTTTTTTTTTTTTTTTTTTTT